>NC_135784.1:230814427-231144427 GCF_051106095.1 Pogona vitticeps | reverse complement strand
TACAGTGGTGCCTCACTTAGCGACGTTAATCCATGCAGGAAAAAATGTTGCTAAGCGATTTCATTGCTAAACGGATTTTAAAAGCCCATACAAACGCATTAAAACGCCATTAATGTGTTCCTATGGGCTTCAAAACTAACAAACAAAAATCCTCCATAGGGGCGATCATTTTCGGTGCCTTTAAAGCGAGGCAACACAGCGGGCGGCCATTTTGTTTTTCCGGTGGCCATTTTGAAACCGCCGATCAGCTGGCCGAAAATGGGGGCTTTGCAGTGATCGCTTCCCTGCGATCATCGCAAAGCGAATTTTCCCCATAGGGGCCATCGCTAAGCAGTCGCTTCTGTGCTGAGCGAGGCACCACTGTATAGGAAATCTGCTTACTATATTTATATTGGTGGAACTTGAGTGACCAGTTATCTCTAGATTGCACCAAATTTCTTTTTTTTTAACCTTTGTATTAAATCTGTTGTCATAATTTTTCTCTTCTGTTTTTTTTAATGATCCACCCCCACATCCAGTAACCTTTCCCCTCTGTCCCTTTTACATCTAGGACCAGTCGGAAGCAAGTGGAAGCGATGACGAGTGATCCATACGGTCAAATGTTTTTAAATGAGAAGCTTTTTTTCCTTCTCCCATTTTACACCTAGTGAATTCACTTTGTCAGATAGGCATTGGGGTGTTTGTGTATTCACATCATCTATGAAATAGCTTTAGGATAGTGCCAGACAAACATACGATATCATGGTGTAAAAAAGGAAGAAAATGTAACATACTGTGACCAAATGGGCCTCAAAGATAAAATAACAAAATGGAAATCTTTTGATGGAAAAAACATGGGTTGATAGTATATTTCTATGGGTTGGGTTTAGCTTACTAATGGTTTGACTATTCCTGGTTTCAGTATTTGATTAGATGCTAGCACCTGGCATCAGAAAGATTATTAAGAAAAACAATGTCTTTTGTAGCATTGCTAACCAGGAGCCATTAAAAGCAACTGGTGATTTTATTTTTCATCAGGCAGTTTTCAAGATTTCATTAGTTCTGTATTTGTTTTTACACTGTGGTACATATATGCAGTTTTGTTTAATAGCTTCTAAATGTACAGTAGCTAGCTTCTCCTTGCCCTGTCCACTGCTTCATTTTATGCTCAGTGATCTCTTGGGGGAAAAAAGCTTTTTGAATTGTATACATGAAATTTATGTCTACTGTAAACTTTACTTTTGCTCCCCTCTCTTGCTTTTTTTTTCTTGATCATAAAAATGTTGGATTTTAAATGCTGTTGAATATTGCAATCTATATAGTATAAGGAATGACTTTTCTCATCAGATTATCTTTTATGTTACCAATATGGTTTGCCACCTTTCCCCAAAGTGTACTTAATCTTTGCTTTCTTTGCACAATGTCCTTGGTTGCAAGTCATAAGCCTGAGGCAAATAAAATTCCAGTAATTTTGAATTATTGTTGTCTCAACATTGGGGTCTGTCTGCATTTGGTTTCCGTCAAAATCTTACAGATAATTTGTTATTATTCTAGAGTAGAAGTGGGGAGCCGTTACTTCTCAAGATGTTTCAGATTTGAGCATGGCTGATAATAAAATATAAAGGTGGTAGGTAAATATCTGAAAGGGCTACATATTCCATCCCTAAGTTGGACTAATGGCAGCTGTGAGGTTAATGATACATTGTTATGATGTTCCTGGAGAAGGGAGTGATAGCTAAATAAACCACTCCTTATATATGCCACACCACCATTAACAATTCTCATCCTATAGGACATCATTCCAGCAATTACTCAATTTCATTTCTTCAATAGTGCATAGTTTATGCCATATCCATCTTCTTTTCTATTGTGGGCCAACTTGGCTTGTCTGCTGTTGATAAATCAAGTGTAAGTGAACCTTTCTTCTATGTACTATTGCTTGCTGGTACTGAAATGATTGGGGAGGTTCATGATGTCCAGGACAGAGTTGTGTGGCACATGTTAAAATGGCCCATGTTCTAAGCATCCAAACAGGACTGTGGTGGTTGACCAAAGTGAGCCACATGACTCAGCTGGGACTAGAACCTAGGTATCTCTGAGTCAGATCTTGGCACTCAACGCCTCACACCACACCAACATATATATTAATATTGCCTTCTGACAGTGGATCTCCTAGGAACAATATTCAGTGCAGCTCAAAGATGTGGAAGGCACAGTCACAACTTGACAGAGTTAGCGGAATTTCAAGGATTACCCCAGGTGGTGAAAACCAGCAGAGCTTCCCAGAGTGAAGTGAAGACACAGGCAGCAAACAGTCTTGATAGTAGAATATATATATTATATACAGGATATGTACAGGTATATACACAGCGTAGTCTTTGTCCAGTCCCAATAGTCACACACGGCAATATCCTCAGAGTTACAGAGCTTAAATCAATGTCAGAGTTCCAGTAAATAGTCAAGGTCAATATACCATGCAGTCAGTCCGGTTCACCAGAGTTCCTCTTCTCCCAAGCTCGTAGATACGGCTTCCACAGGATTCTCTAGCATGATGACAGCACTCCACAACCATAGCAACACCAACAACAACCCACACTGGTGTATGCTAGGTCTCCAGCTATATACCAGAGATAGCCAATCCTGGTATATTCATCCTACTGGTACAATCTTACTCAGCTGTATTGACTCATACTTAGCTCTACTTTACAGCTCTGATCCTTACAGATACTTATGTCTTGGTTCTAAACTGCATTTAACAATTTCCAGGTTTGTCCAAACCCTGTCACAACTGATAAACCTTTCCACCCAAATGGTGAAAGCAACATGTAACTTTTGAGAAGTTACAGGCATTTTGCTTTAGAAAAATCATTCTTACAGCTGTGGGAAAAAGATGTAGATACAAACACTTAAAAATAAATGAAAAACATATGAAGATTGAACTTAAGTTGCAGGCGAATAGTTAAGTCAGAATACAGTCCAATACAGCACGTGGATCTGTTCATTAACTAATATGGTTCTATTTCCATCACAGTTCTTGCACCCTTTGCTTCTTCTGCTGCCTAATAAGTGATCAGGATTGCTAGAGCTGATGGCATTTATCATCTTGAGACTTGGCTTTGAACATGCATGATGCCACTAGAAGAGGCTGGATAGGATACTCCTGGATGCCCAAACTATACTACCAGGGTTTCAGTGATGGAAGAAAATAGATATAAACGTCATAAGTAAATAAAATTGTTTGTCCATTGTTCATAACAATACATGCTCTTCTACAGTCCAACTGTCAGTGTGGATTACACACTTCAGTATCTCTGGTGCATCTAATGGTACATGTCTATTTTCATTCTCATGTGGACTGGAGTACCAGTTTGTGATGGATCAGTGTTTCAAATATGCCACACAGAAAGTGGAGGAAAGGAGTGGACTAAGAAGCCTGGAGGGACTGGATGAGTAGCAGGTCCTGTGTAGATTTTTAGCCTCCTGCATCAGGAGATGTAAGGATGCATAACTGTTCCCTGTTTTGGAATGTGACAGATGATTGGACAAATAGTTTCACTGTGATACCAGGCAGTTCAACAGTAACTACCAGCCTAAACCCTGAATCCAGGCCCAGAAGAAACTCTGATCAAAAACCATCTGAGTAATAGTTACATGAGGCCTAGGAAACTTCAGCTTACTGTATGTTACTGTTAAAGCACTGGTCCTTCAGCGTGGTCTCTGTGAATCACACATTTGGGTTAAATCAGCACCTGCCCTGGAACTTCGGAACCTTCTAGAGCTTTTTCTGAAAAGATACATAGTTTAGATTGCCCCTTGCACGCATGCTCCATTCCCCCCCCCCGTCTCCAGTTCCTAATTTTCCGCCATTGTGCTAGGAACGTTTTCGGGCAGAGCTCTCTTTTTTGACCAAATCGGCTTGACTTTTGGACTGTATTTCTAAATATTCTTACTTCTGTTGCCCCTTGATCTTGGACTGCTTCAACTATTCCTTTGCCTGACGGACTTGGCTCTTGTTTGACCAGTTTCCTACGCTTTGTGGATTGCCTGATTGCCAGGCTGATTGTTTCAGCGGGAGGCGCCATTATCAGCTCAGTGGGAGGCGCCATTATCCACTTACCTCGTTGCCTCAGGACAATTTCTCCTGATTACCGTGAGAACTCAGGCTCCTATAGCCTACTGTTTTACTGTTTTATGTCCCCGTCAGGCCCTTTTAGTGTATGTAGGGCGTGCTCCAGGAAAATACCCTTTTATGATAAACATAGTCTTTCTTTTGCCTGGGGGATGCTCATAATACTTCTACTTGTCGGCATTGTAAAGAATTTACCAAGGCTGCTTTAAAGGCACACCAACAGAGACTTAAGCTCTATTTGTGGGAAAGGACTCTGTTTGCAACCCATCCCTCAGAGATGGAGACTTCCTCCAATCCTTCTATGACTCCTCGCTCTGAGACTACTGTGTCTCTCCCGTCCACATCCACTTCTAAGTCATTTAAAACTCCTAAAAAAACCTGCTCCAAGTTCTTCAAAAAAGGCTTCTGCTACGCCTAAAGTGGCCGTTTCCAAGGACACTGCGAAACCTAAAAAAACAGGCAGGACAGCCTAAGAAATTCAAGGCTAAAGAAATCACCTCTCTTCTACCTGTAACACCATTGCTGCCTTTGCCAATCTTGGAGGATTCTTCAAGGGACCAGGAATCCCTGTCTGAGGCAGCCCCATCTTTGCCACTCTCCCAGCAGTCTGAGGCAACGCTTGAACCTGGGCATTCACCCAGCCCTGACAAGGTTGAGGAGGCTGTGTTATCCAACCCTCATTCTGCCCATCTTGGCCCTGCAACTGCTGGCCAGGCAATTGAGACTCCGCATTCCCCCTCTTGCTCTCCGAGGAGAGATCTTCCTCCTCACAAAAAGGGGTCGAAAAGGCGGCATTCTTCTTCCGATCGGCGTCGTGATTCAGACTTGGAGACTTCCCGACGTCGGAAGAGACACAGGCATGAACGATCTGGGCGCAGTCGTTCAGGGAGGAGGAGGAGGACAAAACATTGATGTCGACATTACGATACCGACTCGACATCATCATCATCCTCTTCATGTTACCGCAGGCACAGGAGGAGGTGCTATTCCTCTTCTTCGACCTCGAGTTCTTCACCTTCCCCGCTTCGGCGTCAACAGGCTCAGAATACTCTGCCTGTTACTGACAATAGGAGGGCTCCCCAAAAGACTTCTTCCTCTTCGACGTCGAGAGCTAAGAGTTCCCAACAAACTACTCAGTTTTCCTTAGCTGAGACTACTGTGCAGAGGGTCCCTTCTGAGGAGGATGACCAGCTTTGTGACGTGTCTTCCAATCAGGATGCGAAGGTGTTCTCTCCATTACAAGCTCAATTACCAGTGGAGGCGGACTCTTTCGACTCAGATACTGGAAATCCCCATCCATCCTCACCCTCTGAGGATTTCTCCTCTTATTCGCAGATGGTGACCAGAATGGCTAGTGTTTTAGAGATGCAAACACAGCTTCCACCTCCTCCATCAGATGATCCCATTTTTGGGGACATCGATCGAGAATCATCTCAACCACTTAGTCTCAATTACATTTCTCAACTGTTTAATCTGATTATGGACGCTTGCTCTCAACCAGCCACCCCTCTGTCTGTCTCTAGGAGGACTGAAAATATGTATAGAATTCATGGAGAAGAGGTCAATTTCTTATCCAAGCATCCTGCTCCCAACTCTGTTACTGTCCATGCAAATGTGTCTAAGGCGTCGGGGAGACCACATGTGACTCCTACCAACAAGGAAGGCAGGAAGATGGATGTTTTGGGTAGGAAAATTTACAACTTCCAATCCTTCCTCCTAAAGATATGTAATTACCAAGCAGCGATGGGAGCATACCAGAAGCATCTCTGGAATAAGGTACTGCCAGCACTTCAAGCTGCCCCTGAGGATATTAGACAAGAATGCTTGAATGCTCATGCTGAGGCTATGACATTGTCCAAGCATCAACGATTAGCAGCAAGACATGCTACAGATGTTTCAGCTAAGACATTGAACTCTGCTATAACTCTATGACGCCATGCTTGGCTAAGGGCATCTGGTATTGTTGAAGATGTAAAAAAACAAATTGAAGAACAGGCGTTCGATACAAAAGGTTTATTTAATGAAAAAACGATGAGTCACTCAAATCTATACATGAAAGCAAGAAGACTGCTAAGCCGTACACCATTCACCAGCAGCCTCGTTTCCAGAAACAGCAGTGGCATAGACAGTTTCCGCAACACTAGACTCCAGAAAGGCAAGGCTCTTCCTTCCTCCAGAGCGCATCCACAAACTACAGACCGCTCTTCAAAAGTTTCAACCACACTCCCTAGTGTCAGCACATTACGCACAACATCTGCTGGGTCTCATGGCCTCAACTGCAGCATCCTTACCACACGCCAGGTTAAAAATGCGCTCACTACAGGCTTGGTTTCTCCATCATTTCGACCCAATGTTAGAGGATCCGAGGAAGAAGATCCTAGTCACCCCAGAGCTGGCGAAACAACTACAATGGTGGTGTTTCCGACCTCATCTCCTAATGGGCACCCATTTCGACCCCTGCAACTCTCTGCACAAGTAACAACAGATGCGAGCCCCACAGGCTGGGGGGCTCATAGCAACGGTCATACCGTACATGTCCTCTGGTCACATCGTCAAAGAGGACTCCACATCAACCACCTGGAGATGCTAGCAATGATCAAGTCCTTCAGAGCCTTCCTGCCACTGATACAAGGTTGTGGTGTACAAGTTGTAACAGACAACACCACGACCTTGTACTACATCAACAAACAGGGCGGGACAAGATCCTTGTCCCTTCTCTACCTTGCAGTGCATTTGTGGGAGTGGTGTTGCCACCATCACATTTACCCAGTGGCAATCCACATATCAACATCGGAGAACCAACTGGCAGACGAACTAAGTCGCTGGAAGGGACAATCCCACGAGTGGGAACTGGACAATGTGTTCCAGATGCTGTGCTCCAGATGGGATCGACCAGCCATCGACGTGTTCACCTCTCACAGGAACAAGAAGTGCAAGAGGTATGCTTCTCAGGCAGGCAGGGGCCCAGGTTTCCTGGGAGATGCCTTCATGATGCCTTGGCACCACCACCTTCTGTACCTGTTTCCACCGATCCCTCTGATCCAAAGATCTCTAGTCAGGATCAGACAGCAGAGGTCATCAGCAATCCTCATAGCATCATTCTGGCCACGTCAGCCATGGTTCTCTACTCTGAAGGAGTTGGCCACAAAGGTATTCAGATTTCCACCGTTGCCACATCTGCTGACACAGGACTTGGGGAGCATTCTATATCCGGACGTGAACTCCCTCCACCTGGCAGCGTGGAAGATCTGCCTGAAATCAAGGAGGTGTTAGACAAATCCAAAAAAAATCTACTATTCTCTTGTACAAATACAAGTGGAATAATTTTCTTTGATTTGCCGCTGCCAGAAATCTCCAGACTTCTCCAGTCTCCCTACAGATTTTATTCCTTTATCTCAAGCATCTGTTTGATCTTGGACTTACCTTGTCAACTTTCAAGGTCTACATCTCCGCAATAGTTTCTTTCCAGCCCAGAGACTCAGAATCTTCATGTCTCTTCTCTCACCCTACATTAAAAGCATTCTTAAAAGGATTAATCAACATTCACCCTCCTACAAGGCCTCCAGTACCTCAGTGGTCTCTTACATTGGTTCTGCAATCACTCATGAAGCATCCCTTTGAGCCTATGGCTTTGTGTGACATTAAGTTTCTTTCTCTAAAGACTCTGTTTCTAGTTGCAGTTATGTCTGCTAGAAGAGCAAGTGAGTTAGCAGCCCTGAGGTCTGATCCTCCTTACTTGCAATTCTATAAGGACAAAGTTATGTTGTTTCCAGATGTTTCATTCCTACCTAAAGTTGTTACAGATTTTCACCTCAATCAACCTATTTCGTTACCTACCTTGTTTTCTGATCCTTCGTCTGACGTTGAAAAGATGCTCCATTCCCTGGATGTTAGAAGGGCATTAGCATACTATGTTTCCAGGACAAAGGACTTTTGGAAAGCTGAAAGACTCTTCCTGTGCTTCTCTGGACCACACAAGGGTTGTGCAGCATCATCTTCTACGCTGTCACAGTGGCTCGTCTCCACTATTACTCTTGCCTATCAACTTGCAAGTAAAGAGGTGCCTGAAGGTCTTAAGGGACATTCCACAAGGTCCGTGGCAATATCTACTGCCTTACTACATGGTGTGGACATCCCAGACATCTGCAAGGCAGCTACATGGTGCAGAGTGTCCACATTTGGCACCCACTACAGACTGGACCTTTGGGCAAAGAAGGAGACGAGTTTTGGAAGGGCTGTTTTGACATCTGTCCTGCAGTGACGGCCCTTCTTCTGGTAAGTTAGCTTGTCAGTCACCCAAATGTGTGATTCACAGAGACCACACTGAAGAAAGAGAGGCTACTTACCTGTAACCATGGTTCTTCAAGTGGTTCTCTATGAATTCACACATTCCCACCTGGCCTCCCCACTATCCGTCACTGTTTCTTTTATATGAGCTCTTGCTCTGACAATGGCGGATAAATGGAACGAGACGGGGGGTGGAATGGAGCATGCGTGCAAGGGGCAATCTCAACTATGTATCTTTTCAGAAAAAGCTCTAGAAGGTTCCGAAGTTCCAGTGCAGGCGCTGATTTAACCCATATGTGTGAATTCACAGAGAACCACTTGAAGAACCATGGTTACAGGTAAGTATCCTCTCTTTTTGTGATATTTCCTTCCTGAACCAATTCCTCTGATGCTAGTTATTACTAAGCTATTTGGACTGTACATTCAGAACAGTGCTTGCCCAATATGATCCTTACTTACTAATTTGCAGATTCACTACAATTGAAACATCTCTTGAAAAATTGTGATGTTTTGTTTTTAAATTTTGTTTTTATAAACTAAGTACAAATTTCATAGCAAAAAGTTGAATGTTACTCTCTCATATCCCCAATTTCTACTATATTACACTCCGAATTTCACTACAGTTGAGGTTTCCAGTACTACACAGCAAAGCAGCTACAGACATGGTACAGTACTAATAGTTAATACATTGTTGTTGTTGTTTAGTCATTTAGTTGTGTCTGACTCTTCATGACCCCATGGACCAGAGCATGCCAGGCCCTCCTGTCTTCCACTGCCTCCCGGAGTTGGGTTAAATTCATGTTGGTGGCTTCGATGACACTGTCCAGCCACCTCTGTCGTCCCCTTCTCCTCCTGCCTTCACACTTTCCCAACATCAGGGTCTTTTCCAGGGAGTCTTCTCTTCTCATGAGATGGTCAAAGTATTGGAGCCTCAGCTTCAGGATCTGTCCTTCCAGTGAGCACTCAGGCTTGATTTCCTTTAGAACTGATAGGTTTGTTGTCCTTGCAGTCCAGGGGACTCTCAAGAGCCTCCTCCAACACCACAGTTCAAAAGCATCAATTCTTCGGTGGTCAGCTTTCTTTATGGTCCAGCTCTCACTTCCGTACATCACTACAGGGAAAACCATAGCTTTGACTATTCAGACTTTTGTAATGTCTCTGCTATATGGACACATGTAGCATCTGAATGTATTTGACAATTTTTGCCACCTTTCCATTAGGTGGAGTCATAACACTTTCTGATCTCTCCCATGTAAGGATCTTTGGGGATTTTATTTTTCTTCTTTTTCTGATTAATACTATTTTTCTTCCTCATCAACAAATTCAGTGTGAGTTGGGAGAATGTGAGAAAAAGGCATGTTCTGTATTCTTTGTTGTAGAATAATGCACATGATGTGCATTATCTACAACAATACACATATTAGATACATTATCCCAAGCGGATGAATGGGAAAATGTTTCCTCACCCAAGGAGTAAAATGTGGGATATGGCATTCATACGTAGGATACTGCTTGAAAAGACTATAAATTTAGAGTCCAAGGAGCATTGATTGCTAAAATACATGCAGAAATTAATCACCAATGCAATGTGTACAGATTTTTGATAAAAATCCATGTTCTTTTTTTAAAACTTTCTAAAAGCCAAAGCTTTTGTTCTAAATGGACACTGGCCCATCTTACAGATGGAAGTAAGTTCCACAGCTTCCAATAAGGCTTAGAGGCAAGCTATTAAGTGTTTTAAGATTACAGCCATATTTGTTAACTGACGTGTATTGGCCTATACTTACCACAAAAAGGCCAAACCAGGAAAAATATAAAACCTAGGATCAAGATTGGAGATGGGCACAAATATAAAAAATGAACCAGGAAATTCATTTAAAAAAAAACACTGGTTCATAGATTATGGTCATTTTGGTTTTGTCCAAACCAAAAACCCAAACTTTCCTGAACGAATGAACTTTCCTCTCATTTAACAAACTTCCTGGTTCATTTTCCCATCCCACTGCCCCCTTTCCTCCCTATCTTGTTCTGCTGCTGCTACTGCCGCCGCCACCACCATTAAAAAACCAAAAAAGACATGTACAGGAAATGGAAAGGCCGGGCCACCAAGGAAGAGTACAGACAAGTAGCAAGGAAATGCAGGGATGGCATTAGGAGGGCAAAATCTGAGAATGAGCTGAGGTTAGCTAGAGACACTAAAAGCAATTTAAAAAGCATTCTTCAGGTATGTGAATAGCAAAAGACATAATGGCACCGCTCCGCAATGGAGATGGAAAAATGACAGTTGACAAAAGGCGGAGGTGCTCAATTCCAATTTTAGTTCAGTCTTTTCTCATAAGACAGACTATGAACTTTCAAACAAATTGGAAGTGCAAGTGGGGGGGCAGGATTGCAGCTGGGGGTTGATAAACAAATAGTCAAGGAATACCTTACCACCTTGAATGAGTTTAAGTCTCCAGGGCCGGATGAACTGTATCTGAGAGTACTGAAGGAACTGGCTGAAGAACTCTCAGAACCGCTATCCATTATTTTCTTGAAATCATGGGAAACTGGTGAGGTGCCAGAGGATTGGAGGATGGCCAATGTTTATCTTCAAAAAGGGCAAAAAAGAGGAACCTGGGAAGTACAGGCCAGTCAGCCTGACGTCAATCCCAGGCAAAATTCTGGAACAGATCGTAAGCACCTAGAAAACAATGCAGTAATAACTAGAACCCAACACGGATTTCTCAAGAACAAATCCTGCCAAATTAATTTGATCTTGTTTTTTAATCAGGTAACCTCCCTGAGAGACAGAAGGAATACTGTAAACGTAGTATATCTTGACTTCAGCAAAGTTTTTGACTAAATGCCCTATGATATCCTGATTAGCAAGCTAGGTAGATGTGGGCTGGATAGATCAAGTATCAGGTGAATACACAATTGGCTACAGAATCATACTTAGAGGCTGATGATTAATGGGAGGAGGTAACAAGTGGGGTACCCCATTCCTGGGACCAGTGCTCTTCAATATTTGTATTAATGACCTGGATCACGGAGTGCAGGGAATGCTTGTCAAATTTGCAAATGATACCAAATTGGGTAGAATAGCTAATATCCTAGACGACAGAAACAAAATTCAAAATGACTTTGATAGGATGGAGCACTGGACCGAAAGCAACAGAATGAAATTCAGCAGGGATAAGTGCAAAGTACTGCACCTCAAAAAAAGGTTAAGAAATCTGTAGATATGAACTACATGCAGAATTGCACAACTTGGTGTGCAGCAGATAATGCCTAAGGAGATTTCTTACCTTATGGCAATTCCCCTCCAAAAGTTATACATTTTGCGTAGCTGCACAAGAGGATTTTGACCCATATGTGTCTGCACAGACTCAGCAACATTCAAAACATGCTTTTGAATCTGATTGTTCTGAGCAAATAACATGAATGGAGATAAATCTGTAGAGAACAAGCAGTCAAGTTGGCCAACTGCAGCAAAAAAAGGGGAAATAACATAATTTGATGTAACCCCTAAATCACAGTTTAGAGCTGTACAAATGAGCCTCAAAACTAAATTCATGTGCTTCTCCTGTTTCTCATCCAAAATAGTTGTAAGAAGGAAACCAAAAGACTCCATTATTGTATTAAAAAATAACATTTCTTCATTGGTTAAAATTCTGGCTTGTCTGAATAAAGCCAAGATGGTTTTTGGTCTTAACCTGTTTGATACACCCTAATTCAAACATACCAACCAGTCGCTCAGATTAGATGTCATAGTGTGGTGAATTTAAAATGATAGCAGGATAGTTCCTCTGTCCTAGCAGTCACACCAGAATAGTCGGTGGAGGGGTTGGTTTCATATATCCGAACAAGATGAGAGACTCCTGCAGCAACTTGAACATTAACCAATTTGTGGTGGGCAAAATAAAACCTTCAACATTTATGGATAGTGGCTTACTCTTCTGTGTATGGAGATTCTCTCTACTCCTTGTGCCACCTCAGCATTCAACCAATGCCTCTTTTATCTGCCAGTTATTCTATGAAAGATTCTCCTATGTGGTGTTTGGGAAAATATTTGTTAAAAACAATGGGGGCTTTTTAGTCAAGGGACCCTTTTACCTTGAGGACGGCTTGACCATAAAAAATGAAATTTCATTAATGAGCAATCAAGGAAGCATTTGTTCACAAGAAAGTGGGAAAGTGTGCTGCCTAGCTGTTTGTGTAGATAGGTGCTCAGAAGAAGAAAAACATTCTAAGTTTGGGGACTGGTTGGGAAGCTGCCAAGAAATTTCAGAGTCCCTCTTGCATCTGTGCTGTCTGCCATGTGATTGTTTTTGTGCTCCTGCACCACTTTGCCTTCATTGTTGGGATCAGCACTCAATAACCTCCAACAGCTGCTGGAGCCACCCAAACCTACCAACCCTTGAGTCAAGTATAAGATCTACAAGCTGCTTAGCATTTTAAGTTTCAGCACTCCCCTGATATTTCATCACTCAGGGCCTTCTAGGAAAATTAAATGGCTAATCCAAACCATTAGCACCCATCTCAGCACTGCCTGGTAACTTGCCCGGTTAGTCTGGTGGGGCCCATCAACATAGGAGAGGACCATCAGAAAACATTTTGGCATCAGACTTTGCTAGGTGAGTATAATGATTATAAAATCCTATGTATCTTAAAATACTCCTACAAAATACTGGAACATTGGCTACAGTGCATGAAGCAATAGAGGAGAATATCTTATTTCTGTCGTAGTCTCGCATACGTTCCTGGCCCTTATAGGAGGCTAGCATTACTTCAGCCTTCATTACTGTTGTCCTTTTAAACAAGGTATTCTGGGAACTACTGTAAACTCAGTTTAGCAGCTCAACTAGCTTTGAGAAGGCTTAAAACAAAACAAAAAGCTCTGCTTTCTGAGAAGCACAAAGTTCTCAACTATTCCTCTTGTTCACAGAAAACAAATCCCCCCAACAGATTACAAAGGGGATTATCACACAGAGCAATCACTTTTAAATAGAAAACTACTGTTGTCCAATAAACACTGTTATTGGCTGGAAAATAAACAGTCTACTCCACCAGGGGATCCTGACAACTGTGTAAGGTATTAGCATTATCTTCTAATTACATCAACTAACTATCAGAACAACACAATAAATGGAAATAGCAATTTATTTCTGGAAGGCACTATTTTGGGAAAGGTACAGAGTCATGAACTACTTAATTTTTTAAAATCTTATTATTTTACTATTTATGTTTTCATGCATAGTGTTTGCTTATATGTTTATTTAGCAATGAGGAGGTGTTGAATGCAAGTGAATGATTTAGGTTGATATGAGCCTGTTATAGTTTTGCTATGTTACACATTGACTTGGGCATCTGTATGGATAGCTCAGTAGTTTAGGTATCTGTATGCAAAGCCAGAGGTTGGCAGTCTGATTCCCCCCTGTGCCTCCCTGACAAAGGCTGGACTTGATGATCTGTAAGGTCCCTTCCAGCTCTAAAGTTCTATTATAATAACAATGATATCAGAAGTATCTTATATCACAAGCAGACTTTAGAAAAGTCAGCAGAGCTCCCTAGCTCATTGACTCTGATTTCATGGGGGCAGTGAATGTGGTCTGAGTTTTAGTCTGAAATTAACAAAAGTTATCCACGTTGTTGAAGCCATTCAGTAACTTAGACAGCTCCTGCACAGTTCAGAGCAAACCCAAGAACAGGCTGTCACTTTGGGCCGGCCAAGTATATATATGAAGTTCATCTTCACAGAAAGGTTCAGTGTCCAGGATCCCAGAAACTCTCCTTTCAGCAACTAGCTATTGGGAGATTGGTACTCATTCTGGTAGCACTTTCACGGAATCTCATACAATTGGTTGCTGTTGTCACATACAAGATACTTTATACACCTTATCCCTTCAGCAGGCCTGAAGTAAGGGTTATGGCCGCTGCATAACACTGGAAATTGAGGAGGTTTGATTTAGGTTCGTGTTTTTTTGCTCCAAATCACCTTTAATTATGGTTGTTTGAAAAATCAATGGACATATTATAAATGCAGTATTTAAAATTCATCACATTTGCTCATTAGCCTATAATGAACTATTTTAGTGCAGCTAAGAAGTCCTCCTCCCAATTACCACAAATGGCCTCCCAAATGGGCATATTATAACTGGCTAGGACATATTCCTCTGTGCAAACTGCATCAGATCTATGGTTCAATGTATAGTGAAAAATATGACATGGAATTGTTTATTTGGAGAGGCCTCTACCAAGTAGCAATAAGATGATTTAGTGGCTCTGGGTGTGAAGCTGTGAGAAAAAAACTTGTGGTCTGCTTGTGTTTGCTTTGTAGCAGATGCTGCTGCAATAGGGCTTAACTACTGATACATAATGGCCTATTGGTGTCCAATACTGCATGCTTGGTCATGTGCCCAATCACACAACTAAGACGTGCCTTGGCACTTTGTCAATTAGTTGTAATTAGCTGTGACAAGTTGTGCAAGCCTTTTGTGAACACCAATAGGATTCTGGCCATCATAAAATACCTAAATTAGTAGTAATATTTCTATTGCATTTATAATTTGCACAAGTCCCAAAGCAGTTCACAACTATATGATAAAGTAACACAATAATACAGTCTTAGAGACAGTTCTCATCAACGCATGGCTGAAGAAAAGTCAAAGGGAAAATACAGGTATAGTATTAAAGAAATAACCAAAACACACCAATATTGAGGTCACTTACCTCATAGAGGAGAAATAACTTGACGGAGTAGGCAGCTTTGCAGAGATGATTTTGTGTCAGAGATGAACAGAAAATGTGTTGACTGTGGTGGTCCTGTGTTGTAGAGGGTTTAGTATACTAATATAGTCCCTAAACCTCACTCAGTAGCAACCTGGAAGCCAAGATTAAATTCAGAAAAGAACGTAACTGAGTAGAAATAGCCCAGTGTCTTTCTCTGCACTCTCTTCCCTCCATTTCCCCACAAACATCACTACCTCCCACTGCTTCAGCCTCTTCTAGCAGTTTCTCTGCTTTGTATTTCTTGTGTGACTTAATTTTTCTCTCAAAGGGAGCTACAGCTTCCAGCTTCATACATGGCTTTGCAGTTTTTAGTCTTAAAAAGTGCTTTATATTTAGTGTGTGCATTTATATTGTGACATTTTACATTGCCATAAATGCACTTTTCTTTTTCATTGCATTAGTTGGTTGGAAAGAGGGGAAATTAAATAAAGTAAATAAAAGTGTGTTTTCCTGCTGCTTGAGAATCATTACCTTTCAGTAGAAAGCCCAATGAAGAAATATATCCATAATTTTGGAGGAACTTCACAATATACTCATGTCTGCCAGGTAGCATCAAGGACACAACATACAAAATAGTTGCCACTTGGGTTCCATAGCAGTGATCTCCAAATAAAGCTTTTCAATATGTTATCTCATCACATACTGTAAAATGAAGGGTTCTTCAACGTGGTCTCTATGAATCTACACTAGTGCGTAAAGACAGCGCTTGCGCTGGCCTCTCGGAATCTTCTAGAGCTATAGGGAAAAGTAACAAAATTTGAGTTGCCCTGTATTGCGCATGCTCTGCCCGCCAAACCCCAGTTCCATTTTTTCCGCCAGCAGAGTTGGAACCTCTCGGTTAGAGCTGCTTTAAAAAACTTATTTCTTCCTCGTGTATTTGACCTGGACTTGGCTTTTCGACCTCCTTATCTCTGTTGCCCTGACTATGGATCGTTTTGACTTCTCTTCTGCCTCTGGCGATAGCGCAAGTACTCTTAATTGGCTAATTGGAGCATATTTACCGCCCGCTGAGTCACCACACGCCTACTGGACTCTTTCTATTTCGCGGTTTCCTGCTTCTATTAGCTTATGCCACCAAAAAGAAAACCGTCTCCTAAAAGAGGCCCTTTTAGACTTTGTACATCCTGTTCCAGGAAACTGCCTTTTCAAGACGGACATTCCCTCTGTGTCTTCTGTCTAGGAGAAACACATTTGACTTCCCATTGCAAACACTGCAAAGAATTTACCAAAGCTACCCTCAAAGCTCATCAGCAGTGCCTTAAATATTCTCTTTGGAAGCAAACACTATCTGCTTCACAATCATTGGATATGGAGTCTGTCCCATCTACATCTTCAGTATGTTCCAAAGTCACGGTAGTTTCCTCACCCCCTCCTGAGTCTGCTAAAGAAAAGACTAAAGAAAAAGCAAAAAAAGAAATCTACGGCTAAGAAAATACTTGCCACTTCGTCGGCTCCTTCAACATCTGCTCCACTGGCTTCTCAGCAACTGAAACAGAAGAAACTGCCATTTAAGCCCAAATCAAAGCCTAAGGAGATCACCTTGGTTGTGCCTCCTATATCAACTTCTCTTCCTTCACCTATACTTGAAGACTCTTCCTGGGACCGGGATTCAATGTCAGAAATGGGTGCCTCTTTACCGCCTCGATAGGAGGCTCCGGTCGACGTCGAGAGGTCACCAACAGCTAGCCAACTTGTACAAGCTATTGCTGGCATAGCTAATGCCCCTCATAGCCCTGTATTAACCGGGCGGGCGATGCGATCCCAGTCTTCGGCACCGGAATCTCTCGGCTCTAAGTCTCCACCTACACCTCGAGGGAGACCAGAGAAGCCCTTGGATTTCTCCTCCCCTCGACATCCATCGTCAGATCGGGATGGAGAGCCTCCATCGAAGTGGCTTAGACACCATCATAAGCATAGACGTGGTTCCGGTGTCGACAGGTGAAAAAAGCGTCGACATCAAAACTACACTTCTTCTTCCAACTCAGACGACAGTGTCAAGAGGAGAAGGTCCCACCGTCGACGTCGAAGATGGGATTACTCTTCTGAATCGTCCTCGACATCGAGAGATCGCAGAAGGAGAAGAAAGAAGGCACGATACACTTCTTCATCTTCACCATCTACCTCACCACTGAGAAAGCATCGACACTGAAAACCCCTCGGTGTCGACAAACAAGAACCTTTGACGTCGACAGGAAAAAGGAGCTTCCACGTCAATGGGGCGTAAACCTAATAGTCATCCCACAGTGTCCCGACCTGCTCAGCCTACTGTTCCTCAGAAAACCACGACTACAGCAGATAAGGGTCTAAACCCTAACATTTTTCCTGTCTCTGATGAGGAACATCAAATTTCAGAGAACTCTTCTGAACAGGAGGAGGAAGTGACATCTGACGCTTCCTTGGACACACCTCTCCCAGGAGAGCCTTTAGGATCGGATGCTGCTGACATCCACCCGTCTTCCCCATCTGAGGACTTCTCTTCTTATTCCCAGATGGTCTTGAGAATGGCAACCACCTTAAGAATGGAGATTGAGAAATCTCCCACACGTGAGGATGACTTGATCTTCAGAGATATTAACAAAGAAAGGTCTCACCCTGTCAGCCTTTCTTATGTACCTGAGTTATTAGATCTTATTATGCAGTACTGGGAACACCCTGCCAATTCCACCTCCATATCCAGGAGGACTGAGAACCTTTATCGCATTCATGGTCCTAAAACCTCTTTCCTGCTGAAGCACCAAACTCACTGGTAGTGGGATCCATTTCTTCAAAGATTCCTGCAAAGGGTCATGCCACACCTTCCAACAAAGAAGGTAGGAAATTGGAGGTGTTGGGACATCGGCTATACACCATGACCACCTTTGTCTTGAGGGCAATTAATTACTTGGTAGCCATGGGTGCCTACCAAAAGCAACTCTGGGCAAAAGTTCTACCTGCTTTGCAAGTTGCACCAGAGGATATCAAGCAGATACCTGTATGCCTTAACGCTCATGCTGAGGCCTTAACTGTCTCCAAGCATCAACGCTTGGCATCCCGACACATTGCTGATGCCACTGCTAGAAATCTTGCATCTATCATCACCTTGCGACGCCATGCTTGGCTCAGATCAGCAAATATCATGGAGGATATTAGAACCAGACTTGAGAACTTACCTCTGGTCTGTTCAGTGAGAAAACTGATGAAAATCTGGAGAACCTCCATAAGAGTAAAAAGACGGCAAAGTCCTACTCTATTCAACAACAACCTTGAACCTCCAAGTTCCAATGGCGTCCGAAATATTTACAACAATCATATCAGCAGCCTACACCATCCACCTACCGTTCTTTCCGGAACCAGGGTCAGCTAAGGTCTTCCCAGGCCTCTTCATCTACCTCTACCTTTAAGCCCCAATCTAACAAGTGACAGTCTTACAAACCATCCAGGAGGAAGTCTAAGAAATATCTTTGACTTCACCAGAACCATCTCCAGTTTAGACCACACAACCCGACTATCTCCTCATCTTCACAATTGGCTCAAGATAACACAAGACTCCTGGGTCTTAAACATTATAAGCTCAGGTTACCGGTTGGAATTTATAGAATTGCCTCCTCTAGGATGGGTCAAGCCTACATCATTCGATCCCATCCTAGAAGAAGAGATTCTCACTCTTCTTGCAAAACAAGCCATACTGAAGGTACCAAACCAGGACATACAAAACGGATTTTACTCCCGGTACTTCACAGTACCCAAGAAGGACGGCGGTCTAAGACCAATTCTGGATCTAAGGGTCCTAAATACCTAACTCAAACCACGCCGTTTAAGGATGGTCACCTTAGAAGCAATCATTCACCTGTTGAAGAGAGGAGCCTGGTTTGTTGTTGTGGATCTAAAAGATGCGTATTTCCACATCACCATCCATCAAAAGTACAGGAAATACCTGCGTCTAATCTTCATGGACATCATTTACCAATATATGGCTCTTCCATTTGGCCTCTCAACAGCTCCCAGGACCTTCACCAAGTGCATGGCCCTGGTAGCAGCTTACCTCTGTCTGCAAGGGATGCAGATTTACCCTTATATCGACGACTGGCTGATCATGTCCAAATCCAAAGCAAGAGCAATCAAGGACACACAACATGTTCTGCACACTCCACAAGCACTATGCCTGTAATAAACTACTAAAAGTCCCACCTGGAACCATCTCAGGTGATGGACTACTTCGGAGCAAGACTGGACTCAGTCCATGCTTGCATGTTCCTACCACCAGAGCACATACGAAAAATAAGAAAGGCAGTTCGGAAATTCAAGCCCCAAGGCAGAGTGTCAGCAAACACGCACATCACCTTCTGGATCTCATGGCATCAACAACTTGTGCCTTATCCCACGCTCGCCTCAAGATGCGCTCCCTTCAGTGTTGGCTGCTCGCTCTATTCAATCCTCTGGAGGGCAGTCAGCGCAAGCGCCTAACAGTCACACCAGAGCTAGCAGAACAACTTCAGTGGTGGACATTCCCACCACATCTTCTCGTAGGACGACCCTTTCGACCCCTGCAGTTGACACGTCAAGTCACAACAGACGCCAGTCCCCTGGGTTGGGGAGCCCACTGTGAGGGACACCAGATCCACGCTCTTTGATCCCCTCAAGAAGCCTCGCTCCACATCAGTCACCTGGAGCTGATAGCAGTGATGAAGGCTCTCAGAGCATTTCTCCCTCTGGTAAAGGGCAGAGTGATACAGGTGGTCACAGACAACACGACGACCATGTTCTATATAAACAAGCAGGGAGGAACACAGTCGAAGTCCCTTCTGTTTCTGGCAGTTCACCTATGGGAGTAGTGCTACCATCAGCACACCTTTCCAGTGGCCATTCATGTATCCACAACAATCAGCTGGCAGACGAGTTGAGCCGCCGCTCGTTTCAATCTCACGAGTGGGAACTCGATCAGAAGGTGTTCCTCAGTCTGTGTCACAAGTGGGGGCATCCATCCATAGACATGTTCGCAACACAGACCAACAAGAAGTGCAACAAATATGCTTCCCGTGCAGGAAAGGGCGAAGGCTCTCTAGGGGATGCCTTTATGGCAATCTTCATTGCTCCTTGGTGGCCACAACAACCATGGTTCTCCATACTCCTGCAATCAGCGGTGGACAGGATAAGGTTACCCACTCTCCCACATCTGATCACTCGGAACACAGGGAACATCCTTCATCCAGACTTGGAATCTCTCCACTTGACAGCGTGGAAGATTTCCCATCAATAACAGAGGTTATTGATAAAGCAAGAAAACCAGCCACTAAGCTACTCTACAAATACAAGTGGCAAAACTTTCTCAAGTTCACTGAGGGGGACAGATTGCAGTCTTCACCTGTGGCTTTGTGTACGCTCCTTCTGTCTCCAACATCTGTTTGACCTCGGACTTTCCAAGTCTATCTTAAAGGTTTACACCTCAGCCATTGTTGCCTTTCAGCCCCATGGCTCTGAATCATCCAGGTGGTTTTTGCATCCCACACTAAAAGCTTTCTTCAGAGGCCTGTCCAACATGAGACCTCCTCTAAAGAAGCCTGCACCGCAATGGTCACTGCAGTTGGTACTTCATTGCCTCACTCACCATCTTTTTGAGTCCATGGCTTCCTGTGACCTTCGATTACTCTCATTCAAGACTTTGTTCTTGGTGGCCATCACTTCTGCTCGTAGAGCTAGTGAATTGGCAGCACTTTGTGCGGACTCCCCATATCTTCAGTTCTTCAAGGACAAGGTGGTCCTACATCCTGATGTTTCTTTCCTCCCTAAAGTGGTTTCCAAGTTCCACATTAACCAGACTTTAATATTGCTAACTTTCTTTCCTGATCTAGTTACCGATGTTGAGCACATGCTCCACTCTTTAGATGTTCGAAGAGCATTGGCTTATTATGTCACTAGAACTAAAGACTTTAGGAAAGTTCCAAGACTGTTCCTCTGTTTCTATGGTCAGCGTAAAGGTTCCGCTGCATCTTCTTCAACTCTGTCCAGATGGTTGGTCTCCACCATTTCCCTGGCCTATGAA
Source organism: Pogona vitticeps (assembly GCF_051106095.1). Lineage (NCBI taxonomy): Eukaryota > Metazoa > Chordata > Lepidosauria > Squamata > Agamidae > Pogona > Pogona vitticeps. The sequence goes on along the minus strand of NC_135784.1, from coordinate 231,123,239 downwards.
TTGAAGAACAAGCCTCTCCCTGAAGGTCTTAGAGCTCATTCCACCAGAGCTGTTGCCACATCCACGGCCCTGCTGCAAGGAGTTGACATCCAAGACATTTGCAGAGCAGCAACCTGGTCCAATGTGTCTACCTTTGTTACACATTACAGACTGGACCTCCGGGCCAAGAATGAGACCAAGTTCAGGAGAGCAGTGCTTATATCAGTTCTGCAGTGACAGCCCTCCTTCCGGTAAGTGACCTTGCTAGTCACCCACTAGTGTGGATTCATAACCACGTTGAAGAAGGATAGGTTACTTACCTGTAAACATGCTTCTTCAAGTGTATCTCTATGAATACACACATCCCGCCCAACCTCCCCACTGTCCGTCACTGTATCGTTGAGTCCAACTCCGACTATGTGGCGGGCAGATGGAACTGGGGTTTGGCGGGCGAAGCATGCGCAATAATGGGCAACTTAAACTTTGTTACTTTTCCCTATAGCTCTAGAAGATTCCGAAAGGCCAGCGCAGGTGCTGTCTTTACCCACTAGTGTGTATTTATAGAGATCCACTTGAAGAACCATGTTTACAGGTAAGTAACCTGTCCTTTCATCTGCAACAATTGTTAATTTTAAAAAAATTAAATGGGACTTTTAAGAGGTAACTTGACCAATGTAAACTGGAAGCTCAATTTTGTTACAGAATTGAGTTTACTAGTTTGAAAATATTGTGATATGTTACATATACCGCATCCTTTGGTCGTTGTTGTTTGTTTTCCCCTTTATAAGTCCTTGGAAGACTCAGTTAGCCTAGAAAAGGACAAAGATGCTGATAGTAAGATGGAGCCAACAAAACAGAAGTGGAAAGTAGCCATAAGCAGTGTTTTACCAGAGGTAGCCAATGAGTTTGCATTGAGCTGTGTGTTTTCCAGTAATTGCATGCTTATGCTGAAACTGCACAATCTCTTCTGTAAATGAGTTTACTTGACTGTCTTCTTCCTGCGTGTGAGCATGAATAGCAGTTATTTTGTACCCAGAGGACAGCCTCCAGGTCTGGAAGGAGTTTTCAATAAGTAGCTATATTTATTAGTTTTAGCAGATATAACTAGTATAACAAGCACCTGATGAAGTAGATTCTAATTCAAAAAACAACATGCTAAAATAAATCTGTTAGGCTTAAATGTGTCACAAACTATTTCATCCTTCATCATTTTTGTTATTGTTATATAGATATGACAGGTTACTTTTCAATCAAAACAAACTGAGAATGTAACAAGATGTTGAGGAAGGAAACTGTTCATTTTTTCTTAACATTCTCTTTAATATACTTTTCTGTGTCTTCCTTCGATACAGCTAACAAGAGGAAAGGGGAAAGCTCCAAATCAAGAATCAGTGCAGTTCTGGAGAAGAGAACAAGAAAAGAAGAGGAAGAATATAGATGGAGGAAGAAGAAGATTATTGCAAGAGGTCCCGTCTACGGTGGTGGGGAACACATATAAATTGTATTTTGATTTGTGTATTTTATGTTTATGTTTTAGTTAATAAAAAAGAGTTTAAAAACGAAACTTCATTTTAGAAGGCAAAAAGCAGAAATACAGGATTCTGTAAACAGGAATTTTTTTCTTCTTATTTTTAAAATCAATTCCATATTAATGTTAATACATATGCAGGATGATGTTCTGACAGGAAGGACATATATCCGCCTAGCTAACAAATCACCATCTTAGTGTGTTTATCACACAAATACCCCGATTTTGAGGGGGAAATGATTTAAATAGGACTTATACATATTTGATTTTCAGTTGTGCCTCCAAATATATTGAGAAAATACAATAAGACTCCGGCAAAATTACCCCAAAGCAGAACTGATCTGTTTTTTATAATGTAAGATTGGCATTCCTATATTAAATGTTCCAAAACTAATTCAAATGATGTGCATTCTTTTAATTAGTTCCAAATTTAACTGTACAGAAAGAGAGAGCTCCTCATCGTTAGTTACAAATATTTTCAGAGAGCTGTCCCATATGTCAAGTGTCAGTGCAATTTTAATTCATCCCATTGTCTTTTGCTGTGGCTAATGAGCAAATTGTCCAGGCTTTTCACAAACTCTATGCTGGAGGAAACGAACCCTTAAATGCGTACTTGATGCAAAAACTGAATCTTTACAGAAGTGGTAGAGACATGTACTTGCCTTGCAAGACAAAAATAATTTGTTCCGCGAGTCATTTTGTATTGCAAAAATTTCGTCTTGTGAACTTTCCCATAGGAATGCATTTCCCATAGGAATGCATTGGGGGGGAATCATCTTGCGAAGCACGGCCATGGAAAAATTCATCTTGTGAGTCACCAAAAAAATTGCAAAATGCTTTCGTCTTGCGAGTTTTTCGTGGCACGAGGCATTCATCTTGCGAGGCATCACTGTATGTTCTTCACGTTGCATTCACAAAAATATTTTCCAGCAGTATTGAAATAACACAAAATAGAGTCCTCACAGGTTGAAAATGAAGAACCTCTTGTATTCTGTTTCCATAATAGATACTACTGGATAGCTCAGTGGTTTAGGTTGGGAGTTCAATTCCCTACTGTGCTTCCTTGAAAGGGGATGGACTCAATGATCCATAGAGTCCCTTCCAGCTCTACAGTTCTAAGGTTATTATTATTACTATTATTACTATTACTATTATTGCTATTATTACTATTATTATTAATTCATTCAAAATGTTTTAATGAATAAATAAATTAATTAATGTAGTCTAAAATTTGTTCAATTGGCTTGTTCTTCCTTTTTCTTCTTGGGCCTTAAATTTGTGCAGTCACGTGTGATGCCAAAAACATGAGTTTTCTTTAATTTGTCTCTATTCAGACTCCAGATTAACAGAAATTACAGACATAAAGATTATATAAAAGCAACGCTTCATGCTCAGTATCCAAAGTGGCCCAACTTTTCTTATCTGGTCTTTCAAAAACAAACTGGAATATGGGGCTATACAAATGATGCCAAATGTACAAGGCAAGCCTGCATAGACAAGTTGTCCTAACAGTTAAGACTATATTTAATATAATTAAGGCAGCACAGTTAAGTGATACTTAATAACAGTAATAATCTGAGAACTGCAGAGGTGGAAGGGACCCTATAGATCATCAAATCCAGCCCCTCTCAGGGAGCACAGTGGGGAATCAAGCCCCCAGCTTCTTCCTAAACATCTGCACTAGCCAGCAGTTCTAAAGATCACTTGGTTTTTTTCACCTAGTAACTGTTCTGGAACACTACACCAGAACACAGAGAGAGTTCTAACTCCTGTCCTCTGAAGATGCCAGCCACAGAGACTGGTGAAACATTAGGAAGAAAAATCTCCAGAACATGCCCAAACAGCCTGGAAAATCTACAACAATGATTAGACAATTTTTGACCAAAAGTGGGTTACTTCAATAGCGCTATCTTGGCCATTTACTAGATTTTCTTTTGTACATGTATGGTGCATAATTGCATACATATAAATGCTGCATTGATTGATTTTCTGCACATTCACAGAAAATGTGACCTATATCTAACATCACAAAACAAAGGAAAAGGGAAAAAAGGCACCGTGGCACTTTAAAGACTCGGTGCTATATTTCAGCATAAGCTTTCATGGAACATTGTCCACTTCTTCAGACGTATGAGCCAGACTACATGGTAAAACATTCAACAAGTGGTGTTTGGTTGCATTTCACACTTACTAATTATATCTGACCCCTATTTAGTATTCAATTATTTCAAAGCCTGCCTGGTTCTGTAAACAGCAACATGATTAAAGGAAACAACTGAGGAATAACATGTGGTAATGTAGGGAATGGCAGACTTTACCTTTGAGCCTTGTTCTGAAAAGATGGGTCTGGTGGGCTCAAAGGTAAAGTCTGCCATTCTCTACATTACCACATGTTGTTCCTCAGTTGTTTCCTTTAATCATGTTGCTATTTACAGAACTAGGCAGGCTTCAAAAGAACTTATCACCAAATGAGCCTGCTTTTATTGTGACTTACTTTAGCATCATATACCTCAGAGGGTCCAGTGTCTCTGAGGCTTGTGTCTCATCATATTTGACATCATTCTAGCTAGAAAACTCATCTAGTGGGGCTGCAACGCAAATCGTGGGTGCTTCCATGCAAAGAACCTAACAGAGAACTGCAATAATTTTTCACTCAGATTTTCCTGGGCATATTCATAACGCTGTTATCCTTACAATAAGGAATATTTCTTTTATTGAGTCACACTATTTCAAAGAACTCCAGGCTGAAGTTTAGGCAGTACTGTATGTACTGAATCTGAAATGCAGATAGTTAAATTAAGCATTCTACTGACTGACAGACCCAGTTTTACCTCATGATAGTGCAGTTTTCATTTATTTTTCTTTATATAGTATGTTTTTAGTGACTTAAGAATATTAAGGGTATTGAAAAGTATTCTACGATAACTGTAGCCACTCAATTTTACTAATACAAAAATTGTGTATTAAACAATATTTTAGAAATTGCAAAGAATTGTGCAGTTTTTCTTACACTACATGTACTTAGTGATAGTCCCTCCCCCTTTTTTTAAACTGTTAGATATATCAGGCCACTATCTCCTTAGTGTCACAGACAACCTTTATATCTTGCATGATCTAAAATGATAGCATGACAGCATGAATTAATCCTGTTAAAATATAGAGCTCAGCCTCTCCTGAAGTCTTGGGTTGGGCAGTAAAAGGTGGAACCCCAGGTGTTGCCCTTGGGATAAAAACAAACAAACCACGATGCAACTTTAAGGCAAGCTCCTTATCTGAAGAGGACAGAACATGCACATGACTTTTTAAAATGGAGGAATGCATTCAGAGATAGCTTACTGCTGTTCATTATTTCCTACCTGAACCCCTTTTGTGCAGCTCATAAGACAAAGGAAATCTTGCCAGCCGGTAACCAGATCCTAATTAGAAAAATACTCTAATTAATGATACATAAATTAGAATGATAAGTGGACATTTGCTAAGGAAATATCTGTGCCCCCTCCCCTCAGCTGACTACCTCACTCCCTTTGAAAACGGTAATTAAAGGGGACTGAATTTGAAGTATATTATCCTATTTTTGCATCGTTATTCAAAGGATAGCTTGGGACATGTAAACTGTGTAAGAGACAGGGGTTTGAGAGAGAGAGAGAGAGAGTCTACAGCAGCATCTGAGGAAAATGTCTCAGATGTATAGCAGTTAACCCTGAAACCAGAAATCATTTTCCAGGCATCTTTGCTGTTGCCATGGTTTCCAAGAGGCAATAATTCCAAGGTCATTTCCTGAAAATCCTTTACTGTTGATATCAGCCGGGTGATATCCCTACCCTTCAAAATGTGCACTTCCATTTGCTCTCAGCAACACAGGAATTACTAAGCTTTAACCACAGCGGGTTTAACAAAAGCCCCAATGAAAAATCATAAGAAATATTTCCTGTGCTGAGACTAATCACGCTCCTAGACAGAGACCTGCAGCCTTTGAAGTTTCCCTGGTTAGCCTTTCAACGCCTCCTCCTGTCAACGGCTCTTCTCCTGAAAAAGCCTGCCAATATGGGATAGTTAGTCCCTTTTCTCAAAAGATAAACTTCCCCAGGCACTCCTGGACATCTCATTCTGTGCTACAGTGTGGCTCAGAGCAGTGCAATGAAACAACAGGAGTTGTGTGTAGAAAGGATTTATGTCGAGGAAAAGTGGAAGCAAAATTTGAGAAGGCATTTTTAGAGGCAGGGGACACTCCTGCAACATTGAATCGACATTGACTTAGAAATATATATATTTTTTACCCACAGAACCATTTATTAAAGTTTGCAGGTGGATACCTGTGTTAGTCTGTTGCAACAAATACAACAAAGAATCTTGTAGCACCTGAAAGACTGTAAAGTGTTAGTTCTCATCGATGTTCCAGGATTCCAGCCCACTTCCACCACATGTACAAAGCATTGCCTCATTTATTATAAGCGTGTTTGTTGGGAGAGTGTAGTCTAGCATTTGTTCAGAAGTAGTCAAGTGTTATGTTGTTGATGATGTTTTGGTGATTTGTGACTGTATATTGTAATTTTGATTTTGATTTTTGTGCAACCATTATGTTCGAAAACATTTTTAGCGTTGTATTATGTTGTAAACCACTCAGAGTGGCCTTGCAGCCAGATGAGCCATATAAAAGCTAAAGAAAGAAAGAAAGAAAGAAGTGGGGTGACAGGGAATGGAAATGTATGAAGTACAAACAGTGACTGTTTACCGTAAATGTAATGATTGACAAACTGCAGTTGGGTAGTAATCCCGGACATTCTAGCATATATGAGCAGATTAACACATGTATTGTGATAAAAGGCCGTATTAGACCAAGAAAGTTAATCTAAAACAATTTCTAATAATGATAAGATATTTAATTTGTATCTATACAGTATTGGAAATCATACCTTATATTTTAGCTTGCAGTTCCTGCAGTTTGACTTCACTTTTCTCTGATATTTTCTCCCTGCGAATCAGATGGCAGTGTGTGAGGGATTTATATGGTATGCTCATGCATCTGTAAAAGTTTGAGGGTTTTTTGCCATCAGTAAAAACTGATGGCAAAGAATGACAGCAATCTGTGTAGAATATCACCAGAAGCACTGCTACATGGAAAGTATAATTATTTACATAGTTATCTGAACCAGCAATATATATGACAACTTTAAACAGTTTCCCCTCTCCCTGTTTAAACAGTTTCCCCTCTCCCTTGCCTAAAAAATCTGGCTGGCCCAAGGATTATTCTATGAGTTGAATTAGGTGATTTCTAAGTAGGCCTCCTGCAGACATTTGTGAATAAGAATGTTCAAGGCCGTCTTCCTAAAGAAGCTACTGGATATCACAGAACTGGATATGCTTTCAGAGGCAATACGGGATCAACCCAGACACTTTGTAAAGGAAAGCTGGAAGCTGATGTACAATTGGGTCCAGAAAGAGACAGGAACTTAAGGGAAGAAATTATTGTGGAGAACCAGTACTTACAAGTACCCTCTGATTATATTAGATGGCCTAGATGATGGCAAAATCTCTGGTCTATATATGTAGTATGGATGTCTTGCTCTTGTTGTCTTTTGTTGTTTTTGTTATGTCTTACTTTGTTGTTTTGTATGTTTGTATGTATGAATAATAATATATTATCTATTTTTTTTAAAAAAACTGTCTTTCATCCAATGCTGGTTCAGACATCTCTGTCCACAATGTGTTCAGATGAGTCAGCAACAGCATAAAATCAGTGACCATGGGAGTCTCATTAACTTCAACTCCTATTAGCCTGGGAAATTTAAGGATGACTGACTATGGTCCGGAAAACTTTGCTGTAAAGCAGTTGAGGCAATCCTTTGTAGTAGGCTATAGGCTGAAATCCAGCATCTGCTCAGATACGAATTTTGAAAGGATGACAGCACATTAGACTTATGGTTTTGTGGCTTAAATAGCATCTTGGTCACAGAGACCATTTATTGAGTATTGCACCATCAAATATTGCCCTGTAAATATCCTGAATGTTGATCAGTAAAGGATCTGATGACGGACTTTTGGCCTCTAATGTTCTGTACCAGAACGTTCACTAGTTCACTACCAGGAACTAGAAATACTGGTAGTGAAAAACCTTATAGATATTGTTTCAACATAAGGAGAATAAACTGGGTTATCAGCCTAAAATATACCCAGTCTCTTCAGGAATTAACATCCATAGAAGAGAATTCATAGTTCTAATGGTAGGGCAAAGAAATTCTGGAAATGCAGCTTACTGGCCAGCACCAGTAGTGAAGGGTGATACTGATAGAGGATTTTTCATAGACAATGGCAGTGACACTTAAGCTAATTCTTGTTAGCATTGTGCAGAAGAAGACAATGGTAAATCGCTTCTGAATTATTTATACCTAGAAAACCTTCAGATGAGATAATCCCCAACAAAACAAGCAATAATGCTGGAAAATCCAGCCTCTTTAGCCAGAAAGCAATCAGTTGGTTAAATTTCTAATGAAGAATCTTGATTAAAACCAAAGGGATGTCTAGTTGCTGATTTGTGGAGATGCAAAATGGAAGTCTGGTGCAGCATGTTGCATATAATTGGTACATGAAATATGAGAAGTATAACTCAAATGAGCTTGAAATTATAAGACAAGAAATGTAATGCACTATTTGTTGTTAGTGAGCTAAAGTGCACTTGTATAGGATATTTTCAAGCAGATGACTGCAGTGTTTTACTTGGGGAATGATAAACTCAGAAGAAATAAATGGTCTGGCACTAATAGTGTGGTGAGACAGCAAAAGTAGTTAAAAAAATCACAATTAGCCAAGAAGTCTATCCAAACTTCCAGTGAACTACCCAAGGACATTTCATCTGTGTTTGACTGCTGGATGTCAGATTGTTCACTTTCAGAGGGTCTGGAAACACAATAAATATGTAGTCTACAATCTGAAGCATATTTCCTGTCATTAGCAAATGCAGGCCAATTAAGACAGGACTCAAGTTTAACAATGTGTTCAATGTCCAAGTAGGGAGTGTGGCCATCATCATACCCTCAATGTTGTACACATGACATAACCCTTTAGGTATATGTCTAAATGTCCACAGAAGGTAGTCTATGTGCATACAGCTGTAGGCAAGAAGGACGGTCTCTCTGCTATCAGAAACCCCAGGTTCCAGATCAAATGGAGGCCCAGTTTGGACTGAGTTTCCAAGGCATGCCATTTATCTAGAAAATACAATGAGGGCATCTATAACACCCTTCTCTCATATACTGATGTCAAAACTTTCTTTGTCTTGTCACTTGACTGTATAAACCATTGGAATACAGTGGTGCCCCACTTGACAATTACCTCATTAGACAAGGAAACTACTTAATGATGAAGTTTTTGTGATTCCTTTTGTGGTCGCAAAACAATGTTTTAATAGGGAAAAATCGCTTCACGATGATCAGTTCCTTGCTTCAGGAACCGATTTTTTGCTTAACGACAATCAAAACAGCTGATCGTTCGGCTTTCAAAATGGTTCCCCGCTGTGTAAAATGGCTCCCCACTGTGTTTTAGGACAGATTCCTCACTATACAGGCACCAGAAAATGGCCGCCCTATGGAAGATCTTCGCTGGACACTGAGGTATTTCGCCCATTGGAATGCATTGAACCGGTTTTTAATGCATTTCAATGGGATTTTTACTTTCGCTTGACGACGATTTCATTCTACAGTGATTTTGCTGGAACGGATTATCCTCGTCAAGCGAGGCACCACTGTAAATATGTAAAGGTAAAGTTTCCCCATGACAATTTTCAGTCATGTCTGACTCCCCGTTGGTAAGCTGAAGAGCTGGCATTTGTCCATGGACACTTTTCATGGTCACGTGGCCAGCAGGACTAGACACAGAACACTGGTACCTATTCATTTACTTGTATTTGCATGCTTTTGAACTGCTAGGTTGGCAGTAGCTGGGACAAACAACAGGGGCTCACCCTGTCACATGAACTTGAACTGCTGACCTTTTGATCAACAGCCCAGTGGTTCAGTGGTTTAACTCGCAGAGCCACCCGGCCCCCTTGTTTTTTTTAATAACCCTCACTTATTTCCTCTCTTCTGGTTTCATTGCCACCAACTTCTAGTTCTCTCTCTCTCTCTCTCTCTCTCTCTCTCTCTCTCAGGTACCGTAACTCAGTAACACACAGCTTGAGTAAAACTAATAAGGTTTTATTAAAATAACAATAACCAAATAACCTTGTTTGTTCCTAGGTTTTAAACACCTTCAGCACAATTCTTCATTATCTTTATCACCTACCTTTCCCTCAAACTCTCTCTGATTGCTTTCATACAGAACCTAGATTGGTCTCTGCCCAGATTCCACTCCCCTAGCTTCTCCATCAATCAGAACCATTCTTATCAACATTCAGTGCTCCTCACTCACTTCTTCCCATCATGCACCCACCCAAACTAATATACTGACCATCACAATATAAATAATAAATGTAATATAACTGAGCATCACAACCTCAACAGAGGTCTACCCCTGGCCCTGGTGAATCTGAGAAACAGGAATCTACATCTGGATCACAAGATGCACCATGGGTTCAGTTCCTTTGCCCACCACCAAGACATAGATCAGACCTCCCATGCTACCTTAGGGACACCTTCTAATGCCTCTTTGGTGGCTTTAATTAAACAACAACAACAATAACTGATTTTACAATCCAAAGAAATGTTTGCTTCAATTATTCTAAAATCCCATTATTACTTGTATTCTAGTCATCTCCTCTGTTCATCCCCTTGCCTTGTAGAAAACCTGTGGTTCACTTTAGTAGTATTGTTTGGAACTGCTGGTGGTATGTTGGCTAAACGGTTATGCTTTAAAATCGGAGACAGAAAACCAGAAATCTGGTTTTTCACTCTTCACTAAGGAAGCTTCAGGTAGCCTATTTGAAAAAGTATCCCTAATGGTCGCCAAAACAGCTGGTTCCATTAATATTTTCAAATCTTCCCCCAGCACTTCAGAGTCTCAATTGTGCCTGAAAAACATCTGATAATGTAAAAGTTAGGACTGCTTTCTTCTATTGAAGGGATGAAAAGGGTAGATCCTGGGCTTTGATTAGATGGCATGAGACTTCCAGATGGGGAGACGTGAATGCTTATGTAGGAGAGGGCAAGGCAATGAGCCTCCAAAGGTGGAGCCATGAGTAAGCTGAGCCAATGGTAAGTGGAGCCAGCAGGGGCTGCTTGTCCAAGATTTTAAAGGAGGATGGCAGAGGCTCCAGCAAAAAGCCAGAGAGTCTAATTAGCTGGCAGAGATCTGACTGCAAGGGAAAGGAAGTGGAAGCCATTACAACACAAAAATCAATGCATTCTCCTCAACCCACAAGAAGCACTGCTTTGAGCATATTGCACAGACAGGTAGTGCATTTGTTTGCCTTCTGGTAGGGCAGTTACCCCAGACAAGCGCAATTCTGTGCTGGACTTGTAACAAATATTTCAAATCAAAATAATGGTCATATTTTACCACAGAATCTGGCATTTTGTTGTTATTTAGTCATTAAGTCATGTCCAACTCTTCATGACCCCATGGAGCATAGCACGCCACGCCCTCCTATCTTCCACTGCCTCCCAGAGTTGGGTCAAATTCATGTTGGTAGCTTTGATGACACTGTCTTAACCATCTCGTCCTCTGACGTCCCCTTCTCCTCTTGCCTTCGCATTTTCCCAATATCAGGGTCTTTTCCAGGGAGTCTTCTCTTCTCATGGGATGGCCAAAGTATTGGAGCTTCAACTTCAGGATCTGTCCTTCCAGTGAACGTTCAGGGTTAATTTCCTTCAAAATGGATAGGTTTGTTCTTCGGCGGTCAGCCTTTTTTATGGTCCAGCTCTCACTTCCATACTTCGCGACTGGAAAAACCATAGCTTTGACTATGCGGACCTTTGTTGGCATAGTGATGTCTCTGATGAATCTGGCATACTTGATTTTAAATATAAAGTATTTTTAGGCTAGATGTAATGTTAATCCCACCTAGAGAAGACCTTTGAAATGAATGGGATTTGTTAATAATAAAACACATAAATTCTGCTGATGTCAATCAATGGGTTTTTCTTAAGTACTTTAATCTGTTGCTTTTCATGTGACTGGCCTTCAAAATTGTGTTTAGGAGTGGAGCCTAACAGAGCTTTCTTAAATTAGAGTATCAAACATCACCTTCCAATTTTTGGATGACTCTCTAGGTATGTTTTTTTTCTTTGTTTCAGAATATTTTGCTAGTAGCTGCCTAATGAAAATTTTTGTGGGGCTTGAGAATAGCATAGGCATCCTTCAGTCTCGAAAGACTATGGTAACATGCTCTGAATTGAGAAGTGTCCCCTCCAGAGCATGAAGCCTGGGTAAAGTAATATGGAGGATAGGCTCTTACCCAAGCAGCAGATCCCCCCTCTCCACGTTGCTGAAATGGTCCAATGGAAAGGCAAGAGCCAATACGACTGGTTCCGGCAACGTTGCAAGAGTTGGCAGAACGACAAGAACTGCCTTCGGGACTCCAGCTCCAGATTTTGCCTCTAGGTTAACTCCTGAAGCCTTTTCCATGAATGGATATAGCCACGAGGCAGTGGAGGTTTGAAATCGAAGTTTTCCTTCTCCTAGATGGGCTGCCTTCCATGGCTTGAGAATAGTAAGAGGAAAAAAACCCTAGTCTTTAGAATGGACTTTCCACATTTTTCTTATACCAGCATGATCATAATAACCTGCAATGTTTCAGGAAGGTACAAAGCTTCCAAATCTTTCCTGGATTATTACTTTAAATGTCTCTTTAAAAGATGTGGACAATCCAGTGAGAATTTCTGCATGTGCCATTTTGCACAGAACTGTACAAGCAAAGTGAGTTGAAGAAAGCTGACAGCATGCAGCCAACCTCAAGAGACACCAACAGAGAGCTACATGCTGAAATCCTTGTCATTTTCTATAAAGATTATCTGCTCGGTCATGTCTGCTGGGAAGTAAAAAAGATATACCATGGGGTCACAAATCAGTTCATAGAGTTCTTTCTTTCTATAAGATGTTTGTGCTAGAAACATGTATCATAATTACCACCCTTAAAAGGTTAGTATATGCACTGTGGCTATCAAGCGATTATAAAATGTGTTACCTATTTATTCTGTGTGGAGTAGCTTTTGACATCTATGCAGATAGTATGTGAAAACAAACACATTTTGAGATATAATAATTGATTACATGTTAGATTTTCCAAAATGTGATATTTATCTGAAATGTTACTTTTAAAAATATTAATATTCCCTAGCCCATGCTAGTGGGGGGATACTAGGTTTAGAAGTAAAACAAGATTAACGTTCTGAAGCCTTGTTATTTATACACTCAACTATCTGGGAGTGTTGGCTTTGATAGCTTTGAGGGTTGGGTACCTCCTAGGAGAAAAGCCAACCTCCGTAGACTTGGACAAGCTCCACAGTCCCAGGGCACCACTAACAGAAAGGAATAGTAAGCCACTTCTGAATACTGTCTGCTTAGAAAGCCCTGAAAAGGGTCACCATAAGTCAGAATTGACTTGACAGCATGTAATTACTATTTTTATTTGGAACATAAATCAATGCTAATTATTAACTATTGGTTAATAGCAGTAAAATGTTGCCTGTCCTGTTATCTCTCTCACTATGATATATACATTCCAGTCTGTTCTTGTTCTCAGATGCACCAGAAAAATGTCAGAAATCACGAACTGATCTGCTGTCAGGTTGCAAATACTTCAAGGGAGAGGAGAATAGATTTATCCCATGCTTCCACATCTATTTTCTTCTACATTTTCATCCTGACCTCCTGCCATGGTAAGCATTGTCATCCACTCCTTTTATCTTTACAACCAGAGGTGTGTCCTGTCTTTGGAGAAATGTGTAAAAATGAACAGAATCGGGGCAATTGTACTTTTCTGGAATGGCCATGGAGGTCAGAACAGGGCCGGACAGTACCCTCCCCCTGAATAACTCTTTTTAAATTTGACATTTATGTGTGTCATGATTAGAAGGAAGAGGTGAAAAAACTAAGGAAGAGGAAGAAGAGTAGCCTCTTTACCATAGAAATGAACTTTTCTTGCCTTGCCTGTTGCAAAGTCATTGATTAAACCATGGAAGTCTTGTGGCCACAGCACCACTGTTTTCAGATCCAGGGCAGGGACACAGAGAAAGGACAGAAAAGTGTAGATGCGCAGGTTTCTTGCATTGCTCTTTTAAGAAGAAACAAACACAACAGTGCCTATTGCCCTTTTAAGATCTCTCACTTATCCCTTCCTGTTGACTGCCTTAGGAAGCCAAATAGGCTTTCTTCTGGCAGCTGGAAAAAAGACAGGAAAATAAAAACAAAAGTAAACCAGACTGCCCAGCTCTGCAGACTGCCCTTGGTGCTCTTCTCTCCCCTGTGCATGATACACTCAATGACCAGGCCTTCTGCAGTTTGAACTTCTCCATTCCTAGGAGTGAGCTTTTCATAAAGGACTAGAAACACGTAAGGACCTAGACAATGCATGGATCCAAATAAAGATCAGGTCTGAATGTCACTGAGTCAGGGCAAATGTGTTCCTTATTTGGGTACCTGGTCAGTTGAGGGAAGCTGTGCATATCTCAACTCACTTGAGATGAAGAAATGGGTCCTGTTGATACTGCAGAGCTGTTAACTGGGAGAGAAGGAAGTAAAACACACAGAGAATTACAGACATCTAGGGCCTACTGAAAGGAGTGAAAGTGGATGCCCAGGCTTTTAGGTTTCTGTTTTTCCACTGATGTTCATCATGAGATGCATTTTGCTATGTAGACACCCAGAGAAGCAAACCAATCTCCTGATATTTTGGTAAGTGACCTAAAACCTGGCAATATTATCTTTACCAAGTACTGTACTTCAGCAAATGTGTGATACTGGATCTTAGGTCATGTACAGTATTGTGTGCACGGGGTATTGACTTTGGTATCTGTGCATCTTAAAGATGGTGACCTCCCATATGTACCTAGCTGCATATTGCGATAATGAGAGAAGCCCTTGCTTTATGCCACAAATTGATTGAATGGAAATGTGGAACAAGGCATCCAGGCTATAGAAATATTTGCTCAATGAACTTCTGCTATTCTCCTTCCTTTGTATTTTTAGGCATCCAGTACAAATATTATTTTTAAAATGAGTATTCCTCCAGTAAGCACTTTAAAAAAAACATAGTTGAAGGTGAACTACTGTTGTTTTACTGTTGTTGTTTTGCATTACTGTTAGTGTGGCTTACTAGCGTTTCACTATTTTATTGCTTAGCATAAGAAAATGTGTAACTTTCAGCCTGTTCCTAACTATCAGAAAGTCCCCACAATGATTCTTGAGGGCATGCCACACATGCACCCCGAGAACCACTGTGGGGTCTCTTTATTTGTTGCCTAGGAACAGACTGAAAGTTACAAATTATCTTAACCCTGAGCGACAGGGTTTCAGCAATGACTGTTAACTACTTTGAGGGTGCTAGTCGGGATGAAGGGGTGCACACGTATGTTTTGATAAACAATGGCTTGAATCCCAAGATAAGTGACCAGATGGAAGTTAATGGTAAGAACATTTCTCACTCCATACACACATCTGTGACTGCACACACTGCAAAAATCCTCTCTGAGAGGTTGGGCGGACGGCTGTTGAACAATGTGGATGGCTGCTGTGGGGTTCGGGATGCAGCAGAAAAACCTTCCTTCAATGAACATCTTCGTGTTAGGATCCAAGATTCTGTGTGCAGGTATAGGACAGCTGGATGGATAGCTCAGTGGGTTTGGTATCTGGCTGGGAGCTAGAGGTTGACAATTTGATCCCTCACTGTACTTCCTTGACAGAGCCTGGACTCAGCGATCCATACGGTCCCTTCCAATTCTGCTGTCCGAGGACTGTAGTAGTAGTAGTAGTAGTAGTAGTAGTAGTAGTAGTAGTAGTAGTAGTAGTAGTAGTAGTAGTAGTAGTTGTTGTTGTTGTTGTTGTGTGTCTGTGCTGGCTGGAGGGTGCTGGGATTTGTCATTTTCAAAAGCAACTTTTCCAAACTCTGGTGGCGATGTCTTTAGGCTATCCATTGTTCATTGGCTTTTATGCCTCAGGTCTGCTCCTGCTTCTTTGCTGACATGATTTTATTTGCAACAGTTGAAGCCCAGAGGAAGATCCATCTGAAAATATCTTCTTGTACACTTTAGTCATTATTAATTATTTTAACAATTTTGAATTAAGATGTTTCACATCTAGGAATGCCTGGGGGGGGGAACTGGCAAGTAGCCATATTGGAATACACCAGTAAATTAGTGCATGGATAAAAACTGTTTAATTTTCTTGTTGGTGGATAGGAGCCCTTCCACATGATAAGGAGAAGAAAAGAATAACAACTGAAAATTAAAAAATCTGTTGTGCAATAAAACCATTCCATGTGGATCCCAAGCAGATGTCGGAGAGTGAGAAACAGCTGTGTGTTCATCAGTTTCCCTCTAACTATCGGATCCCTTTAATTTAATGCTTTCCCCTGGCCTAATCTTTTCAAGAAACCAGCCTTTGCTTCTGCTTGTATTGCCTGTCGTGAAATATTAATGTTGTGACAGTGAGCAGAAAGGACAGATGCTGCAATACAAGGATCACGGCAAGGCCACAGCGACTGGGGTGATTGAACTGCTGTTGTCAGGGGTCAGGCAGCTCCAGTAATAGACACTGGCCTTTCTGTGGGCAAGGGGTTATCAGAAAGGGGGTGGTTTGTAGTTCATATTTTTTATGATGGAGGGGAGGTTAGAATGTTCAAAAACTTTAGAATGAATTGTTAGTTACAGTGAATGAATGTTTCAGGTTAAAGGTGACATCCTCTGGTCGCAGTGAAAAAGGTGAGCCTCAATCCTGTTCTGATCAAAGAACAAGAAAAAAAAACCTAAGGTAAAACTAGAGTTTAGAGAAATGTATATTCCTTCCACTTAAGCCATTTTTCCTCTCATAGTTTGATTTCTTCAGCGATAAATGTCTCAGAAATCAAACTTATAAATTAAGCCTGTGTTTATTTTCCTAAGACCCATCACAAAACAAAACCCTCCAAAATGCAAGATACAGAGGTGAGGAAAAGTATGTGCAAAGGCAGATGTCTTAAATGACTTGAGGGAGCAAAACTTTAAACAGGTTCTAAGCATATTGTCTAGTTTGATCCCAATTGTCTCATGACTTGTCCTTACACTGTTTTGTTTTGTTTTGCATTAACTCACTCACTTGGATGTTAAAGGCACCAGGAGTTTGTACATATGGACAAGATCTGGGAAACATCTCTTTTCTAGGCTTCAGCTCTGAAATTATCCTAATGGCATGGATTATGGGTATTGCTCATCAGACTAGAATTTGATTAGATGGTTTCCCATCCCTAACTTACAAACATGTTTCATTTTAGTTTAGCATGAATTTAAATTGCTTGATTCTTTGGAAAGTAAATTCATCCTTACATTTCATAGAAATAGGAAAGTTAGTTAAAAATCATTAGTAAGTTTAAAAATCTAGTTGAATTATATACTGAAAGAGGGAGATCTTTGCTCTTAATGTTAGTTTTAAATTGGTACTGTACTTAAATTTATGTTAAATTATTACATTAGAAGCCTCACCACAATGAATCAATGATTTTATTTTTTTTTCTCTCCCTTTACTCATTTTGGGCTTTGGAGAGAAGGAAGCAGCTGCAACTGTGTTCAAAAACTTCCTGCTCAACCATTCAATCAAAACTCTTTCTATTGCTTTTCTTTTATAATATCATTTTCTTCCCCTCCCTTTTTTTTTTTTTTTTTTTTTTTTTTGCCTTACTACTAAGATTTCAGCATGGTGGGAAATACAGAAGATGAAGTGGGCGGATAAATGGAGATTGATTGATTCATTGATTGATCGATTGATCGATTATTGATTATTGATTTCATTTGATTTTTATACCAGGGCTATTCTGGGTGATTTACAACTGAGCCTGTCAGGATCAAACTGATTGCGAGCAGATTCTTGACCATGGTGCGCTAAGTCTTAATTAAACTGAAGAAAAGTTAAATTGAAGTTCCAGGATAGAAACTACAAACATAAAGAATAAACTTGAAATGTGATATAACTTTCTGCCACATCTCCCAAGGCTCTGCAATGTCCAGCCAGATTTCTACTTGCAGTTTTTAAACTGGCCATTTTAGTTATACAGTATTAAGTGCTTTAATAAAAGTAATATGCAACCCTGGATTTTTCTGATAGCCCATCCGGCTGTCATTCTTTTCTTTTTCTTTTCCTAAGGTCAGGCTGAAAGAGAGGTCATCGAGTCCGCTTCATGGTTCTGTGAGGACTTGAACCTACGGTTCCCAAGCCTCACTTGAAACCCTGATCCTCACTGGATTTAAGAGAATCATCATCATCGTGTGCTGTCAAGTCAATTCTGACTTAGGGCAACACCCTTTTCATGGTTTTCCAGGTAGAGAATACTCAGAGGTGGTTTAACATCCCCTTCGTCTGGGGATGCCCTGTAACTGTGCAGCTTGTCCAAGGCCACACAGGCTGGATCTTCTTGCTGGAGGCACAGTGGGGAATTGAACTCTCAATGTCTGGCTCTACCTAAACTACTGAGCTAGCTAGCCAGCCAGAGGAATTTATATAGATGGATGTATATTATGTACCACTATCATTTTATTAGTTACATTTATAGCCACCTTCCCCCAACCTAGTGATCTGAGGGCCCTGAACTTGGTTGTCTTTCTCCCCAACTTTATATTCACAGCAATCCTATTAAATGAGTCAGGCTGGGAGAGAGAGAGACTGACTTAACCAAGATCAACCAGTATGTAATGTAGGTCTATGGAATTTGGATCTCCAGTCTCCCAAAACGCATTCCACCACTCTAATCACAGTTTATTTTTTACATCAAATAAATGCATTTTATAATTAGTGCCAGTAATGGATTTTGGTTTTTCCATTCATAGCCATCTGTCTTACAGTTTAATACATCAGGTTTGTGGCAGTTTCTCCTTTTTCATTGTAAATTAAACAGGCCTTAATATGTACAAACCAAGCACATCTTGCTGAATATTTACCTCAATTTTGGTAAAAACGTTTTGGTAAAAACATTTTTGAAAAAAAAGCCCTGCTCAACCACCCAATCAATTGTAGAATTGAATTTCAGTGACTCAGAAAGCTTATAGGAATGACTAAGAAGTATTTTGTAAAACAGAGGAGAAAGTTTATTTGAAATGATTTCAGAAATGAACCAATTTGCCAGCATTCCAGACAGGGGGGAAAAGCTGGGCTTTTATTATTTGGCTCATTGTTAATCCTGCCACCTGGTAACATCTTTCATTCCCTCAACTCTCCCATCCTTATTAATGCCAATATTAAGATACCACTAGAGAAACATTGTTGTAACCCACCCTCCCCCACTTAATTTAAATACTAATTAAATTGTCCATATCCTCAAATATCCAAGTTCTGTGAAACTTAATTAATTGTGATATGTTAATTACAGTCTCCATATGTAGAACAGATGTGGGCACAGTTTGGTCCACAGAGTGCCTGCAGTCCCCAACCCCCCTTTTATGGTATCTCAGTACCTCCCAGTGTCGCCCAGTACTTCCCCCAAAAAAATCATTTTTAAAAAGCTGTGAAAAACCACTGAATCTGTGGATAACCTCAATATCATTGTATGCAAGTATTCCTATCAGTGTGAATTTGAGAAGGAAGTCTTCAGATTCCACTCTCTTCCTAAGCATTTCTCCATATTATACTTCCTTAAACTTTGATTTGTGCTTGTTGAGAATTAAGGATTCTGTTACTTAAAAGCTTTAAATGTTAATTTCTGAACGGAATAATAAACATTATAGCATCACAAACTTGCAGTTCTCTTGTGCTGTTGTTCCCATATTAAAGGAAATATGAATAAATACCCAAGAAAAGGTAGAAAATAGGGAATGACTTTTATCTCATGAATTGCCCTGAAGGAATAATTCTGATTTTCACAGAGTGAATTATATTTTATGGGAAAAGGATAAAGTTTTGAATTTGAAAAAGCTTTTATTCATGAAGCTCTGAAATAATGTAATCAGTTTCTTTAAAATCAAGGTATGATGCTCATGACCTCCTAAAAGGTTGTTGGGCATGTGGCCAGAGAGTTCGGCCAGCACTTATCTACCACCGTCTTGCTGGGTCGAGTCCCTAGACCTCAGCAGTGCATAGCATAAGCCCTTTGAACAAGTCTGACCTAAAAAGAACACTTTACACTTACTCAGTACTTTGCAAGTACGGGCACATGGTCTTTGTGATTCCTCAGAACTCACAGCAGCTCAGTTAGGTAGGACTCTTAAATGATAGCTAGTTTGTGACCGTCTCCACTTCTGGATTTAGTCAGACCCCGCTGTTCAAGAGACCAGACCTCAATGAGGAATTTTAATAATTAATTTTTTATTAGAAAAATAGATTTTCATTAGAAATCAATTTATATTGCAAAAGCAGTTGTCTTCAAGAACATATCCAAAGATCATTGCAGCTAAATAAAATACTTATTTCCCATTTAAAATAATAAACTACTAAGCTGAACTAAGGTAAGCTATACTGGGCTATGGTGGGCTAGCCCCACCTCCTTCTTTCTCCTTTATTTACATTTTCTCTCCTTCAAGCTTCATGCTCATGCCATCATCATGGAATGAAATCCATCATCAGAACAGAATCCATCATCAGGATTCAATGAACATATTTCACATAACCTATCTTCCATTTTCTACTCTCCTAACTCCTCCCTTCTTCATGGCCTCTTCTGGCTGTCAACCAATTAACCTTAAGAGTTTGTACTACCTCTCTCCTCTCCTAATCCCCGTGAGAGTCCAGGTGTTGCTTACGTCCTCCATAACGAGCTTGGAATGTTGCGTCTTCCACGGTCTCTCGATTCGGCCTTCATGATATCTCGTTCCTGGCTGTAACGGTCCTCAGGAAAACATTCTCATGGTGCTTAGAAAAACACATTCCAAAGTCTCTCAAATAATCTTCACACAGAACAATTCTGACTCAATTTTACATTTCTCTGACTACATATCCCATCATCATGACACACTTCTGACCACATATCTCATGATCAAGACACAAGGTAATTAAATGATTTTGGTCTTGTCTTCACTTCAGCTCTACCCCCTTGGGAGGGCAGCCGCTGAACAGCCAGCAAATCTGGAAAAATGGCCCTGGCCCCAACAATGTTGCTCACCCCTGAATTAAAGGAATATAAATATTGTGAAGAACTCTCCACTGGAGTTGCTATTAAGGCTAGAAACGTGTACATTTTAAAGCTTTATGCTAAATTCCTTACAGACTGGGCACTACATCTTTGGGGCCATTTAGTACCATGTTTACAATTTTGTTCTCGACAGCACTGTGTACATATGTGTGCTTACCATATGAGAATAGCATTGAGTTGCATCTGAAGATGTGAGTTCTAATCCATGAAAGCTTACGCTATAATAACTCCTAACAGTACCCCGAGATGCAATATTTCATGCAACTGTAGTTAATCTACAAATGGGTAAAAATCACTGAGATAGCTAGGAATGAGGCAGCTGAGCCAATTATGCTGTTAAGTCAATAGCGATGACAATGAGCAATGTATCAGGCTGTCACTGACAGTCCACATTTGTCAAGCTATAGGATATATCCTGACTTATTTGACATGTTTGATAGACTTGCTTAGAGCAGACACACTGATCTCAATGGAATGCAAATCCTTCCAATCTCAAGGTATTTATTCTGTACATCTATGGTTCCCAATGTTGGGTTCCTAGATGTTCTTGGACTGGAACTCCTAGAATTCCTGGCCAGCACAGCTGCTGCTGAAGGCTTCTGGGAGTTTTAGTCCAAGAACATCTGGGGAACCAAGGTTGGGAATCACTACCAGCTCCTTTCAGAGGGGGATTTCTATAAGGGCTGAGGAGGCTTTCTACAGGTTATTGGGCTCAAGTTCCCATCAGCCTCAAACAGTGTGGGAATAGTAGATCATCTACATCCAGAGAGTCAGAGGTTGCCCAAACATGACTTATATATATAAAAAAGACAGGTTGAATTTTGTGTTTTCCTCTGACAACACTGTTTCCTTAAAAATTAATTACAGTTACATCATGCCTTTCCTCCAAGAACCTCAAGATGTTTTCCCGAAGGCTTTCACGACGGGGATCTAATGGCTGTTGTGGGTTTTTCGGGCTCTTAGGCCGTGTTCATAACAGCCTAAGAGCCCGAAAAACCCACAACAACCTCAAGATGTTATTGATAAGTTATTGTTTTAATACCTGTTCAACTATATTAGGCTTTGAAATGGTAACTGGCTCAGATTTATGCAGTGATGATCATTTTAACCCACATTCCTCCAGTCCAAGTCCAATGCTCCAAGGACTAACACAAGTGTTGTACTTGTTTTTGAACATTCACTGTATAACTAAAGAGCATAATGAATCACTACAAATTGTGTATGAAATTATCCACTAAGCCAAGGTGGCAACATGTGCTCCCTGTCACCCCTGAGGCCTACCTCACTCCTACACTCCAGGAAAAGTTTTAATGAGCTTTTTGCTTTTTTTTTTTTTGAAAAAAGTTCCCTTGTGCCCACTAGAGGGCATGAAGGGACAATTTTGCTGTCTTTCCAAGGGCTGGCAAAGGTCCTGTGTCAAAAAAAGTGACTGCTAGAGAATGCAAGGCAGCTTTTCCAGATAAAAAATCAGTAAGGAAAAAAAATGGATATGAAGGGTAACAGGAACACATACAGCTCTCCAAAGTCCATGGATGGTTATGTGCTGCCCCCGGCCTCTGGAGACTCTCCACTTCTGCATCTAGCTAATGAGTATCATAGAAATGTATAACAGTGGGTCCAAAAATATGTTTTCTCCTTGTCTGTTGGAAGTCAAACCCGGACTGCTATCAGATTATGTTCTGCATGTGTAATGTCAAATGCCTTCAACAGCTGATGCCAAGTGAAAAATGTTTGATAGACCTGCTTCTCATTTTTGAAAACCTTTGGACATCTTTGTATTGCACCTTTCAGAACTGCACTATATACAGTGGGGCCTCGACTTACGAATGTCCCTACTTACGAAAATTTCGAGTTAAGAAAAGCTCCAGCCGCAAAATTTTGCTTCGACTTGCGGCCGGAGCTTCGAGTTAGGGACGAGAAAAGGCAGGGGGAAAGGGCAGGAAATTCAAGCCGTTGGTGGTGGAGAGGCTGCTTCTTCGCCCCAACGGTTAGGAAAAGGGAGGCTCAGCCTCCCAGGCATCCAACACCGCCCCGACCGCTGTGCTGGATGCCGGTGCTTTGGAAGCCTGGGAAGCTGGCACCCGGTGTGGTGGTCAGGGTGGCTTTGGAAGCCCAGGAAGCCGGCACCCGGCGCAGAGGTTGGGGCGGCTTTCGGCTTCCCGGGTTTCCAAAGCCGCCCCCGCTGCCCTCTGGCTCCCGTCCCCGCTGCCTCCGCCGCTGCAGGAGGATTTTATTGATTGATTTTAATTTTGGGTAATTTTTTTCCCTTTGGCAGGAACAGATTAAATGGTTTTCAATGCATTCCTATGGGAAATGGTGCTTTGACTTACGAAATTTTCTAGTTATGGCCACCGTTCCAATACGGATTAATTTTGTAAGTCGAGCACTGTACATTTTGTTCCTCATTTATATGCACCAATGAGTGGGCACAAAGTGCATTTTCTCTAGAAGCCAAGATTCAACATTATAGTCAGCATTTTAAATAACAATACAGAAGAATGTTTTGCTTCTTCTCTAGTGGTGAATGTGCTTCAGTTCTATTTCACTTTCTCATCTGTTTATACAGAAGGCCATTCTGTCCAATTCCCACAGAAATCTGTGCTTTTTTTGAGGGATGGGTGGGAAATTTAAGCATGATACATACATTTAAATGCATAAAGGTAATTCCAAAAGGAACTCCCTACTAGAATAGAAACAGTTAATCAATGAGGCTTGCTAACACACAAATCCAAATAGATCTAAATTAAGTTGGGACTAACCGTTAGATTTAGCCAACAAATTTACTGGGTTGCATTCCAAATATATTAGTTATACAGATAGGCATGAGCTGTGCTTTGGTGCAGTTTGGCTGATCAGATCCACAGATGTTGTGTGGTTGCCCCAGATTCCCTGCCTCCTCCCACAGGCATCCACTTGGAGAAGGAGGCAGAGCAGGGCAGCCCTGGGTGCCTCTCAAACCCAACATGGAGATGATTCCCAAGAATGCTCCCTCTGGCATGTGGTGAGCTAGCCTCCCTGTGGCTGTGTTATCATATGCTCACCATAGTGTGAATAGGAGGGATGAATTAACCCAATATGCCTCCTCGTTGTAACATCAGAAGCTGGCTTATCATTTGAAGTTCAAGCATTCTTTACAGCCTGCCTGAGCCTGGCATCTCTGTCGTGAGATCCAAGCCATATCTGAGAGGGCCTGGAAAAATTCTGGTGCTAAATCATCACATTTCATTTTTCATTTTGCCAGCCATCTGTCACTCACCTAAGCTTTCTTGCCCGAAACCTAAATTTAATTGCATTGGGAGTCTCTGCAACTTGGTTACATATAACATGTCAAGGAGGAAGATTCATTTCTAGACACAACTATGAACACAGAAATACTCCTGTAAACATGTTGGGAAGCTAATATGCTTTAAGAATATTGTTAATGTCACTCCAAGCCTGTGACCGGCTTATTAGCTAAATCCTGAATTATAACTGCATCTGAAGAGATGACATGCTATTTTATAGACTTGAGCTAGGACTCTGGGCAATGGAAGAACCCCTTCCCCCAAATTGCTCAAGTTTATATATCCTGAATAATTGTATTACAGCTCTCAACATACAATCCCACTAATGAATTCTCTTGCAATTGTTTTTAATTTACAGCTATTAAGATTTGCTAGCCAATGTAGTGTAGTGTAGTGTAGTGGATAATCCTCTGGACTAATACTCTGGAGAACAGGGTTCAAATAACCACTTGGCCATGGAAACTCACTGAGGGGTGGAACAGGTAAAACATTTGCAAAATATCTCACCTTGAAAGTCCTGTTATGGTCACTGTAAGTTGGTTTCTGACTTGATGGCATGGAACAAGAACAAGAGGGTTTGCTTTGGACGTTATCCAATCCATGGCCTCAACACTCAGAATCTAGCGCTAGTGTTCTGCAGTAAAAGCAGCCATATAGTGATTTGAACTATAAGTTCAAATAACAGAAGGCCAGGCTCCTCCTCAGTGGCAGACCTACATTTTGGGGGCCCTGAAGCTTGAACTATTATGGGGCCCCTTTGCAACCAGCAGTGAGGTCTGGGTAACCACTGTTGTTTTCTTCAGTGGGCTTGTTCCATGACAGATTGCCACAATTTTTTAAATGTGGACCAAGAAGCCCACTGGCAATGGTGCGGCTGAAAAATATTGTAAATAAATTGTAAATAAATAAATAAAATTGCTTTTGGGGCTCCTTTGGAATTAGGGGCCCTGAAGCTTAGGTTTCATTAGTTTCATAGTAGATTCACTCCTACCCCTACTTATGCCTAGGGTTACTAACCAAACTGTCTCATATTACTGGCCAGATACAGAGGGCAATGTTGTCTATTTCTACCCCTTTGTGTGCCTTAAGAAGCCATTAGGTGCTGGCTACATATAATAAACATGGACAGTTTAATAGATGAGGCCCTTCATTCAAACTGTAAGCTTCAAAATGAAGGGTGTATATGGATAAAGCAAGCTGCCCCCAACAATTTGGAGGGAGGCACCTCTCTGGTCTGACTATAAGCCTCCACAAGTGGAAACCTTAGATGCTACAACACACTCAAAATCTCATTATTATTTTTTAACAAGAGCCAGTCGTTTTATTCCATCTAGTCAGCAGGTGCTTCCAGTCAGATATGAAATATTTGGATAGAAGCTAATTTTGTAATCACTTTGCCTTAAACCTCTGTTTTAAAAACTAAAAAAATTCAATTCACATTTCTTGAAAAACAGCCATGACAATAGTGAGCGATCATGGGTCCCCTATGAGGAGAAAGGCAACATATAAACAATATAGATAAATACATAAATAATAATTTATTTGCATTTGGATGAGGAGTGGTTAACTGATGAAACCATGAGTCAGCTTCTGGGATTTCCCCTGCTTGGTGTCTCTTAGTGAGCAAAAGAGGTTATCCTGTAGACTATCTTAACTACTGCCATGACTGTATTTGCAAAGGCTTTCACGGCCCAGATCTAATGGCTGTTGTGGGTTTTTCAGGCTCTTTGGCCATGTTCTGAAGGTTGTTCTTCCTAACATTTTGCCAGTCTCTGTGGCCAGCATCTTCAGAGGACATCTCTGAAGATGCCGGCCACAGAGACTGGTGAAACGTTAGGAAAAGCAACCTTCAGAACATGGCCAAAGAGCCCGAAAAGCCCACAACAACTACTGCCATGACTGTTGTCAACATTTAGGCTGCCCTTTACTATGCAAAGCTTGTCATCCTGTTTCCTGCAGACAACAACAATATTCTGCAGTAACAACATGCCACATTCGTAAACCTGAAGTTTTTTTTAAAGAATTAAATAAAGTGGCCTTTTAGGCCAGACGGGTGGGGTATGTATGTATAAATAAATAAATAAATGAATGAATGAATGAATGAATGAATGAATGAATGAATGAATGAATGAATGAATGAAATTTATTTCTTTCCTGACACCCATTCCGAAAAGTGAGGTAGTAGCACTGCACAACTGCTACCCTGTTTTCCCCAAAATAAGACCTAACCTGAAAATAAACCCTACTGTGATTTTTCAGGATGCTCGCAATATAAGCCCTACCCAAAAAAAGAGCCCCAGTTAAGTGAAACCCCACCCTCCACCATGATGCAGCAACCAGAAGATGACACGACTGTATTTGAATAAATGTAGATGGTTGTACATGAAAAAAATAAAACATTCCCCTGAAAATAAGCCCTAATGTATTTTTGGAGCAAAAATTAATATAAGAGACCCTGTCTTATTTTCGGGGAAACAGGGTATATGGATATGGGGTTGGAAGGACAGTGTTATAACCTCATTCAATTTGTCATTCTCTTTTACATGTTGTATTCATGAAGGGCACTGGAAACAAAGCAATAAATGAGCTTAAGTATTCCCATACTTGTTGGCCAATGGTCACTTTCTCTTGTTCTTAATTGAACAGAATTTAATGTAAAAGCAAACATGAACACAAACATAATTTATTACATTCCTCACCACCTAGTCTCTGCAACACAGTGGGCGATATCCTATACAGTGGGGTCTTGACTTGAGAACTTAATCCGTATTGGAAGGCGGTTCTCAAGTCAAAAAGTTCTCAGGTCAAATCTGCATTTCCCACAGGAATGCATTGAAAACCATTTGATCCGTATCTGCTCTTTTCCGTCCATCGAAACTAATGGGAAGCTGCTATTCTGCCTTTGACCACTAGAGGGGGATATTTTGTTTCTTTTTTTCTTAGGTCAAGAAAGGTTCAGGGAAGGCAGGGAAAATACAGTCCAGGCAGTACAGTACCAGGCAGTCCGAAGACTGTCTCCCAATCCACTCTCTAAATGCTGGGAGGAGTGAGGAAGCAGACAGGCACCCTTTTCACTGGCCAACCGTTAACTGAAAGTTCACATTTTGCACTTTCCCTGCCTCCCATGTGGTTTTTTTCAGTTCTTAACTCAAATCTAAGTATGTAAGTCAAGTCAATATTTTCCTATGAGAGTGGTTTTTAAGTCAAAATGTTCTTAACTCAAGCCGTTCTTAAGTCAAGACCCCACTGTAACTCAGACGGTATTTTAATTAATTAAAATTAAATTTTACCAGTGCCAGTGATGATGGTGCATAGTTGAGGTAAATTTGTTCCTAGCAGTAACAGGCCTCAAATGAGGAATGGGGCCTGGTCAGGAGGCACATGATGCAGTGGTTAAACTGCAGTACTGTAGTCAAAACTCTGCTCACAACCTGAGTTTGATCCCAGCAGATTCAGGTAGCTGACTCAAGGTTGACTCAACTTTCCATCCTTCCGAGGTCAGTAAAATGAGTACCCAGCTCACAGGTGTTATGCAAAAGAAGAGGCCCAATAATGAACAAATTTTACTGATAATCAATAAGGGTTTAGGACTAACAAAGGGGCAAAGCAAAACTGCTTACGGTTGCAGCTGCTGTTGCAAAAATTATTTTAGGATAGTGCTTGACTAACACAGAAAGAAGATGTGAACTTAGACACAGATGCCTGGGTCAGCAGAAATGTTCCAGACAAAGTTGAAAACAGGAAGTTAAGTAAACAATGCTACTAACTGTTGACCCAGTGTAACTGATGTACTAAAATTATGTGGTTTGGGAATAGCTTTTGCTGAATGTTGAAATTGATACTAACAGTTATTATGAGAAATAATAAAAAGGAGGCTGGATGATCAAGAGGGAAGGCTTTGATTTGGGTGGGAAAGGGGTGGAATTAAGGGATATTAAGTAGACAGATTGTGAACCCATTGGCCAACTGGTCATTGGGGCAGGGAGATTATTTTGGTATATAAATCAATGCTGATACCTCATTTATTCGGAAGTTCTGGGGGGGATTTCCAACTTGAACTTCCCCGCTGCTGCAGTGAAATATAAATAAAGCTGCTTCCTGCTTTTACCCCAGAACTTGTCTAAGAGTTTTATTTGCTCTTAGAATTTTTACTTATAACACATGGTTGGGGGGATGTGTGGCCTGCATAATTAAGTTGTGCTTTAAGCACTATGGGGCAGTATATAAGCAGCAGACTTTGCTTTGTTTTATTCTAATGGTCTATCTACTATATCTTCACAGAACTCAATGAACAATTGTGTTACAAGTGAATAGTATCAAGTCAAGGAAGAGGATATACATACAGGATCGGTGTGCGTGCATGCGCGTACACACACACACACGCACATGCCTGGTTTTGTGTGTATTTTCAGCAAACTATTTTCTTCTCTCTTTATTTCTGAGATAGTGCTGTAGAAATATGCTGTAGAAAATTTATATACTGGAAACTTTGAAAGGCAATAATAGCACACTTGTCTAAATTCTTTTAATTTCCCAGGAGATCAAGAGAGTTTAGTGCTATTTTGAGCTCTGAAGAAAATGCCATCCTTCCTTTACCTATCATGTAAGTTGATTTGCAAGCTTTCACTTCTCTGTTCTCTCCTCTACTCTTGAACGTCAACTAGATTTTTGCACTAAAATATGTTTGTTGTTGTTTAGTCATTAAGTCGTTGTGGTGTTCACACCTCGTGGCCCCTGCCAGACTCCCCAAACACAGAGTACACAAAGGCAAAGCTATACTCCTTTTCACCCACTGCCACCAGTTGATCACTTCATCCTTATGGAAGGATGAAGATGCAGGTCCAAACTCCACTGTCTTTTAAATAAAACTTTTTTATTGATTACAGATGTTTGATTATTAATCATAGGTAACTTCTACAGGTTTATTGATCATCAATCTCAACCTTCTATTTGTTATACAGTTCTTATTCACTCTTCACTCTAATCACATATCAGATCTCCCAAATACCATACTCTATTTCCCTCTCCACTCTGACTGACTCCTCTTTCTCTCACTGACTGACTCTCTCTGACTCCGTCTCTTTATTATATATCTCTCACCTCCACCTCTTAGCAACCTTAGCCTGCAACATGAATATGCATGTCTACTTAACATAATAAGGGTGAACGCTACGGTGATGTCCAACTCTTTGTGACCCCATGGACCAGAGCACACCAGGCCCTCCTGTCTTCCACTGCCTCCCGGAGTTGGGTTAAATTCATGTTGGTCGCTTCGATGACACTGTCCAACCATCTCATCCTCTGTTGTTCCCTTCTCCTCTTGCCTTCACACTTTCCCAACATCAGGCTCTTTTCCAGGGAGTCTTCTCTTCTCATGAGATGGCCAAAGTATTGGAGCCTCAGCTTCAAGATCTGTCCTTCCATAAAATATAAACATAAAATATGTTAGCTATATGTTATTACATTATTCTGATTCAATCTCTTTGCATAACAAGGATGGGTTTTTGTGTTTTAACATCACTTCTAAAATGTGCTGACCAAGGACATCATATTAAGATATAGATGAGTAAGAGCACTGTGTAAGCATCTCCCACACTTTCTGGATGTCATCATTAAAAGTATATGGCTATACATTCACAGTTACCCACATTTCTAGATATGTGTTCTCAGCAGTAGGTCCCACTGATTTCCACGAGATTTTCTCTAACAGAGAAGATCAACATATGCTTCCGTTCTTTGTTGTTTATTCTAATAATAATAATAGTTCGCTTCCAAATCAATTCTGAGTGCTCTCAGAAGGAAGGAATGGTAAATCACCTCTGAATATTTTATACCTAGGAAACCTTAGCTAAAGTCACCATACCTTAGAATGGACTTCTTGGCATACAATTGTTAAGTATACAATTTAGACTGTTGAAACTATGCAGAACTCTCTTGAACTGATCTATAACCAAATAAAGGTCATAAAGACTAGAGTTGACCCTTGAGAAGACATTCCATTCCCCTGCATCCCCTGGTCCGTGACATTATTTGTGCATTTCCGGTTCTTTGTTTTAAAAAGAACGAAGTGAATAGAACAAAGTGCAAATGACTATGATGGAAGGGGTGAACTATGCAGCACCCAAATTTGTGTGGCTTGTCCACTCAGAGCCCAACCATCATCCTCCCACAATCACACACATATCCTAATGGGGTCATGATATTTCTGTAGTTTGGTAAAATAAGCTGAGCGAGAGCAAAGGGAGGTGAACATTCCAGAATGTAGAAGAGAAAGGCTATCTAAAGAGCTGCACAGGATCTTTCTTTTCATCTTGCAGCCCAACAACAGCAACAATGACAACAACATAATAGTTGTGGGGATTCTGAGTGTGGTGTAGTGGATAGAGTGATAGACTAGGACTTAGGAGGCCTGAGTTTGAATCTCCGCTCAGTCATGGAAATTGACTGGGTGTGTAGAACCGGCAAAGAAACTCCTTAAATATCTCACTTACTTTGAAAGACCTGTTAGGGTAACTATAAGGCTGTTCTGATGATGGCACATAACAACAAGATAGCTGTGGGTGTAATTTTTCCTGCTACTATTGGATCCATTGCTCCTATAAGAAATGTACTGGCAGATGACTAAGATAAAACAGCTTTTAAAATGGGGTGCTAAATATTGACTGTGCAATTAATTGTCCTTTTATGGGATATGTTTTTTTTTACTGAGATTCGTCATTAAAACTAGCGCATTGTAAAGGGTATAGAATATACATTATTCTTTATTAAAGGTGCCAAGATCTAGAATAAATTGCTGATTTGCCAATAATCTGTTGCAAAGTTCTTAATTCAAACTGGATTTTTGGTAGGCTATAAATGAATTAATAAATTATTAATGTTTCTTCCATCAATTTTTACCCCTCCTTCATCTGAATCTAGTCCAGCTTTCCAAATGGTATATTTTGCCTACAAACTGAACAGATAAGGAGATAAAACTTTGCATGTGACACCTGTGTGTATAGGAAACTATTCTTTTTCTCTGTATTCTGTCCTATCAGTAGCTTTTTGTCCATAATTCAGATTACGTCTCAGGACAATCAAGTCTTGAGGCACACCCACTTCTTTTGGAAAGATCCACAACTTTTCATGATCCCGACAGTCAATGGCTTTGCTATAATCTAAAAAGCACAGATAGATCTTCTTCCGGAATTCTTGTTACGCTCCTTTAGCCAATAGGTATTTGTGATACCATATCTAGTACCCCTCCCTTTTTAGAATCCAGCATTAATCATGGGCATTTCTCACTCCATATATAGTAAAAAAAACTTTGCTGCAACACCTTGTCATCACTTTGGGACTACAACTCTCTAATCTCTCTTGCTGACTGGAGAATTCTAGCAGTTATAATACAAGGAAATTTATTTTTTCCAAGCTTTGTTTTATAGTAAAAGGTTTTTCCCAATTTCCCAATCTTTTCCAAAGGTAAATCATAAAAGACTTAGGGTTAGAGTCCTTGGGGTATTCCAGGTGTTCCTACTTCCAATGCCTATCAGTCTAACTGGCATGGGCCATGGTGCAGGGATCAGGGGAATTTCAGTCTGACATCTTAGCCTACTTTTCTCTAGAAGTATGTTGGATGGCAATTGCTGAACCACATTAGTGACACACTGGAAGGGATTCAGAAAGAAGCCTGAACACTTGATGGCAGCCAGATTTCCCTCTTACTTAGCAAAACTATTCATACGTAACAAGAATATCCTGTATGCTAAGTTTAGTGAGACTCAGTCCCAGATAACTGAGTATAAAGTTGCAATCTTAATATGATCCCACTGCTAAGTTAAAAAAAATCAGTTCAGTAAATAATGGTTATTAAGGTCATATTCAGTGTGGTGTAATGTAGTGGACAGAGTGATGGACTAGGACTCAGTATGCCTGGATCTGAATTCCTGCTCAACCATGGAAGCTCACTGGGGATGTGGAACTGAAAAAAAAAAAACACTCCTTAAATATCTCACTAACCTTGAAAGCCCTATTAGGGTCACTAAAAGATGATTCCAACTTAATGATGCATAGGGCTTTCAAGGTAAGTGAGATATTTAAGGAGTGGTTTTACTAGCTCTACTCATCTAGTGACTTTCCATGGCTGAGTGGGAATTTGAACCCGTAACTCCACAGTCCTACTTTGTCATGGTATATTAGTCTTACATCATAATATATTTACACTATTATAATCACTAATGTTAATGCATATACATATAGGTGCATGTAAATAACTGAGGGACAGATGTAGCCGTATCAGAGGATTTCACTGTACACTCAAGGAAAAAACAGCCAAGGTGAGTACATTTTGTAGAGGAGGAGGAGGAGGAGGAGAGCAACAACAACAAAAATTGCTAGTGTTAGTTATGATTTTAAAGTTCCTGCTCCTGAACTTTCTCTGGTAGTGTACTGAATATTAACCATTACATGCCACAGTCCTATTGAGGAAAATCACAAATATCAAGACAACCTGAAAGCATTTCCCCCTTTCTGACAGCCCCCCCCCCGGCAGCAAATCTGTACAACTTCAGGCACACCAAGGGGCATCTAAATAAGCATGGGAAGATTTATGCAGGGGCCCCTCCAGGCCATGATGCCTCAACAGGACACTGGACTGTGGTAAAAATATAAAATGCAAGCCATAAGCAATGAGTATTGGCCCCAGGTAAAAACATGAAAATGAAGCCAGACACAGCAGTCAAAGCAGGGCAGTGTGTAAAACCCAGGGAGAGCAAGCAGGAGAGGGGCCTTCTTCAACCCCCGAATCAAAGCTACCCTTGAGACGCCTCTCAAACCCACTAGTTTGTGTTGCCAGGGCCCTTCTAAATGGAGGCTGCCAGCTGTGGGAAGGCAAGTGTTTCCTGAAGGGAGGGAGCATTTCAGCAGTGCCCTTCAGCAGCGTGTGGGCCTGCTGGTTTATTTCTCATCTTTTGGACCCACCTTTTATGCCACATTGTCCCTGGAGGCTACTGGGAATTCTCCTCTTTTGACATTCCGACCATACAATGAGGTCAGGTTGAAATGGAATAATGTGCTCAAGGCTTCCTGGTTCATGCTGCTGCGCGGACGTTTTGTTCAGTGTTTAGTGTGCCATTTGGGAATCGCAGCAAACAGCCCATGAAGCCATTCCTCTCTTCCACCCTTTTACCCATTTTTCATGCCTGTTTGCAGTTTCCTCAATATGGTGCTGTTTCAGTGTTGGCTCTTCACTTGCAAGGAGCTTCCACTAGAGAATCCAAGCCAGTTGGGGATCACATGGAGGTCACAGAGGCAAACATTTGATTAGATCATCTGACATAATTTTTTACTGATAATGGTTCTTACTGCTGTGTCAGATTTGAGATCATTCTCACTTCCTGGGGCCATGGAATGAAAAAGGGCCATGTGTGAGGTGTATTGCTTCCTTTGGAGCATAAGCAGAAATGAGGGCTCCCACCTTCAACTTTGTTAAGAGTTGCACAGCAAATGTTGTTTGAGATTTTTTTTTCAGTAATCACCAAACAGAGAGCAAAAACAAAGACTCTGGACACAGGAGACGTATACGTATGTCGCACCTCAGAACTGGCAAATCCATGATTCCTTCTGATGAGCTGCTCGTCCATACATCAACCCAACACATAAGCTTAGTCAGCACCTTGCTTATATATTATAGTCTGATGTAATAGTGGCACAGCATATTGAACTCTGCACATGTGCAGCAGTGTCACATGACTTTCACTCTGGCTAACTGCCAACCTGAGTGACTCAGCTTTTTCCACAAACCAAAAAGGCAATTTCCACATTGTACTGTATTTTATATAAAATACTGACAAACTTTTTATTATTTAATATGTCTCCTCTGATTCATTGGGCATAGAGCATTCATAGCAGCTTGTATCAAGAAAGTAATATAATACATTATGAAAAATGGCTAAAATCCTAATGCATGAGTTGCAGGAATTTAAGCAACAAAAATGATGATATCAGTGGCAGGGAAAGATAATAGGTAATTCAAGATTTTTGTTCCATGGCTCATCCAACTGGTGGGTGATCTGTTTCACTGCATGGAAACCAGGGGAGTCACAAGGCAAAGGTACAAAGTTAATCACACCCCCCCCAAAAAAAAGGAGGAGGAGGAGGAAGAGGAGGGTGTTACATTACTCCCATGGCTTCCATAAAATGAAATGGATTACTCAGGAGTTAAGCAAGCAACAGGACAGAAGTAAGAAGTCTTGAATTACTTAAAAACTTTCTCAGCTGGTCACATCATCACCCTTCTGCAGGTGTTATTTTTGTTAGATGATTTCAGCTAATGTAACCTAAGAAGAATTATTCCAAAACCAGATGCAAATTACATACTAAAAGACTACTCAAATAAGCCACGTTTTAAATTTCTGTTTAGAAGAGTGTAATAAGCAGCCAGGTGGTTCTCAGAGCAAAGGGGATTCCAGTGCCACAGTGTCGCCACTGAGAAGGCCCAGAATATCTTGTCACATTCATCCCTCTACCTCTCCATCTTCCACCTATGGAGTGATATGTCTGGTTTCCCATTTGCATGTTATTTATCACAGCCTTATTGTTAGAGATTACTTTTACTTTGTTGTAACTGGTTATGGATCTCTGGCTTGGTCTTTTTAATCTGCCTTAGTGGCATTGCTATATTTCTTTGCATTAATTGGTGTTCACAACATCTGTCTAATTAGACCAAGAATCTCTCCCTCCCTCTACATGCTATTACTGCACATATTAAACAAAACGTCAGGGTCCAACATAATTCCTATTAAATTGGACTGGATCAGTCATCACAGAAAACCATCATTTATCACTGGTAAGTTTTATGGTCCTTCAGCCAGCTCGAAAACCTTTTTGAAGGGATAATTTTCAAACCAATTCAAATTAATTAATGAGAGGGAATGTGGAAGACCTTTGTCAATTCAAACATACATTTATCAAATTGCAAGTAAGATTTATCATCGTTGCTACAAAGTTCATCTCAGAAGCAGCAGGTAGCTAATTGCCTATGATGGCAACTGAAATCTCAAGAGTATGCTTTCTCATACCTGAAGCTGAAACAAGATGCTAAGGATGAATACATTTTGATGCACTTTACAGGATAAAGAGGCCATTTTAAAAGACTGATCTCCACCAAAACAGGCTTGATGGTCGAGGGGAGTGACTGATGATGAATGTCATCAGATGTTGGTAGAAAGAACAATAATCAAAAGAAGGGATACTTTGAACAAAAAACCCCCACAAAAACAACTTCCAGCCTTCAGTAGACAATTAGGAGGAGGATAGATTAATGTTTATTAGGACAAATTAGTGTTTTACTAGCAGGCTGCAGAAAATACTATTTACCCAATGTAAGAAAGACAAGTTATCTAATGTTTAAGAATAACAAGTTCATGGAAATGTCAACTCCTCTGTACAAGCAGATAAAAACATAGAGAAAGACACAAAAATATGGCTATTGACTGACTTTTGCAGATCAGTTTTATGCTTGACAACAGAGCCACATGGCAACCATGGTGCAGGCTCCATTTTAGTTCACAACTAATAATAACTGTGGTGTTGTTTCTGTTCTCACAAGCAGTCCTGCACAGTAGGGATGTTGGTTCAGATATATAGTGTTGTGACTGTTGTATCTGACTGGTTTAACTTCTTTTTCCCCCATGTTGATGGGCATCCTCAAATGATCCAAAGCCTAAGTCTATACAAGTTTGCTCCCCTTATTCATCCTCTTAGCCTTCTTACTGTTGACATAGGGAATAGGGCTTTCTTTTTATGTTGTGTTTAAGTGCTAGATACCTAAATATACATAAAATAACAATAAAGTTATTGCTCTAATAAGTAATTCCTATTCAGAAATGATTTTCCTTAGAGATTAGACAAGCTCATGTGAAATGGGCCAAAGTTATTCGGGGCAGAGAAATGATTTTACATCTGTCATGAAGCCTATTAACTCTCCTGGCGTGGGCACCGAGGTGTTTCCTCATGAGTGTAGTGTGGATTCTTTCCTTTAATGTACTCATGCTTCGCAGCCAGTGTGAAAGATAGTTTATGCAGTCAGAACGACATGACTACGTTTTGTCCTCTCTCTGTTGAAGCCCAGACCCCTTCTAGGGTAGAGCAGGAGATCTTTTCAGGACCCTGGACAGAGTTCTGCAGGAGTTGCACACTGGAGGGATCTCTTGTCTCAGCAAAGAACTTGCTTCAGCCACAGGCTTAACTGGGCTGCTAGCTCCCATCTTTCCAAAGCACAGTTTCCTCACCTGCCAGTTTCTAGCTTCAGCCCTTGAATGACCCATGCTCCTTCGGGTGAATTCATGCTTCTTTACGGTTGAGGGGCCTAGGAGAGCTAGAAGTGAAAGAGAGAGCTTTGTTCACAGTCTTGGAGACAGCTGATGGGGTGCTGATGGTTTCGTGGGGAATGGCAGAACTCATGACTGACCAGGATTAGACTCACTTGAAGTTATGCAGGGCCTCACAACCTAGGATTCTGATCTCAGTCTTCCCCCCCATGCTGTTTTCCTAATGAAAATCCCCAAATCAGTTATTTGTCCAATTGCTGCTATTTGTCCCATTAAAAATGAAAACAATCTATATCTCTAGGTTTTTCCTTATGGGCTAAATAATAGCTCTGTGTGTCCATGTGTGATCTTCATTAACAGCATGGCAAAGGCGGATTTTAACCCCAATCTTCCAAGTTTATCATTTTGACCTCATTTCTGTTGGGGTGGTTTGGCATAGCTGGGTGTGAGGAAAAGCGAGTGTGGCCTCGATTAAAAATAATAATAATCTTCCTCTTAATACACAGCAAATAAAAATGGTTCTGTCAGGAACCTACAAAGCAGATTGAACTACAGTCTTTTAGTACAGCCATTCTGTCACACACTGACAGAATCTAACTGAACCCTAACTGTCAAAAAAAAAAAAAAAAGCAGGAAAAAGAATCTGAGGTAGGAAGGAATTATTGGCTATTACTGAATTAATTGACATTCACTGCAGCTCCCTCCCAGCCAAAACCTCTAAAAGGCATCATATGAACGTGCAGTTGATTCAACATGTTCCTCCTCTCTATGAGAAATGAAAAAGTTGAAGATAGGTCTCTGTTGTATTGTCTAGCTTGGTTCTCAGGCAGAAAATAAAACACCCAGTCTGGTAGCTGAAGACTGGGCTAAAACACCTGACCAGGAGGTAGAATCTTTTTTTCAAAGCAGGACCAGAAAAGCAGAATAGTTGCATACAAACCCACATAAATATTTATCAAGTAACAGGTGCTTGTCATTACAAGAAAATTAGAAAATATATGGTTTTTTTTTTAAAAAAAAATCAGATTATTGAAGATTCTCCTAACAATACCTTATGCTGACATCTCTCATCATAAGCGTTAGAAGAAAAAATTGCTGGGATTATTTTCTCAAATGGTCTTTTATTCCTGTGTAGTAAATATCATTATCCTTATCATCATATTTACATCATTGTTCCATCTGGACTCAAATGAAGCTGGTTCCCCTTGGATACATGCTTCCAAAAAGGGGGAAGATACTGGGAATGTAATTGGCTATTTTTTTGTCAATGTTTGCTCTTCTGCTCCTACCCCCATCTGTTCTTTCATCCTTGACAACTGCAGCTAGGCTTTACTGACAAAACGAGGAGAAAACTCACAGTATGAATGGTGTATTGCATTCCATTCATTATCACCAGCAGCAAAGATTTTCAAATTCAATTCTTTTAAAAACCTCTAGTTTATGAAAGTGCAATATTGTGCTTCTGCATTCACAATTGAAAAAGTGCAATGCGGCGGGAATATAGCATTTTTTTAAAAAGTGCTATATGTTTAAAAAATGTATAGCATTTTTAATGCTATACATTAAAATGTTAGGCCAGGAAATGGCCTAACATTGTTCCACAATATCATGCCCGTTTTGCTAGCTGGAAAAAAGATGCCAAGCTTTACATAGCAAAGGGCAGCCTGAATGTTGATGATACCAATGTCAGCAGTCAAGATGTTCTACACAGGATACCTTCTTCTGCTCGCTACCATTCATAGAGACACCAAGCAGAGGAAAACCCCATAAGCTGAGTCATGTTTTTATCAGTTAACCAATTCTCACCCAAACAGAAAGCAATTGTCAGGACTGAGCAGAGCAGTTAATGATAGGACATTTGATAGGTCATTAACTTATATAGTCATCAGAAGTGCCTTCTTTGGAGGTTTTTTCTTTATTACCAAGCAATTGTGCAGTGAGAAGATGGATCCAATGGAGACTATAACAGGAGACTATGACAGGATATTGGCACCAAAACTCTGCTAGCATCAAACCATTCTGAGACACAAACAAACAAAAACAAAACCCCAGTAATTTCACAGGTTAACATGAGTGATCTTCTGTATATTTGTTCTTTATTACTTTTAAAATATCTTTTAAAGAATTTTCACAAGACACAGGCAGAGGAAGTGGACTTAATCCACAAAAGCTCACATTAAAAAATAGCAGTTAGTCTTAAGATGCCATAATGATTTTGTCTGTCTCTGATATTTAATCTGCTGGAAAGCTTGGTGAAACCCCAGAAGCTACAATGAAAGTACAACTGGATTTAAAATGATGAATGCAGAGTTTCTGTTCCCTAAATACTTCTTTGGATTCTTCCCAGCAGATAGAAGCATTGTTTGCACAATCTGTGCCGATTGCTAAATTCAGATTTTGTTGCTGCAGAAATTGAGTTGCCTGAGCAGAAGAAAGCACAACCTCCTCAAAGTTGTTGTTGTTGTTGTTGTTGTTGTTGTTGTTGTTGTTGTTGTTGTTGTTGTTGTTGTTGTTGTTGTTGTTTTGGCCTGTGACTCCCAGAGTCTCTTGGCCAGTTTTGAGAGTTTTGATCTCAAAAATAATTTTGTCAGCCTGCATTCAAAAACAGGCTTTCATCAAAAAGTGAAATATGTGGAAGCAATTATTTTATCCAAATGAAGTGGAACAGAAATTATCAGTCAATTGTCAACTTCCACCCTTGGATGCAATTTAGCTAAAATGGTGAGGTTACACTAATTAATGAACAAAATGAGTTGTCCAGCAGTTCTAAGAAGCAGCCTTGCAAATATTAGTACTGTATATGTAGCTTCAAGGGAGGGAGGGATGGCAATAATTTACCCCAATCGCTTTGCAAGAGGAAATAATATACAGTATGTGGAAATCACCGCCACTATCTACTATTGCTTGCAAATGGTCACTGTTCCTAGTCTTTTGCAGCAGAACCAACCAAGAATCTTGTTGCACCAAAAGAGACCAATACATTTGTGATGGTGTAAATCAATCAATTAATTTACAGTATGGATCTACTCTTTGAATGTTTATGCAAGCTTATGTCATAAGAATGCTGAATAATTAAATTAAAGCAAAGCAAAGCGTGCTGCTTATGTACCGCCCCATAGTGTTTCAAGCACTCTCTGGGCGGTTTACAAGTTAATTATGCAGGCTACACATCCCCCCCCCCCAGCAAGCTGGGTACTCACTTTACTGACCTCGGAAGGATAGAAGGCTGAGTCAACCTTGAGCCGGCTACCTGGGATTGAACCCCAGGTCGTGAGCACAGCTTTGGCTGCAGTACAGCGGTTTAACCACTGCACCACGAGGCTCTTTTAAGATACCACAAGCCCTTTTCTTCTTCTTACTCTACATATTTAAACATCAGAAACATACTTAATTTTTTTAAATTGTCTTTTCTGA
Source organism: Pogona vitticeps (assembly GCF_051106095.1). Lineage (NCBI taxonomy): Eukaryota > Metazoa > Chordata > Lepidosauria > Squamata > Agamidae > Pogona > Pogona vitticeps. The sequence goes on along the minus strand of NC_135784.1, from coordinate 231,083,489 downwards.
CATCCACCCATTGAGGGCAAAATGCACGAAGTCCTGCATTTGCAAAACAACTCCCCCCTTCCCAGTCCTTTTGGGCAAGCATTACATGGCTTCTCTATAAAGATATAAATGGAAATTGCTCAGCAGGAGTTTCTAGCAGCCTTTATTTACACTGGCAAATTGTCTCCAAACAAGTTGGGTGTGTGTGCATGCTTGTGGGCACACACGGAGAGTTCTTTTTTCAGAAAGAAGAGAACTGAAAGAGCATTAGGAAATCATGAGAATGTCTTGCACAATACATTCACAGCTCATTAAGACTTTTGTTAACCCTGTTTACTCATGCAAGTGTGGTCCAAATTCTCCAGCAGACCTTTGTCAAGTGGATTGGAAATAGACAGATCACACAGCAACTGGGAGAAGCGGGGGGGGGGGAGGAAGGAGGGGAGGGTGACCTGTTTAACAACCTCCTTCTAAGAAACTGCAGAAGAGAGCTCACAGAGACAGAGGTAATCCCTCTGTCTGTTTGGCTGGGAATATCTACGCTCCCACTTTGGTGTATTGGGCTCAGAGACCTAAGTATATAATACATTAATCAAAGAACTATCATGTGTTAGATGCTCTTTAACACAACTTCACCAGCAGAAAGAAGTCATAAGTACTGAAAACAAAGACAGTGATAGCATTGATTGGAATAAATAGTGGCAAGATGCATATAGTCCATGAAGGTGCACATCTAAAGCATTCATATTTTTCAGTGATCCTAAAATGGGAACAGATCATTCCCAGTTATGACAACATTTGAAAGGGCAGTTCATAACTTAGGCTGAAGGTCCATGCTTGGTAGTGAATCCTGCTGAACTCCATGGGACTTACTTTGTAAGGACACAGGAAAAACCGTGCTGGATTTAATTACTGATGGATTGACATCTCACATTTCTCTCAGGCCAGAAATGAAAATGACTCACAGCTAAAGTCTAAAATCAGATATAGTTCAAAACACATTATAATATTAAAACATTACAAAATAAGTTATCATACTAAAAACAAACACCAAATTAAAGCAATGTAGATACTACTTACAAGCAAAAAAGGAAAAATGTGCAAGCTCCACAAGCTCTCGTTCGTAGGTCAAGGTCCGTTCGCAAGTCGATGCCAATTTTTGCCAATGGAGCCATTTGTAAACCAAAAACTTCGTATCTAGGGATGTTCGTAAGTCGAGGATTGACTGTAAGTGAGACATTTAAGGATTGGTTTTACCAGTTCCTCCCCCACCCCATGAGTTCCCATTACTTGGACTTGAACCCAGGTCCCTGAATTCTCAGTTCATCACTTTATCCATTACACCAGGGTCCCCAACCTTTTTCATCCTGCAGACCTGCTGGGGAAGGCGGGGCACCCACCCGTGCTCATACACATGTGCAAACAAACACATGCTGTCTCTTGCACAAATGAGAGTGCGCTCGTGCACATGCACAAATGGCAGTGCAGTGCTTGCACGGGCACGCTGGAGCGTGTGCGCATGCGTGAATCAGCTGTGCGGGGGTGAGTGTGTGCCGGGGACAGGGCGGGAGGTCTGCCTCTGCGGCCTGGTCTGGCTCAGGCCACAGACTGGCATTGGGCAGTGGACCGGGGGTTGGGGACCTCTGCATTACACCACACTGGGTATCTTATGTCAAGGTATATAGAGGGATAATATAGCTGCCTTCTTATAGGAGGCAAGGCCTATAAATACAGCTCATCATAATGAGCTCCAGTCAACTGAATTGGCCACAACATTTTGAACTTGTTGAGTTTTCCAAACACTTTCCAAAGGCAGGCCCATGTAAAGTTTTATCCTGCTTCTTCTTCCCAAGGTGGAGAACCAGATGCCCATAGGAAATCTTGAGTAGAGGTTTGTAGGATGGCACTCCCAATCCCATTACCAGAGACATAGTTGTTGTTGTTGTTTAGTCATTCATGTTGGTAGCTTCAATGACACTGTCCAACCAACTCGTCCTCTGTCATCCTCTTCTCCTCTTGCCTTCACTCTTTCCTAACATCAGAGTCTTTTCCAGGGGGTCTTCTCTTCTCATGAGATGGCCAAAATATTGAAGCCTCAGCTTCAGGATCTGTCCTTCCAGTGAGCACTTAGGGTTGATTTCCTTCAGAATGGATAGGTTTGTTCTCCTTGCAGTCCAGGGGACTCTCAAGAGCACAATTCAAAAGCATCAATTCTTTGGTGGTCAGCCTACTTTATAGTCCAGCTCTCACTTCCATACATCACTACTGGAAAAAAACCCATAGCTTTGACTATGTGAACCTTTGTCGGCAAGGTGATGTCTCTGCTTTTTAAGATGCTGTCAAGGTTTGTCATCGCTTTCCTCCCAAGAAGCAGGCGTCTTTTAATTTCGTGGCTGCTGTCACCATCTGCAGTGATCATGGAGCACAAGAAAGTAAAATCTGTCACTACCTCCATATCTTCCCCTTCTATTTCCCAGGAGGTGATGGGACCAGTGGCCATGATCTTAGTTTTTTTGATGCTGAGCTTCAGAACATTTTTTGCACTCTCCTCTTTCACCCTCATTACGAGGATCCTTAATTCCTCCTAACTTTCTGCCATCAGAGTGGTATCATCTGCATATCTGAGGTTGTTGATATTTCTTCTGGGAATCTTAATTCTGGCTTGGGATTCATTCAGTCCAGCCTTTCACATCATGTATTCTGCATATAAGTTAAATAAGCAGGGAGACAATATACAGCCTTGTCGTACTCCTTTCCCAACCTTGAACCAATCAGTTGTTCCATATCCAGGTCTAAATTTTGCTTCCTGTGCCACATATAGATTTCTCAGGAGATAGATAAGGTGGTTAGCCACTCCCATTTCTTTAAGTACTTGCCATAGTTTGTTGTGGTCCACACAGTCAAAGGCGTTTGCATAGTCAATGGAGTAGAAGTAGATGTTTTTCTGGAACTCTCTGGCTTTCTTCATAATCCAGCGCATGTTAGCAATTTGGTCTTTAGTTCCTCTGCCCCTTCGAAATTCAACTTGTACAGACTTCTGGGAATTCTTGGTCCACAAACTGCTGAAGCCTGCCTTTTAGGATTTTGAGCATAACCTTGCTAGCATGTGAAATGAGTGCAATTGTACAGTAGTTGGATCATTCTTTGGCACTGCCCTTCTTTGAGATTGGGATGTAGACTGATATTTTCCAATCCTCTGGGCACTGCTGAGTTTCCCAAACTTGCTGGCATATTGAGTTTGGCACCTTAACAGCATCATCTTTTAAGATTTTAAATAGTTCCATTGGAATGCCATCACCTATACTGGCCTTGTTGTTAGCAGTGTTTTCTAAGGCCCACTTGACTTCACTCTCCAGGATATCTGCAGATATAGTAGAGAACATAAACTGAGAGAAATATGTTATCTTGAGGAATGTAATGTTTATTTGTTTGCTATACAGTTTTGCCTCGCTTAGCGAGTGCACCGTACAACGACGAATCCGTATAGCGATCCCCTTTTTCGGGATCGCTATACGGAGCACCCAATTGCCGCACCTCGCTTTGCAACGATTGGGCGTCCCGCGGCCATTTTGGAGCCGCCGATCAGCTGATCGGCGGCTCCAAAATGGGCGCGGGAGGACCCGAAATGGCCCCGCGCTGTGTTTTCGCGCCCCCGGCAAGCGAGGGGAGGGCGCGAAAACGCGGCGCGGGGCCATTTCGGGTCCGTTTTGAAGCCGCAAAACAGCTGTTTTGCGGCTTCAAAACGGCCGCGGGCGACCCGAAATGGCCCCGCGCCGCGTTTTCGCGCCCTCCCCTCGCTTGCCAAGGGCGCGAAAACGCGGCGCGGGGCCATTTCGGGTCGCCCGTGGCAGTTTTGAAGCCGCAAAACAGCTGTTTTGCGGCTTCAAAACGGCCGCGGGCAACCCGAAATGGCCCCGCGCGGCGTTTTCGCGCCCTCCCCTCGCTTGCCAAGGGCGCGAAAACGGCGCGCGGGGCCATTTCGGGTCTGTTTTGAAGCCGCAAAACAGCTGTTTTGCGGCTTCAAAACGACCCGAAATGGCCCCCCGTGGCGTTTTCGCGCCCTCGGCAAGCGAGGGGAGGGCGCGAAAATGGCTGCCCGGGGCCAGGAAACTTCTCTAAGTGGGAAGTTTAGGGCCGATTTGGAACGCATTAAATGAAGTTTAATGCGTTCCAATGGCTTTTTACTTCCCGCTTAGCGAAGATTTCGTATAGCGAAGGTTAATCCGGAACGGATTAACCTCGCTATACGGGGCACCACTGTATATAGTATTATATCTATACCCTTTCTTTCTTGTAATGATATCAAGGCACCATAAATAGAACTCTTCTCGCCCAATTACTCCTCACAACAACTTTGCCAGATAGGAAGTGTGACTGGCCCAAGGTCACCCAGGGAGTTTCTCAGCTTCAGAAGGAGCAGAACTCAAGTATCTCAAGTCCAAGTTGGACAGTCTTATCGCTGTATCACACACACTCCACACACTGAGAGGTGCAGATATGACATATCATAGCATTTGTCTTTACTCTTTCAAGTACATTTCTAGTCTTTATAATCACCATGAAATGGAACTTCATGAAACCTCAGAAGCCAGAAAAGTGGTGGAAGAATGACATGGTTTGGAGACACCCATTAGTGGCCTGTTTTGCTCTTAGTCCCTCCCTGTGACAAATCTTGACAGTATCTTAAAAAGCAGAGACATCACCTTGCCAACAAAAGTCCGAATAGTCAAAGCTATGGTTTTTTCTGTCGTGATGTATGGAAGTGAGAGCTGGACCATAAAGAAAGCTGACTGCCAAAGAATTGATGCCTTTGAATTGTGGTGCTGGAGGAGGCTCTTGAGAATCCCCTAGACTGCAAGGAGAACAAACCTATCAATTCTAAAAGAAATCAACCCTGAGTGCTCACTGGAAGGACAGATCCTGAAGCTGAGGCTCCAGTACTTTGGCCATCTCATGAGAAGAGAAGACTCCTTGGAAAAAACCTTGATGTTAGGAAAGTGTGATGGCAAGAGGAGAAGGGGACAACCGAGGATGAGATGGCTGGACAGTGTCTGCAAAGCAACCAACATGAATTTGACACAACTCCGGAAGGCAGTGGAAGATAGGAGGGCCTGGCGTGCTCTGGTCCATGGGGTCACGAAGAGTCAGACACGACTAAACAAAACAACGACGACCTCCCTGTGATAAACAGAATAAACATATGTAATGTAAAATAGTAATAAATAAATAAATTGGAGAATTGTGCATGCAAAAAAGCAGAACTCTTGAAAACGTGTCCAGTTTGTATTGTTTTGGCTGTACAGATCAGCTGTGTTTGGCATGGAGCTGGGATCACCAAGGTGTGGAATTTTTATTTCTTTCAATACGGTGTACTCACAAGCCTCTTCAACAGAAAAGGGCTCCCCAGATAGACATGATTAGCTACAGGACACAATCCACAGGCTTTGTCAGCTCATGGCTAAAGCCAGTCTCTGGCAAGCAAGCCACAAGCATTTCATTCAGCATGTTTCACTGAATAGTGCAGAGCCACTGAAGTGTTTATGGATGATTTATAAAGCCTTTGCCCTCCAAAGGTTAAAGCCAACCTGTGTCAACAACTTCCAGGGTTCTCAAGGCCCCCTGTCTGTTCACTGCCCTCTCTGGCAACTTCAGTCCATTTGCTAGTGAACAAAAGCTCACTTAATAAAGCACCGTCCCTGCCAAGCCCTCTGGTTGACCAAGAGCAGAGAACAAATACAAAGGAAATGCCAATGACTTTGCCACTTGACATGCAGTTCACAGGAGTCAGTTTGAATTGGCCGACGCTGCTGGGACAGAGCAATAAAGACTTCCCAGTGCCTTTCATGCTGCTTGTTGGTTGTGTATCTTCAGTTTCCGCCTCTCTAAATCCAACCCTCATACAAACATCATACAGAAAAGGTAACTTTTTGAAGCTCTGCAAATAGCAGAAGTTACAAAAAGTGTCCCTAAACAAGAAATCTGCATTTTTAAAAAAAGTTAGGTCAAGTGGCTCCAGAGATAGGAAGAGGGATAAAAATAAATAAATTCAACTTCATTGGAAGGAATTTTTTCTTGCTGTAATTCATTACTCCAAATAATCTTCTGATTGAGTCTGCAATATATTTGGAATAAAGTTGAATTAATCTAGATGTATCATTTCTCCAAGATACCGCTTAAGGTAAATTGCTAGAATTGATGCAAATAATTTATAAACAGTGTTGGAAAATGGCATAGACCTATAAGGCTCTATTGACAGAGGGTCTTTTTGTGGCTTTAATAATACCACCACTCTGGGTTGTTATAAGTTTGAAGTTTGAAGGTCAGTTGGAATTTTTTACCTAATTCTCCGTAATTTTATAAATTTGACTCTAAATTTACATCTGTATTAAAATTCAATTTATTCCTCTATGAGCTATAGGCAAGAATGAATGACCAGGACTCTAACAGTTTCAGTTTTGAAGAGGGACTAAACAGGGCAAATAAGAGCATTCGGGGGGTACTTATTAGGCATTCCAGCTGTAGTTCTAAGAATGTAAGATTATAAAAATTCAACTCATGTTGTCTGCTTATATGCTGATGTTAAGGAATCTGACAGAAGCAATATCTTCTGTATTAAAGCAATTAGAGGTATTCTCTGAGACTGTGGTACTCCAAGTGAATTTTAGGACATTGGACTGAAAGTGCTTCAGTGTACCACTTTCAGAACAAATTTTAACATCTCAAAGTTTAAAAGTCCCACCTACATATTAAATATTTAGGAGTTTCCCACCAAGTTTCTCAAATCCAACTATGCAGGTATTTGGGAAAAATCCAAACTAGATTCCACATTCAAAATGTGGCAGAAAGCATCTTTCTTTTGGTCCCACCACCTTTGCAGGTACGTCTGATGGGGACACAGAAGAGAATGTTCTCTGCTGCTGTTCCCAGACTTCAGAACTCCCTCCCACAGGAGGTCAGACTGGCCCCATCTTTGCTGTCCTTCCACAAGCAGGTGAAGACTTTTCTCTTCAGGCAAGCCTTCCTTCAGTAACTGGCCGCCTGAGTGGAATTTTTAAATGGATTGTTATGCCTTACTGCTTTGACTGTGTTTTTAGTATTGCTTTTGCTTTCTGAGTGTTCATCCTGGAGGCAGGTGGTGCATCATGGCCTCTCTGATCTTGAAAAGACACTTGACCAGCAGGCCGAGGCAAAGAGGCAGTCACGAAACAGCAAAACCAGGGAGCTGGACAGGGGACAGATTGTATTTGTCTTCAGTGTGGAAGGGACTGTCACTCTCCAATTGGCCTCCTCAACCACACTAGACACTGTTCCAAGTCCTCCATACAGAGCACGTTACCATAGTCTCTTGAGAATGAAGGATGCCTAATCCAATAATGCTTGATTTGTTTGTGTAGGTCTGATGCTGCTGCTGATTCTCTGTGAAAGAGGGGAGATGCTAGAAATATGTACACCACTATAATTCTTTGTGCTATTTTCATGCCATGAATTAGAAAGTTGGTTTGAGAACATGTGCACCAACTACATCAATTCTTGAAGGAACTGATCTGGCGACTGTGATACATGCCCTAGCTATTTCCTGGCTGGATTACTGTAATGCACTCTATGTGGGGCTGCCGATGGAAAGTGTCAGGAAATTTCAACAGGTCCAAAATGCAGCAGCCAGATTGAGGACTGGGGTTGGTTACAAGGATGATATAACACCCCTCCCCCCCCCCGTTACAGCAGTTTCACTGGCTATTAGTTACTGGGCACAATTTAAAGTGCTGGTTTAAACCTATAAAGCCCTAAACAGTCTGGCTCCAATCTATCTCAAAGACCGTATCTCCCATTATGAGCCAGCTTGGGTGTTAAAGTCATCAGGAGAGGCCTTTCTCTTGGTCCCGTCACCTTCACAGGTGCGTCTGATGGGGATACAGGAGAGAACCTTCTCTGTTGCTGCTCCCAGGCTTTGGAACTCCCTTCCACAGGAGGCCAGACTGGCCCTATCGTTGCTATCCTTCCGCAAGGAGGCAAAAACCTTTCTCTGGAGGCAAGACTTCCCTCAGTGACTAGCAACCTGTGTGTGATTTTTTTTTTTAGATAGACTGTTATGCATTACTGCTTTGGCTGGATTTTTAGTACTACTTGTGTTTTCCATTTCTCAGAGTAGCATTGTTTTAAAAAAGCATTTGTATACTTATTATTCTTAGCATCAATATCACCTTTTAATTATGTAAGATGCCAGTTTATAGTCATTTTACTTAGCTTTAAATATTGTTTTTTAATTATCTTAACCACCATTATATACTCATTGTTTTCAACTTTAAATGTTGTCTTTCAATGTTGCAAGCGCACTTGGGTCCTTTTCAAGGAGAAAGGAGTGTTCAAAATATTTAAAATAAAATAAGTAAGTAAGTAAACAAACAAACAAACAAACAAAAAATAAATTTTAAAAACTTGGACTCTCTCCGAAAATTGAGATAGAAGAGAAGAAGAAGAAGAAGAAGAAGAAGAAGAAGAAGAAGAAGAAGAAGAAGAAGAAGAAGAAGAAGAAGAAGAAGAAGAAGAAGAAGAAGAAGAAGAAGAAGAAGAAGAAGAAGAAGAAGAAGAAGGCTTTTCTAATGATCCCAAATATGAAATTGTCCTTTCCAAATACCACTGGCAAGTTAATCAAAATGATCACTAAATTGCAATGTTCCTTTTCATGGTTGAGACTTCAATCACATGTATGCAAAGTTAGACATTATTTTGCTCCAGTGTGCATCTTTTTATATTTCCTTACAGTGACTGAAATCCTCTTGCTTAGTGTAGTAAGTAGCATTAAAATAGGGCGACCGAATCAGTGGGGTTTCAGTCAGTCAACTCCTCCATAAGTTCTTTTGATTCGAATCGCCCTGTTCTAGTTGTGACTTACTATGCTAAGCAACAGGATTTCAGCCAATAAATGACAGTTGTCTCTTTAATACCATTCACTCAGTTTGAGGACATCCCTTTGTAGGTTTTGTAATTCTTATTGTTACTGTTGGTGTTTTGTTTTTACTGCCTTCCATGGGAAAAAATCATGTTATGAAATGGGCAGGAGCTCTGTCTCTAATTCGAGCTTGCCCCAAATGCATTAGCTATTGTTTACATTCCACTTTATTTACCATTTCAAAGCCCACTTGCCCAGTTTAGAAAGCACCCTGCACCACTTTTTGCTATCGCTTCTGTTTTTTAAGCCTCAAACATGGCAATAGAGGTGGATCTCGAACTCAGAACTGTCTCAGTCACATAGAAACAAACATGGTTTTATCAGAAGAAGTGGTTGAGAGACAGCTGTGGCTAAATCCTCCCATTGCCCATGGCCCACTTCTTAGTTCCCTACAGTCCGGCTCCCTGACTTTCCTTCTCTAGACTGGATCCATTCCTGTATCGTGAGAGAAGCCTCTTGGTGTCAGATTTCAGAGAGACCATGGCAGGGGCAGTGGAAAGTTCAGGATCCTTTGCTAGGCCATGGGTTGAAAAAGTAGTTTTTTTGGGACTACAGCTCTCACATTGCACTGGAGGGGGAATTTTGGATGTTATAGTCCCAAAAAAGTATCTTTCCTACCTGCGCATCCTTTTGGTGGTTTAAAAAAAATATTCCCACTCACTCCTTTCTGGGGCAGGTCTATATCTGTAAATAAGGGCCTCCTGTCATCATATCTAGCTTGGCCCCAAATGATGTGACAGAACATTATAAAAGGAAATGGCCATTCATCTCAAAAAAAAATTCAACTAAAATTTTCAAAAAAAAAATCCAAAACAATTAATAAATCAAAAAACCCTCAAGCCTTTCCCCCTCCCTCTCTCTTTTTGTGACACCCTTCCTTCTTGGAAAAAAGACCAAGGATGACAACTTAATTCGCCCAGAAGGGCACTAACGTCAGAACATATGTTTTTCAAATTTTTTAGGATGGTAAATGAGCTGCTTCCATGGCAAACTGAAGATCTTTCTGTGTTAAAAAAGAAAGAAAAAGAGGAGAAAGGAGGTGCATTCTTGTACTGCTGCGCTAGCAATGAACAACCTAATCCTTTGTGCTTGCCCATTATACAGTAGCCATGGTAGTAGCCTGCCTAAGCCACCATTGTAAGTATTCATCAGGGAATAACAGTTTTGGTATGGTTGACAACAACATGATAGGGACCCATTACTAGATAAATACGTTCAGCAGGCAGTCTGGCACAAGGCTATTTTCTTCCCTCTTGCACTCCTTGCTTTGTGTTTGCTGGGAAGTGTTATAGGCTTATGCCAGTCTTTCTCTGTCCAGCTGGCAAGATACTCAGAATGCTTCCCATTCTCCGTGCCATTGTTTGCTGCTGCTTTGAAGAGCTCATTCCCCCCCTTCCCCACTTTTTACAGCATAATTAAAAAAGAAGCAACATGAACTGCTTGAACTCTGGCAGCCCCAACACTGTGCCTGCCCCGCCTAGATAGCAGAGTGCTGCCTTCTGAGAAATGACACGGTTAATAGTGTCTCCCATGGGGGATCTGCCTGCAGGATGCAAAGACATCCCTGGAAAAGGGTTTGAATCCCACTGGGATGCAAATGGTTATACAAAGGCACTGCTAACAACACTGTACACAGTACGGTTTCTGCATCAGAGGAGCTAGCTTTGGAACAGATCATTGTTGGCATACTGGTTTATTATATTTAAATCTTACATTTCTGCCCATGGCATTCAAGGCAGCTGGTTCTGAATTGTGCTTGGCTGGAACACCACAAAATTTTCCTTATTGAGGTGGGCCAATCTTTAGCAGAAAATTTGCTCTGGAATTCTCTGCTCAAGATTGACCCAACTTGCTTTCTTTCTGGTGATCTTCTAATGGCTTGCAAGGACTTTCCATGTTCTCTGAATTTATTTGTAGTATGAATACTATGTGTATTTCCCATTAATCCAAATGAGCTGCTTTACATCCAGGCATGGTAAGAGGAGGGTGATATATCTCTTGTTAGACTGTGTTTTTGAATTTTATTCCTTTTTCTTTCATGTAGATACTTCATCTTTATTAGACTTCGGATTCAGTATGCGAGTGAATGGAGGAAGGATGACTGACTCTTGTGTGAGCTTTGGTTGAATAAGTCAAAGTAGTGCTTCGGATTACCTCCCACCACCACCACCACAATTACTTTGTACTTTATTTTTCAATACTGTATGTGGGACGTGGTGGCACTGTGGAGTAAACCGCAGAAGCCTGTGCTGCACAGTCAGAAGACCAGCAGTCGTAAGATCAAATCCACGCGATGGAGCGAACTCCCGTCACTTTGTCCCAGCTCCTCGCCAACCTAGCAGTTCGAAAGCATGCAAATGCGAGTAGATAAATGGGTACCACTTCAGTGGGAAGGTAAAAAGGCATTCCCTAGTCACGCTGGCCACATGACAATGGAAACTGTCTTTGGACAAGCGCTGGCTCTATGACTTGAAAATGGGATGAGCACCACCCCCTAGAGTCAGACATGACTGGACTAAAAATGTCAAGGGGAACCTATTTTTCAATATCTGCTACTGGCCTTTATTTGCAGAACCATATCTTTTTCTGGCTCTGGTTGGTGGAGTGTGTTCTAGAGTGGATGGATGTCAAATGGGCAGTCCTCTGATTTGGGCTGGGAGGTACGTAAGTGGGGGCACACTTGGGTAAGTGAGGCTACTGATCTGGCACATTAGGGGGACATTTTCCACACCCTCAGCACACGTTTTTCCCTCAGCATGTCTCACAGGGGCTGAACATAAAGAAAGGAGGAGTGAAATAACCACCCCTGCCAAATCCTAGGTTTTAGTGTTGGAATTTTTACAACCTTTCATGCTGCCTGCGGTTTGAGTGACTGATGGGGACTTTTCTGCGCTAGGGTGGAGCAGGCACTGGGCTTTATCTACCAGAAACATCTTGATTTTGTATGCAAACTATTGGATTTATAATACTCCTTGGCAGCAGGATTCTGTGGTGGTCTCTCATGGCTGACATTTATCCCTGATAAGGTTAATTCCAATTTGAGATCAGATAATCTTTTTCAATCATATTCATCTGGGTATCAAAAGATAAGTTGTTTCATTGTTGAAAAAAATTCCAGGCAACATTAGGTTGTCTGTGTCTACAAGCTTTATTTATCCAGTTGCTTCTATGTTCCATATTGTTGTTGTTGTTTAGTCGTTAAGTCGTGTCCGACTCTTCATGACCCCATGGACCAGAGCACACCAGGCCCTCCTGTCTTCCACTGCCTCCTGGAGTTTAGTCAAATTCATGTTGGTAAGTTCAATGACACTGTCCAACCATCTTGTCCTCTGTCGAAGTCAGGAAATGGATAGAAAAATCAACTATCAGTTTTCTGCTCAAGGTTGCAAACACCACAACCCATTCTTGCAGAACTTTGTTTGGTGTGTTATGATAGACAAGATTCATCACTTCACAAGTACAGCAGTAGCCACTGCTGCCTAGTCAGAATAACTATCTTCCAGTTCATAGCAGGAAAAGGACCAGCTTTAACAATACCTAAAACACATCCTACAATCCCTTTGATCAGAGGTTGCCAACCCCCGGTCTGCAGCCCTGTGCCGGTCTGTGGCCAGAGCGAAACCAGACCACTTAGACAGACCTCCCCCCACCCCCACCAGCACTTCCCCTACAGCCCCTTTGTGCATGTGCACCTGCGCCCACACAAGCACTCCTCCACCACTTTGTGCATGTGCACAAGTGCCCTCAAGCACCACGCTGCCCTTCGTGCATGCACACAAGCACCTGCACAAGCACCCTGCCACTCCTTTGCACATGAGCGTGGGGGGTGCCCCACCTTCCCCAACTGGTCCGTGGGGTCAAAAAGGTTGGGGACCGCTGCCTTAGATACAATTTCAAACTGAACAGAGCAAATTGAAGCTTAATCCAGAGAAGAATATAATTAGGGATTATTTGGTCAACTGGCAGTAAAGAATCCAGTTTATAACACAAGGATACACTCCTTTTAAGAGTCAGGCTCACAGCCTTTGAATACTTTTATGTTGTTGTTCAATTGTTAAGTCATGTCCGACTCTTCGTGACCCCATGGACCAGAGCACGCCAGGCCCTCCTGTCTTCCACGGCCTCCCGGAGTTGGGTCAAATTCATGTTGGTAGCTTCAGTGACACTCTCCAAACATCTTGTCCTCTGTTGTCCCCTTCTCCTCTTGCCCTCACATTTTCCCAACATAAGGGTCTTTTCCAGGGAGTCTTCTCTTCTCATGAGATGGCCAAAGTCTTGGAGCCTCAGCTTCAGGATCTGTACTCCCAGTGAATACTTTTTTACCCTGCCTCATTCCTCCAGAGACAAGTACCTCAAAAACTACTGTACTTTGGTTGTATCATGAGAAGGCAAGACTTGCTGCAAAAGATGATAATACTAGTGGAAGGCAGTAGGAAAAAAGTAATATCTAACATTAAAAGGACCAACTTGATACAAGTAGTCTGTAAGATCTGAACAGGGTTGTTAATGATGAGACTGCTTGAAGGCTATTAGTTCCTTAGAAGCAATTTGACAGCATATAACAAAATAAGTACTACAATCATTTAGAGGGGCTGCTGGTGGTAGACTAGTATGCCCTTTTCTTTGACAAACCATGACCTTATCAGAGCCAACAGGTCACAAGCTAACATCTTCATAGACTTACTACTAATTACATGTGTGTCAGTTAACTTTGTCAGAGCCATCCATGCAATCCCGTACCCCATCACACTGCCTGGTCCTATGAACGCAGTTGCCATCCTCACATCTGGTCAGGCCTGCATGTTTGAGAAACTGGGAGAAGAAGAGATGGTTGAATACTTCAGCTTCTGGCTAATAAATAAGGAGCAACCATTTGCTCTCCCAAAGGCAAACTGGTCCGTTACTTATAGCAATTGATCTCATCACTTCCACCCTTGCAGTCAATGTCCCCATCACAAGGTCACCTCGTGGAAACATTCAACTCCTGAATTACACAGCATTTCATTCTCTCCACACTTCACAGTGAGGATGGGCCAGAAATAACCATGTGAAGGCTGGGTACCCACTGAGGCATAATAATAGTAAAAACGTACATATTCAGTTATTTTTCTGTGGTAACCATGTAATATGTGAAGACCATCCTTACAGTGTAGTTGAGAGTATTGGAGTAGGGCTCATGAGATCTGGGTTCTGATCCCCACTCAACTTTGGGAGGTGGTGGTGACAATGGTAAACTGCCCCTTGAACATTTCACATGCTTCAAAAACTCCATGAGGATCATAGTAAGGGAGAAGCAACTTGATGGCACATGACACACATGTGAAAGGCAGATAGTGAAGATCCCTAGAGACTCAGAAGACCAGATAGCGGTCATTCCCCAGCTCATAGGCATCCTTCAGTCTCGAGAGACTATGGTAACATGCTCTGTATGGAGGACTTGGAACAGTGTCTAGTGTTTTGATGCTGTACGCGAAGCTGGAGTGTCCTCTCCAGAGCACGAAGCCTGTGTAAAATAATGTGGAGGATAGGCTGTTACCCAACCAGCAAACCCCCCTCTCCACGTCACTGAAATAGTCCAGTGGAAAGACAAGAGCCAATACAATTGGTTCCAGTGACATTGCAGGAGTTGACAGAATGACACAAACTGCAGATTTAGAAATTTGCATTGTTTTACCATCAAGAACTTATCACCAGCTGTGGCTGTACTAAATGCTTAGTGGCATAAGTTTTCACACTTTACATGTCCAGTGCCCAACACCTAGAGAGTGGCATCAGTGCAGGGGCCACGGACACATTGCAGAATGTGTGATGCTCCTCTTATGTTCTCCTAATGGATCCCAAGAACTCTGCCACTGATGCTGTACACACCGGGCAACTTTAGTCTCCCCTTTCTCAGCCCCTGCATGCAGCACAGCAAACTACTGGGAGAGAAGGAAACACTTTAAAAAGTAGTTTGCTATGCAGTACAGGGCTTTTGTTGCTGTTTGGCAAAGAAGAAATCACTGTTCCTGATACATCTAAGCCTATCAAAAGGAGCTTTGAGATCTCACTCTTGTATTTATTCCTTTCACGGATTGCTGCCTTGTCGTGGCGAAGGAGCTTGAGTAATTCCGAGAAGCTATGGGCTATGCCATGCAGGGACACCCAAGACGGACAGGTCATAATGGAGAGTTCTGACTAAATGCGATCCACCTGGAGCAGGCAGTGGCAAGCCACTCCAGTATCTTTCCCAAGAATGCCCCATGACCAGAAACAAAAGGCTAAAAGATATGACGCCGGAAGATGGGACCCTCAGGTCAGAAGGCGACCAACATTCTACTGAGGAAGAGCGGAGGACAAGTACAAGTAGCTCCAGAGCTAATGAAGTGGTTGTGCCAAGACCGAAAGGACGCTCAGCTGTGGATGTGCCTGGAAGTGAAAGGAAAGTCCGATGCTGCAAAGAAAAATACTGCATAGGAACCTGGAATGTAAGATCTATGAACCTTGGGAAGCTAGTCAAACAGGAGATGGCAAGAATACAGTGTCACTGAAGCGACCAACATGAATTTAACCCAACTCCGGGAGGCAGTGGAAGACAAGAGGGCCTGGCATGCTCTGGTCCATGGGATCACAAAGAGTCAGACACGACTAAACAACTAAACAACAACAACTTGTATTTTTTTATTATTATTATTATTATTATTATTATTATTATTATTATTATTAGTAGTAGTAGTAGTAGTAGTAGTAGTAGTAGTATCATCATCATCATCATCATCATCATCATCATCAAGGGCACTTCCAATAACTCATTGTCACCTAGATGTGTTGGGTGTTCTTAAGACAGAGTCTGACTTGGAATATTTCTCCTTCCTGTTGAACAAAAAAAGTCCTCCTGATGCTTTTTCTCCATCTAGGATTATACTTAATATTTGATTTAAAAATGATATTGATGAATTAGATAATTAAAGATTTAGTTTGAGTTTTAAAAAGAAACTTCTTTGGTACAATTTTAACATTCAGTTAGAATACGTACAACGGGAGGAAAGGAAAGAGCTCTATAGAAAAAAATATTCTGTTCCTGTTATGTTTTTAGAAAGAGAAATTCTGGAACCACTTGAAAATTCATAAATATCATTGACTTCAGTGGGATCCATTAACTGTAAGCAGTTTCAGGATTACGCGCCCGTCTAACGTCACGGCCCCGTCCTTGCCGTCTCGGGTGACGGAAGGTGGACACACCACCTGCTTGGCTCCAAGCCGGGGCTCTCCGGCCTCCCCCCCTCCCGTGACGCCAGTCGTCACTGACCGCGGAGGGGGCGAAGGAGGAGCCGCGGCCGCTGAGCCGGCCGTTCCCCGAGCGCAGGCTCACCTGGGTGCCTCCTCAGCCCCACCTGGGCGGGGACCTGGCGGGCCCAACGAGGGTCCGGCCTCGCCGACCTTCTGCAGCTGCAGGTTGCGCGGAGGAGGAAATTAGGGCAGGCGGCGGCGATTGGAGGCGCCCGCGAGCCACGGGCTGCAGCAGCAGCAGCAACGCGGGCAGAGGCGGGCGCGCGGGGCAGCTGGTGTGAGCGCGAGGCCAAGCTCCCCTCTCTCGCCCCCGCCTTCCCCCCGGACAGGTTCTTCGGGTCTTCCTCCTCACCGGTATGGGCATGCACACCCGCGCCTGCTTGCCTGCCCGCCTGCCCCATTCCTCCTGGATTTCCGTCCTCCCTTTGCCTTCTGCCTCCCCAATTTGCCTTTTGGAGCTGCTCCCTTCGGGACTCCGCTGCACGGTCTCCCCTTCCTGCACCTTGCCAGGGGCCGGTCCGCCTTCTTGCCTGGGCAGAAGAAAGGGAGGTGTAACGGAGAGAACCCTACCGGTCGCAACACGCACAAGTCGTGTTTCTCCTCGGGTTCATGCTGCTAACTTGTAGGAGGAGACGGAGCAGCTGCTCCTGCCGCCAGGCGATGGGCACGTTCCCGTGGCGGGGGCTCGGGCTTCTTCTGGTCGCTGTGGCTTGCCTGGCAGGAGGGGCGCGCGGTGAGTAGCGGGGACGGGGCGCCTTTTCTCCTCCCGCTCGGACCCTCGCGCGGCGGGCGGGCGGGCGGGCGGGGGCAGGGCGGCGTTGCCTGTGGCTCCGGCTCCCTCACGCGCTCCCGGGGAGGGGGGGCGAGGAGGGGGGCGGACAGGGAAGGGAAGGGAGCAGCCCTGCGCGCCTTCTCCTCTCCAGGCCATCTCTTACGGTTATCGTAGCAATTATAATGCTGATAAAAACAGTCCTAGTCGCCCTTATCTTAAAAACGGGAACTGTCACCGACGCGGGAACAGCTGTAGCTGAGGAGGCCCCTTTGTCGGTGCGTTCTGCCTCCACCTCTCAAGGTACGGCGTGCAAATTCATGTTGGTAGCTTCGATGACACCGTCCAACCATCTCGTCCTCTGTCGTCCCCTTCTCTTCTTGTTCAGCATTGAACTTAGCAATACTGATTCTGTGTAGACAATCTGGGAGAGCGTTTGTACAGCAGATAGAAGAAGGGGGCTTTTGGCTTCTGCTGATTCTGTAGAAATACCTGTGTGTGCTGGCAAAAACATAAACTGGACAAAGCATGTTTTAGGATGACCAAGACAATAGTAAACAGGAAGGAGGTGGGAGCTTGATGTGCTCTGACAAGCCCTTTCTCCCGCCATAAAAGAAGATGACAAAATTATGTGTCTCATCATCTAGCCGCCTAGAGTGGTCTGGTAGTCCAGATAGGCGGGGTACAAATCAAATAAAGAAATAAAGAAATAAATAAAATAAATTGTACTCCGTCAGCATAGCCAGCACTCCTGAAAATTCTCATCGCTGAAATTGCTGAATGGTATTTCTTTTTGCTGTACAGAAGCTCTTGCTCTGTACATCAGTGGTTCCCAACCTTGGTTAACTCAGGTATGCTTGGACTGCAAATCCCAGAAACTTTCCCCATTAGCTATTCTGGCCAAGGTTTCTGGGAGTTGCAGAATAATCACCAGAGATAATCTGTTGTAAGAAATACTAAGGGAATACTGGTTTCGCTTTCACTTTAACATTATATGAAAGGCTTTGCTTTACATAGTGGGGTTTGTCTGAGAAATCTGATCTACATTCAGAAAACAAAACACAAAACAAACAAAGCAAATCAGCAAACAATAGGAGAGCTGAAAAGCTCCTGCTATATGAATCCGGGCTTAAGGAATTCCATCTTCCAATTACACACTGACCCTAACATATTGCTGTCCTTGTTGGGGCAGTTCTCTCCAGTGCAATCCTAGCTTTCCTGTGTCATAGCCTGCATTGTTCAGGAGGCTCTACCAACTCTCCAAAGAGGAAGTGGAGCTGTATGTAGGCAGGGGCATGTAGACAAGATGGTGAAGGGAGCAGGGAAAAAGAGATCCATGTGCAAGGGGCCTT
This sequence comes from Pogona vitticeps, assembly GCF_051106095.1. Lineage (NCBI taxonomy): Eukaryota > Metazoa > Chordata > Lepidosauria > Squamata > Agamidae > Pogona > Pogona vitticeps. Next base: position 231,065,170 of record NC_135784.1, on the reverse strand, counting down.
CCACTAAACAGTTGTAGGACCCATTAGAACAGCCACTGTCCTGTCCTACTTTGAAATCCAACACTCCTGCCAATGGGGGAGGGTATTTTGGTTGAAGATTCTTCAAGAAGTATCATCTCTGCACCTATCTGTCACAAACATCCAATAGGGGCTTTTGGGTGCATCACAGTATGTGTCTGTCCTACTTGTAAGCTGTTTCTTCATATTCATATTGCTCCAAAGAAAGGAAGATTACAATTATAATAATGATATACATAACAAGGATACGTAACCAGGTACAGGAAAAGGATTGTAGCCATGACCATAAAGACTCCCACAAGGAGAAAGACGAAGGAGCATATTGGTCACTAATTAGCTGTTCCATGGCTAGGAGTGTATGAGTAATATTAGGTGAACAATCAGATACATAAACACAGCAGACTGGGTTTGAACCCTGTTATGAGGAAAAAGCAGAAAATTTAAGGTATACAGAACTTTTGCAACAACCATAGGAACAACTGCCACAGAAGCCCCTCTGCCTGAGGTTTGCTTTTGCAAAAGAGAATTAAAGGTTAAATGTGCTCTTTCCACAATTGCTTGCCCTGTGAAATTAAAAGGAATCCCCTGCTTCAATGTGATTTCCCATTGAACACAAAAAATGTTTGAATATAGTGTTGAATCACATGTCTTGAAGTCTCTCCATGAAGAGGAGTAGCCCAAATAAACCCAGAAAATGTACCCACAGTCAAATGTAATAGAAGGAGACAGATATGAAAAAGGCAAATGCACAAGAAGCTTATAAACATATGGTGTGTCTACAACAAGGTTAAATTCATCATTAGAAAAAAGTTCAAAGGCTAAAATGACTGCAGCTAATTCTGAGTGTTGAACTGAGAAATGATTCTCTGGGAAATTCAATACCCATTGTCCTTTAAGATCCTGCCACGTGACACCTCGAGAAGAGGAACTGTCTGTGAAAAGCTTCCGTGCATAGGGGAGAGGTTGGGAAGAAAAACAAGTGGTTAACTGATAAGAGACAGAGGAAAGACATGTCAAATGTTTGTCTTTCAGAGATTAGGCAACCTGAAAAGAGCATGAAGTTTGTAGCAACTTATCAGCATCACCCGGTGGAAAAAGAAAATAGAGTTAAATATCTGTCCCTGACAATTGGCAACATCAGGAATGAGCCTTGGAAAACAAATCCTGTCCTTCTTTTCAGGAGTGTAGAGAACTGCATTTGGCAGCCATGGAGTCGCCAAAATAGCACATGAAAAAATGGGGGTGTCCTTTGTAGGCAAACGATCCACAGCTTGTAGATGAAAAATCGTTGAGAGATCAGCTGTAGTGCGGCTTTGAGAAAGGAATGCAGGCTTGTATGAAGTCCCATCATGCTGAGCTACTCAGGAAACTGCCAAGCAATGCAAGGTGTGATAGGATTTGTAGTTCTGTGAAAAACATAGAACATGTAGTGTTCATGATGTTTGCCATCCCTTACAAGTGGCTTGAGAGTAACAATGCTTTCTCCAGATTGGAAGGTGATGGGGGAAACACTTTCATGAGCTGGTTCATCTCCTCCCACCCCATATACAGCATTTGTCTCTCTTACTGGCCAGGTGGGGACCAATCTTTCTTAGCTATGACTGTGACATCAGCTCCTGTATCCACTAGACCCTGGATTGGACGTCCTCCCATCTGGATGGTCAGGTGTGGGTGCGTTCTTTGGTGATTTGGATAACTGCCATTGCAAGCCTGTCCAGACTAGCTTTAGGAACATATACCAATAGTAGCACTTCAAGGCAAGCCTCCTGTTGGAGCGTAACAGCTACACCCCTTGGATTTTCTTCCTCCTCTCCTTTCTCATATGATGCAACATGCTTGTAAAGCTTCTTTTGTACCCCAGCCCATGACATCAAATGAATCCTGCAGATTCCGTATTATTTTCTCTGGGCCTGGGGGCGGCCCAGAGTCCCATTTCCCTGGGATGGAATGCGACCTTGCTGAGTGGAGTATCTGCTTCCAGGCTTTTATAACTACATCTGCTGTTTGAGTGAGAGCTGCGTCCATGAGGCCTTGCCTTGCAGCTTCTCCCATAGCAAAGTTACAGGAACAACAGCATTAATTTCTGCTTGCTTGGTTAGGCAAATGAGTCCTTCTGCTGGTGGAAGGAGACCTCTTATCAGGGCCCTCCAGTCACTAGGGACCAGCCGCTGGGCAGATAAGGATTCTAGGAGAGTCTGTGTATAGGGAGCCTGTGTCCCATTGTCCTTGATACTGCGTTGCAGTTCACGGACGTCTTGATCTGGGAGCAGTTCATATCTATCAGGAACTGCCGCGGCATCTTCCTGTGCTAGTATTCCCTGAATGACAGGATAAGCAGAAATTACAGAGCCATTTTCTAAAGCAGCAGCTGCAAGAATTGTATCCATTGAAGGACGGTTGGAGATCTGGCTCTGAGTTGCCTGATGGATGGCAAGACTGAGAGGCAATGTTTTTAATTCATCTAGGGTTTTCAAGGAGGTTTTCCCAGGGTGAGGCTCGGGCGGCTGGGCAGAATGAGACTGCGAGTCCAGCGGTGGAGCCGAGGGGGCTGGTGCTGGAGGTAGGGGAGGCAGAATTTGAGGAAGTTGTGTGAGCTGATTATTCTCAAATTGTTGATTGGAAAGAATGTTACATGGCAGTGTCAAACCTTGTAGGCAAGCACACACTTTGCAGCATGTAAAAAGCACTTGTGCTGTAACTCCTGGGTGTCCCTGAAAACAGCTGCCTATTTTACACAATTTCTTGAGGTCCAGCATCCCTCCTTCGGGCACCTAGGGGCACACATGTTCAATAGTATGAATTAAAGATTCTACTTCTTTTCTTGTCACCGGGTGGCCGTTACTGGTGATGAGATAACACAAATCATCTGCAAAAGCCTTCTGAGCAGAGGACAATGATGAGCCCATGATGTATATCTTATTTGGACCGGCCTACTCACCCAGGATCCTAGTATGAGTGCACGCGTAGCTCATGCTGAGCGAGGTGAGTATATTCAGAACACGGGTCTCCTACCATTGTTCCGTGGTCGTCAGCAGAAGGTTATTCATGGGCCTCACACGGGGCACCACATATCGAGAAACCAGCTCAATATTTTAGTGGTGCTGTAAAGAAATAACTCAGGACACAGAAACTTTCGTTTTAGCCCTGCCGCATGCTGGGGTGACTCCTCTGTTTCTCCAGCTTATCAGTTCTACCCCAGCACCGTGTCAGTGCATATTTATTACTTCCTTAAAAACGCCTACTGCAGCAAAACTCAGCCTACCACATACACACTGCAGCATTTCTTATCCTATTACACCAGCTTCTAAGCATTACACACACACACCCCTAATCTACATCATACCAAACAATATGAGAGGAAATGCCACTCTTCCTGTTGCCTTACAGGACAGGTCCATATGCACACATAAACTATATGGAAAAACACTAGGCATAGCTGTCCGATAATGAGCTCTCTGCTCTGTCCCTTCAGCAGAATCATATCCCAACAGAAAACACCTTCCATTTTGTGCCTTTCTCCAGTCTCCTCTTCTCAATCTGTTAACATCTCTCTTTAGGGTGCAGCAATGCTCCCCTCCCCCACCTCAAACCACTTGCTCCATTCTAGCACAAGGGACTCGAAATCATGCTTTCCTGTTAATGTATTTTTTAAACAAAATGTTGGTAACTATTTTTACTTTAAGATCAGCCTCTGCCATGTTTATTGCTCCAGAGAATAGAGAAACAAAGTGGGTTTAAACACCTACAGGAAACACCACTGAAAGCTACTCTGCTACTCAAAGGGCTCCTCCGAACAGGGTTTTCTTACAAATTTTGGTGCACTTTCTAAAAAAATTTTAAATGTAACTATAACATAAACATAAAATACATAAATCAAAATACAAATTAACTGTGTTCCCCACCACCATAGTTGGGACCTCTTGTCATAATCTTTTTCCTCCCCCATCTATATTCTTCTTCTTTTATTGTCCTCTTCTCCAGAACTGCATTGATTCTTGATTTGGAGCTTTCCCTTTTCCTCTTGCTAACATATATTCCAAAAATCTGCTCCATATATCATAAAAATTATTCTTTTTTATCTCTCCTTTCTTAACCTTTAAATTACAAGTTATCTTATCATTTATAGCTATAGTCCATATTTCATTATACCATTCTTCCATTTAAAATTCAGATTTTTATTTCTATTGCCTAGATATTATTAATCTAGCTGCTGTTAATAAATTGGTAATCAATTCTTTAGTCATCTTATCATATTCCACATTCTAAAATATTGGTAACAAAGCTATCTCAGAATTAAATTCTATATCTTTTTCACATATGTTGTTTAATTTTGTAAAAATTTGTTTCCAAAATCTTTGTACTTTTTCACATTCCCACCACATATGAAAGTATGTACCAATTTCTTTCTCACATTTCCAACAAATATTCAGATAACTAGCGTTAATTTTACTTAATGTTGTCGGTGTTAAATACCATCTTAAGCCCAATTTAAAAAAATCCCTTATTCTCATTGACATAAATCTTAAAACCCTCATTTTCCACATCTTCCTCCATTATTCCTCATTTATTCTTTTCCCAAAATCCTGTTCCCACACTAGCTTCAATCCTTCTTTCTCACTTTCTTCTTCTAAGTCAAGCAGGAATCCATAAATTTTACTCATTGTACCCTTTACTGAATCAGTCATCTGATTATCTTCATATAATAATAGAAATTGTTCATACTTCGTGTATTCTCTACCTTTGTTATATTTCTTTACCCATTCATTAGTCCATCTTTCTAATTGTATATCATTCAACCATGAAATATTCTTATTCTGGATTTATTTCATTTGATCTTTTGATCTCTTTTTATACAACCAGTCTTTCAATCTAATCAGATTGATTATCTAATCACTTAGATCATGCTCCTTCGATCTAATTAGATTTCAATCTAATCACTTAGATTCTTTAAATAATTCCAGATATTGACAGGAAAATTCTGTATTTCAGTCACTAATCATAGTGGAGAATTTAATGGACATAAATTCTTTCTATATTTATACCATATGTTTAACATTGTCTCTAAAAACGGGTTATTAATTTCACTTATTTTATATTTCTTGATCAGACCAAATAGGTATTTTTCATTATCTACCTGTAATTCTGATGATTCCATTTTCCACCAAATTAGCCTTTCTGGGTTATATATAATTTCTCCTATAAACCTTAACTGATTAGCCAAATAATAATTCTTTATATTTGGTAAACCTATTTCACTTTTTTTTTGTTTTATACCAATACTTTTTATTTATTCTGGCTCTCTTTCCATCATTACAATATATGTTAATCATTCCTTGCCAAAATTTAAAATCATTCTCTGTTTACCATATTGGTAACATTCTAAATAAAAACTAATTTTTGGTAAAATTTTCATTTTTATCAGTTCAGTCCTTCCAAACCAAGAAAGTTTTAAATTATTGCATTCCTGTAATTTCTTTTTAATTTCTTTTTAAAATTTGTTATAGTTATGTTCCTTTATTTTTGAATGTCTTTTACTAAGTTTATACCTAAATATTTAACTTATTTACATATCTTAAAGTCATATTTATCAGCAAACCTTTCCTGTTCTAATTTATTATGATTAAACAACATTATTTCAGATGTTTGCCATTCTACACAATCAAATGCCTTGAAAATATCTAATATATAATACCTGCACACCATTCTTAAGGGGAATTTAACTGATGAATCTTTTAAAAGCTTACTAGGACCCTCAGGCTTCCTGGGAATGGCAGCTTAGAAACCACAGCCCTGAGTTAACTATTTACTGAAAATGCAACCAACCAATGCTGCTCCTTTCTCTCTCTCTCTCCTTTTCTGAAACTCTGATCATCATTTATGGTTGGCTGCACTTTAAATGGGATTCTTTATAAAAAGCTCTAAATGAAGTGCATTTAGTTTACGGGGCTATAGCAAAATATTTCTGTTACATAAAAGCTGAAGTATGCACTTGCTATTAATGGATCCTCAACTTAGGGTGGCCATGACCATTACAGCTACATAACCTCGACATGAATAGGACAGCTGGCTGGAAAGTATACTAGTATTCTACTTTCTTTGAATACCAGTGCTATTTAAAGACAATAGAATTGAAAAGGCTTTAAAATGAATGACTGCTCTTTGAAAAACTAGGTATGTGCACATCAGGATGCTTTAACAGCTACAGTATATTGTAAGGGTGATGGGGCTGAGTGGCAGAGGAACACCTCATCCCCAAAACTTCAGGAAGGTAACCACTGCTGGGTCATGAACCACCCATTAAACATTCTACAATTGTTAGAAAGGGTGTTTCCTCCCTCCTGCCCAAAGGAGGAGGTTTCTGTACATATTCTCTACAAATGAAAAAATAGAGCTGAATGCAAAAAATACAAAGAAAACAGCAGTAATTCCTAAAGATGCCATTATGCTAATGCTGTATCCAGTGTGGTGTAGTAGAGAGAGGAGTAGGACTCAGAAAACTTGAATTCAAATTCTAGCTTGGCCATGGAAACTCACTGGAGTGGGTGGGTGGCAATGATAAAATGACTCCTTAAATATCTCATTTACTTTGAAAGCCCTATTAGGGTTGTATAAGTCATTTTCATCTTGGTGCCATATAACACAGAAAATACATCTAAATTATTACAACAGTTTAAGAAATTGAAAATTCAATGTATGATTGTGCTCACTTTGATATTTTAAGGTGCTATTTCTGTAGAAGCAGAAGAGACATAAAGTGTACTTGGCTATCAAGATAAAATGCTTGGATTTTTACAAATAAGACAAAACAGAAAACTCTGCATTACGTTGGCTAGCAAGTCCTTAAAGCAAAGGCTTGCAGCTTTTGCAATTCTAGATGCCTTGGTGTGCAACTGTAATCAGCCCACTGGGCACAGTTAGTCATAGGGAATTTGGGGAATTGTAAACGAAGACATCTAGAAGGCCAACATTTCTGTGCTACTCTCTTTTAACCCAAAGCCATAGAGCTTCTTATTGGACTTCTTTTTCCTGCCAGCTCTGTCCAGTCTGGCCAAAGGCAATAAATGGTGAAAGTATTTTATCAACAATTTGAAGGCTGCTGGCCCCCAGCCATGAAATAATCCCCAAATTCTCCTTCCTCCCTATCTTACATTTGTCACTCAAACTCTAGCAACATTTAAATCCGAGACACCTAGTCCCAAATGCTGTAGGATTCTACTAAAAGCACAAGGCATACGTCTTTCATTCTGGCCTCTGTGTACTCTACAGTATGAGTGGACTGTGCTTTGCTTGTGTGATGTACAGAGGTGACAAAATAAAGGAACAGCTTGTTAGAGAAAGTTTCATTTTGTAGGAGGAGAGATTCTTACTTCTTCAAGCTAGACTTAAAGTCAGTGAGCACAAATGCCCAGGGGTAGGAGGCAGGATGAATAGAAGGCACCACTGTGATAGAAAGGAAAGCAAACAAAGACTGTTGCTGCCATTTTCAGCAAGAGACACAGCTTCAGAAAAGCTTCCATTCAAAATGGAGTGACCTGGTTTTGCACTAAGTATTAGACACAGCCCTTCAGTTTCACAAATAGCAAGGGGAAGTAGATCTAGAAATATTATCTTTCTTTGATGCAATAAGGGATGCTGCATTTCAAAAAGGACTGCAACACCATAGGTCAGAACACACCACTGTCTGGATTTCCTTACTGATAGTTTTAATGTATGTTAGGAACCTAGAGGAAAGCTTCAGATATTTAATGTGTCCTGAATATATGTATTGCATGTACAGATACCCTTTCATATCTATCTCATCAAAGTGCTCACTAAAATCCTGTTGACTTAACTTTATTCTACATAAGCTAGATGATGTCATCATCCAGTGATTGATATCTTTAATTAAATTTAAAACTTCCTGTTCTCCCCCCCCCCCCATATGCATTCAACTTCTGCAACTCCCTAGAGATCCCTTTTGCCCTTGAGAAGCTTTGGGAGTCTCAAGATGGGAGGGAGGGATTTAAGCCTTTTATATCATAAAACTACTGGCAGATTGGAACTGCTGCTGCCAGTCTAGTGGTGATTCTCCAATATAAATTTCCATCTCAAGGCTCCCAAAAGGTTTCCAAAAGCAAAAGAGATCCTTAGGGAAATTTGGAACCTGACGCTCCCTTCATATCCCCTCATCTTAATCAGGAACAAACAGAATACAGGAATAGAGGCGAGTGAGATCTGTTCCATTTAAATCAGAAGCATTACATTCCCTGATATTCATAGTCAAAACCTGATAGAGGAAGAAATGGACGAGTCATTGTCATGTCACAAGTTTAAGTCATGATGTCATAGAAACAGGGCAGACAATGGTTGACAAGGGACAGGAACTGCTTTCAGGGTAGCTGATCGCAGAAATTGAAAAGAATCTGGGCAAGTAGAGCCACAATCCGGGTAAAACTCAGCTGATCGGGTAATATGGGAACCCAAAGCTAGAAAAAGAAAAACTTTATTGACTGGGTAGAATACAAAATCTGCCCAGGAGTGGTTACTACAATTTCCACTAGAGTTTAAATCCTATGTGGCTTTATCTACAACACACACAATGTATGTGGAGATTTTCCAAACTTTAAGTTGCTGTTGAGATCCACAGAAGACTCATGGGCAGTTTGTGGGGAAATGTTTTAGAGGGGTTGTGCCATTACTCCTAGGGCTGTGCTAGAAGACATTTCACAAGCCCTGATGGTTCCCTGCATTACTTTTAGTGGTGTAATGGACCCAAATACATGCAGAAAGCTCACTCTCTTTCTTTCTGGTCTCCTCCTCTTAGCATACTAGCATTGCACAAGCACAAAATACATATAAGCACCTTTCCGCTAAACCAGTGAGTCCTGGTGCCACCTGAGAATTGATCAAGCTGGGTGTGTAGGCCACAAAAAAAAATCAGACCTCCTCCTGCTGCAGCACTCGGCCTGAGATTTCTCATCCCTCTTGGAGACAGACTCATTGAGGAAGCACTGTAGTTCCAAAACCTGGCAACCCACTGAGGCATATACCCTGGTCACCATGTTTAGATTTGCATCCCTAAATTACAGCATATAACAAGTTCAACAGGGGCTGAGTAGTGTCAAAAAGGGAGAAAATGCCTAGAGTACTTGCTGCAGGACTGGTATATTATGGATGAACTTGAAGACTGGCAGAAAGAAGAAATGGCGTTAAAGCTTTGGGGGAGGAGGCTGGTTATGCAGTATTTATCAGGTGACAGGACAGGCTGTATAACCTTTTCATATAAGACATTTTCTGTCAGATCTTATCGTGCAACCACGATGACCTCCTTGGGCACAGGGGAGATTTTCCATGCTTCCTTACATATCGCTGCAGTGAGATTATCCTTTCATTGAACTGGTGTGCCATGAAAAAACACTTATTGTCTTCAGGGACAAGTAAATCCCACATCTTTTAGCTGCATATGCCAGCCAGACAGCAAGGGTGAACCAGACAACGTGTGCTGTGCATATTTAACTGTGCATAAAACAGTTAATTCTGATCAGACAGAATGGCTTTCAAATTATTTACATTGCCTTTTAGGTTTCCACCCTGCAATTTATTTCAGCCTCCTGGCAGAAAAAACCTCAGTGGAAACAACCTCCTTATCTGTACACATCTCATTATTTTTATCTGGGTATTGCTTAGCACAAGGCATAAATTAGGAATGTACCATAGTGATTTAGCATCACCTCTCTTATTAAATGTGAGCTTCTTTTATTGTTATTACCTAGGAAAAAAAAGATAATTCAAAACAATTCAGAATGTAGTAGAAGTAACTAAGTAGGCATGGTGCATAATCATCAATTTAAGATGGAATTATTCAAGCTTGCAGCTAACCAATTCCATGTGGATGGGCTTTTAACAATTAGGTTGTCAACGAACTAAGGGAAAAAATGCAGCATATCTGGAAGTGTGTGGGGGGGGGGTTGTGGTGGCTTTGAGGCCATCAGACAAAAAAAAAAGGGTCATTGATGTCTGCCCCACTCCACCTGTGTGTGCACGGATCTGTGTGCTTTCAGATGAGAGCTGAAAAACACTGGTGGAACAGAAGTGAAATAAAGCCAGGTTAAATCAAATAAATCCCAGCTTATACTGGGAAATATTTCCTGACCCAAGTAAATTACAATACCTTCCACTCCTGGAGTAAATTTCAACTTCCGGATGGATCTGAAGTTGTGACTATACTTTTGTGGTGAATCGATTCATAGTCTCTTTTAGACTTGTATTCCATTCGGGTGACCACAAAGAGACCCTGGATTGTTTTGGTGCCACTCTCCACACTGGCCCCTCAGTCCGATGCAGTTAATTCTGCACCTACAGCTCACAGCCGCCCCTTCCATTGATACCTCCACTGGCCACTCTCCAGCTCTCCTTTCTTAACCTTCTTTTTTGTCTGTGTACAGGTGATTTAGAATGGAATTAGTGTATCAGTGCAATGATGAATTACTGGACTCAAGTGTTTATTTTTTTTACATTAATTTGGAGGGAGACGCTAGGTAGACAGATGGCTGGAGTGAGTGTTCCTGCTGTCCCCAAACATCATGCCCAGCTTAGATACCTCACTAGAAAACCCCCAGAATGAGGCCCCCATCCAGAGCAATTACCAAGTAATTGTCAAAGTAGTTACCCCCTAACTTACCCCTAACTTACACAACGCTACATTTCAAATGAGTCAACTTTTCTCCTATGATTTTTTTCCCACAGTCCAACTTTCCTATCTGTACGTAGTAACTGGGAAAGGTCACTACATGTGATCTTGGCTTAGGTCTCCGGTGACATATTTTCACATTTAAGGATCATTTCTAGTTCCTTCATAGCTGCTTTTATGAGTTTCAGTCTTTTTCTGATTCCTTGGTTGCAGTCTCTATTTGGACTGATGACTGACCTGAGACGCAAAAACATCTTTCTGAAATTTGATTTCTTCATTATTAACATTGCTGATATGTAAGTACTCTGAAGTCACTATTTTTGTCTCCTTAATGTTCAAATGTTATTTTATCTTGAAGAACACTTTCCACCACTGTACTCAGAATAACCACTAAGCCAATAGGACAGTAATTTATTAGAGCCCTTCTGGATCCTTTCTTGAAAGTTAGTATTACAAGGCTTATCTTAGGGAAAGCTTACATTTTTTTAAGGTCAACAGTTTCAGAGTTGAGTTTTCGAAGCATTATTGGCTGAAGAACAGAGTACCCTGAGTGAATAGACATTGGCTGCCCTTGCCCAGAGCTTTGGAAAGTTACTCTGTTGAATGACAACTCTATTAATCACCATCCGCCTGCTCGGCAGTGGGCTCTCTTCCTACACACTGCTAACCAAGACCCATAGACAGCTTCACCTTGGAGGTACCAAAACATACTTTCCCTTTGTCTGCACCCAAAGCCTGTACCTAAATGCTAGTCTAGCATAAATTTTAGAAATTATTTTAAAATCTCACTTTTTATTTATTGCCATTCATAAAACAATTTGCTATTATAATTTGAAGTTTCACTACAGAAGTAGTGAATGTATATTTTGGTCTCCAGGCAGAGCATTTGTTCTGATAATTACCAGTGTTTGTTGTTAGAAAGAAGCAAAAAAAGCAGGATTAGCAAGGCTTCCATTTGTTTCATTCAACAATGAACCTTCTTCGCAACGAAGAAGCCTTATGTTTTGTGCAACCAGCTGGTTCAATGATAGAATTTTAAGACTTCCTTCTTTTCCCTGCTTCTGTTTTTGTTGCCAGAAATTTCTATGTCAATTTCTATGACCTCACAACCCCATTTAACACCAGCCCTCCTAACTGTGTGTTTTTTTTTTTTTTTTTTTGCCCAGAGAGGGAAGCAGCAGCAACTACACAAGAATGGATGACTTTCCTGAGCAAATACTGAATAGGATACTTTTGCATCACCCTCATCTTGTTTCAAGTAACAACTTTATGAAGCAACAGTATTATCAAAAGTAACAACATTAACAATGTTATTAGTTTTAAAATAATGTAGGAACTGACAGTATCCTCATCTTCTGGTGTAAAAAGTTACTTGTTATTGCTAAAACATTGGTTTGCTGGGATCATTTGGAAATATATATTATTTTTATATATGTTTTTATATTTTTCAGTGTAATGAAAAGGCAATTAATTTGGAAGAAGTAACGTGGTTGTTGGTATGTGGTGTCAAATCACATCTGCCTTATGGTGACCCTACGAATGAAAAATCTCCACAATGTCCTGTCCTCAACAGCCCTGCACAGTTCTTATAAACTCGAGCCTGTGACTTCTTTTAGAATTTTTTCCTCTCCACTCCACCATTCTGGGTGATTGCCTAGTTTTCTCCAAAGGATACACCTCCCTTTTCTCAATGCCTAGAAAGGCCTGGCAGAGAGAAAGGAAGGGAAAGCTTTTGCTCACAAAGGAATGGAAGTACCACCTATGATTTATCTTTTGGGCTGACTTCAAGGCTGAGTCAGCTTGTTCACTGGCATTGTGTTGTTTGGGGAATGTCTTCAGCTATGATGGAGAGGGGCAGAAACTGCTCTTGTCTTCATGAACATTCAAGAGAACGTGAAATCTGATTGGCAGACCATCTTGAAAAGTCTGGAAGGTGATGAATAAAAGATAAACAGAAGTTCACCTTTACTTTAGTTAGCTTAGCTATCTTTCAGGAGATGCTGTACTCCGTTGTCCCTTTGTGCCATGCTCTGTGGCTGCTGTGCTGGTGTGAAAGTACTACATAGTTTAGTTAGCTTTCTTATTTTCTTCTGTGTTTATTTTCTATTGCTCCTGCTTTAGATTTTAATTGTTTGCTTCAAAATATTTTTGATGCATTTTTGAAACCTTTTAACCCTTTTGCCATGTTGACTTTTCCACTATATTTAATTATATATCTCTCCATTTAATTGTCTGGATGTTTGGACTAAAAGGGTTTGTGGTACTTAAAATCAGGCCTTGCCTTGATCATCCTACTTGGAATTTGCATGTTTTGTGAGTGTGGGGACAGTTCTACTTTGCAGAGCTGGCATGAGAGTCAAAAGTGCTTAACCTTGTGGATCTGACTTCATCAAAGCCTTTGACAAAATGCCCCATGATATTCTGATTAATGGCTCCTTCTCAAACTGGGAGAAGGTAACAAATGGGATACCACAAGGATTTGTCTTGGCCTGGTGCTCTTCAATGATTTATTAATGAGTTAGATGAGGGAGGGCAGAGAATACTTCTCCGATTTGCAGGTGACACAAAATTGGATGGAATAGCTAATACCTTGGAAGACAGGAATAAAATTCAAAAAGATCTTGATAGAGCTGAGTGCTGAGCTGAAAACAACAGAATGAAATTTAAAAGGAGTAAGTGCAAAGTTCTACCCCTAAGGGGAAAAAAATCCAAATGCAGTTGCAAGATGGAGGATACTTGACTCAGTGAGAAGGGTCTTGGAATAGTTGTAGATCAAAATCTGAACATGAGCTCGATATGGCTGCAAAAAAGCAGTAAAGCTATTTTAGGATGCATTAACAGAAGTACAGTCTCCAAATCATGTGAAGTACTAGTTCCCCTCTATTGGGCACTGGTTAGGCCTTGAGTACTGTGTCCAGTTCTGGACACTGCACTTTAAGAAGGATGGCAACAAACTGGAGCAAATTCAGAAGAGGGCAACAAGGATGATTGAGGACTGGAAACCAAGCCCTATGAGAAAAGACTGAAAGAACTGAACATGTTTAGCCTTGAGGAAAGAAGACTGAGAGAAAATAGGATAGCACTTGAAAAGTAATTATACAGAGGAGGGGCAGGATCTGTTTTCAGTCATCCCAGAATGAAGGACATGTAATAATAGGCTCAATTTACAGGAAGCCAGATTTAGGCTGAATATCATGAAAAACCTATTAACTGTTAGAGTAGTATGACAATGGAATAAATTACTTTGGGACGTGGTGAGCGCTCCAATGCTAGAGGCATTCAAGAGAAAAGTGGACAATCATCTGTCAGATCTGCTTTGATTTGGACTTCTGCTTTGAGCAAGGGGTTGGACTTAATGGCCTTATAGGCCACTTCCAGCTCAATTATTCAATGATTAAATGATATGGGGAGGTGGAACTCCCTAGAAGTACTGCTTAATTGGGTCAGACTAGTGCATTCAGAAGTTACCAGGACAGGTAGATTCCATAGCCATCATCACATTTACAGTGGGCTCTCGACTTACGAACTTAATCCATATTGGAAGGTGGTTCGTAGGTTGAAACGTTCGTAGGTCGAATCTGCATTTCCCATAGGAATGCATTCAAAACCATTTAATCCGTATCTGCCCTTTTCCCTCCATAGAAACTAATGCGAAGCTGCTATTCCGCCTTCTACCACTAGAGGGGGATATTGTTCTTTTTTCCTTAGGACGGGGGGGGGAAGACAGGGAACAGTTTGCAAAGCACTTTAGAAATCTTTTTTCAACGAAGCCAATTTTAATTCATGTTTTAAAGATTGTTGTGCTGATTTTTTCAGCACAAAGACACACAGGCAGGCTTTTTAGGTGCTGAGCAAGCCTCCCCAAGCCTCTTCAGAGCCAGCCGATCAGCTGATAGGCAGGGAGAGGAGGGGGCAGGAGCGGGGGGGGGAAGCACAAAATGGCTGCCAGGCTCCCTTCTGATGTGGGCTTTTAGCTGTTTCCTGCTCTTTTTCCTGCTGTTTGGGGGCTACCAAGGCCTGGTAAGTGACTTGCTTTTATTTATTTTTAAGTTTCTGACCTTTTTTCCCGCCCAGAAGCCTCTAAGGGGAGGGAGGGGGCACTTTTTTTTTTCCTGTTCGTAACTCGAGGGAAGTTCGTATGTCGAGTCCTTATTTCCCTATAGGGCAGGTTTGTAAGTTGAATTGTTTGCAAGTAGGGTCGTTCGTAAGTCGAGACCCCACTGTATCTCTTGGGCTCACCAACTCCAGGATTAACAGTGTATTGTGCTTGAGTGGTTAAAGCAGGATTCCTTGAATGTGGTGGTACCATGACACCCTCCTTTTTCATCTGACTGTGACTTCAGATGGTTACTGTAAGTAAAGATAGTTTTTTCTTGTACTTTAAATGCTTCTAGAGTGATTTTTACCATACACAGTGCTAGTTTTGTGTGCAAATTAGGGAGGATGTTTTGTGAGACTGAGCTGATATCTCCTCATTTTGGGAGTCCCCCCCCCGCTTTATATTCTATTAGCTAAAGCAACAACCATATTCCTAGAAATGCCCCCCCATTTTAAATAAAAATTCTTCAACAAAATATTCTAGTAAGATACTGTAATTGAGCATTTATTAATAGGCAGTTTAGTATAAGCCAGGGGTCTCAAACATGCGGCCCGGGGGCCATTTGCAGCCCGCCCGATGATAGTTTGTGGCCCCCGCCTTCCCTGCCCCCCCGAAGCACCCACACATCCTCTGCTGTCAAGAATAAAAAAAGCCTAGCCTCGCTTGCCGGCTCTCTCCCAAGACAGCGCCTCTTGCACCCTCTCTTTCTCTCTCAGCACCTCCAGCACCAGCCCGGCCAGTGGCCACCTCAGTGCCTGGTGATGCATCCTCCTCCTCCTCCTCCTCTTCATCCTGCTTCAGCCGCCTCAGCTCTGGAGGCTGCCTGGGCTCGCCTCGCAAAGTTTGCTCCTCTGTCTTGGTGGGAGTAGCGGCTGCTGCTGAGTGAGCCTTTTTTTTTGAGGGGGGCCCTCAGAGGAAGGTTGCCGGATCTCCGTGTGTGTGTGTTTGTGTGCGTGCGCGCACGCACACCTGTGGAGGGCATGCACACACCGGTGGAGGGGCGCCCTGGTTTAATTTCGTGGGTACCATTGGGGGCTTTTCTCCTTTGGCAAGGCGAATTCTGTGAGGGTTTTGAAAAATTTTATATCATGCCCTCCTCCCTCCGGCTAGGCGGTCGCCAGTGCTCCCTCCCTTCTCTGCTTCTTCATCCTGCTGCTGCTGTTGCTGGTAGTGAAGAAGGAGCCGGAGGGGGTCATGGCCAGTGACGAGGGCTCACACGCCCCTCTTCCTTCTTCTTCTTTTCCTCCTCCGAGCCCCAGCCGGGCTAAGGATATCCCTGGGCGGCTTCCTCGGGCTCTTGCTCCGCTTGGCAGAAAATCTAATGTGGCCCAGCCTCATCCAGACTCTGCCTCCATTGGCCCCGAGGTAAATTGAGTTTGAGACCCTTGGTATAAGCCATCTGCAGATCGTTACCCATTACAGTGTTTTTAAGGTCTCCATTTTCCCCATCATCTGTATCTTGTTCATCAGTTGACTGATTGCAATGTTCTTTCCACAGGATTACAAGTTCCCTCGCTCTCATTTCCAGCCTCTCGTTTCTCTGCATTTTATTGATTGCTCTCTTTCCTGCTCTAACCACTTCTTTCTTTTTCTTCATCTTCTTTACTAATTTCCCTGTTCTCTCTTTTCTTGATATGTACTTCTTTGTAAAACAGGTTTACCTTCTCTCTCCCCCCCCCCCCGTTGTCCACCTTCTTTCTTTTCAAGATGCATCCACAAGATATCTCGATAACCTATAAATCACGGTTGACTTCTCTTCTGAGTGGTTTGTGCATTTTTATGGCCATTCAAAACGAATCAGGGCATCTTGCTGCTCACTTGATGTCATTCATGTTCTGCCTTGGGCTGAGCTCAGATATTTAACCTGGACAGTAAGAATTTTTGTATAATGAAAAACTGGCCCTGGCCCCATTCCCCTGGCCCAGACAATGCTGTGTGTGATGTGGTTCTTCTAGCCACACACTCATTCATAGAGATGGCCAATATTTGAGTGACTTTTCATCCTCAAGCATGGAGAGAAGGAAGATTGTACATATTAGAGGTGTGTATCTATCAAATACTTTGCAGAACACACATTAACCACTCACTTCCCTGCACGGAGGGCCTCCCCCAATTTCCCCCACATATGGCAAGTACTGTAGACTTTAAAAAAAAAACCAGTTTAGCAACAATTGAAGCTTTAACAACAACAACACAAGCATAAATCAAGGGTTGGAACAGTTCTATTTACATATGTATAGATAGAGGTATAAGCATATGTTGGACCATATTTCCCACAATCCCAGCCAATTTGGGAATAGTCATGTTGGGTGTAATCCAAAAAGTCATGTTCACACCTCTGATAAGACAGACCCAACCAGACCTCTCATTAGACAAAGACTGAGACAGCCACCTAGTGAGGTAGATTATTTTTGTTTCATTTTTAAAAAAGAGCCATAAATGCTTGCTTTGTCTCTCTTGTGCTTTTACTAACAGGGATAATGCTTGGGGATTTCTGTCAAATATACAGCAAAGGTTAGGCACTATATCCATGGTTCTGTAAAGTCAAACCACTCACACAGTGACCATAGTGCAGATGGTATGACTTTTCTGACACTTGTGCAAGGAGGTATCCTGGTGACTTCGCTTCACAAATAGTCAGTCCAGCAATGATACTAATGATTTCTCCTCCCATAAGGTCAACACATTTACAAGGAGGGCTGTACACTCCACCACTGTCTATTAGGATCCTAGTCAAGGAACATTGACTAGGGTTGGTTGCTGTCATCGTTGTTTAGTCGATTAGTCGTGTCCGACTCTTCGTGACCCCATGGACCAGAGCATGCCAGGCCCTCCTATCTTCCACTGCCTCCCAGAGTTGTGTCAAATTCATGTTGGTCACTTTGATGACACTGTCCAACCATCTTGTCCTCTGTTGTCCCCTTCTCCTCTTGCCTTCACACTTTCCCAACATCAACGTCTTTTCCAAGGAGTCTTCTCTTCTCATGAGATGACCAAAGTATTGGAGCCTCAGCTTCAGGATCTGTCCTTTCAGTGAGCACTCAGGGTTGATTTCCTTCAGAACGGATAGGTTTGTTCTTGCATTCCAGGGGACTCTCAAGAGTCTCCTCCAGTACCACAATTCAAAAGTATCAATTCTTTGGTGGTCAGCCTTCTTTATGGTCCAGCTCTCACTTCCGTACATCACTACAGGGAAAACCATAGCTTTGACTATGCGGACTTTTGTCGGCAAGATGATGTCTCTGCTTTTTAAGATGCTGTCAAGGTTTGTCATCGCTTTCCTCCCAAGAAGCAGGCATCTTTTAATTTTGGGGCTGCTATCTCCATCTGCAGTGATCATGGAGCCCAAGAAAGTAAAATTTGTCACTGCCTCCATATCTTCCCGTTCTATTTCCCAGGAGGTGATGGGACCAGTGGCCATGATCTTAGGGTTTTTTTGATGTTGAGCTTCAGACCGTTTTTTGCGCTCTCTTTCACCCTCATTAAGAGGTTCTTTAATTCCTCCTTACTTTCTGCCATCAGAGTGGTGACTAGGCTGGGTAGAAGGTACCATTTCCTGTTCTGCCTCTGGCTTTGGTACTGGCTATCAGGGCAAGTAGGCAAGGGCATGGATTGACATTTCCTTGTTCTTAGAATAATTATTGTGCAGCAGAGCAAAACAAATTCTTCAAGATAATTCTAAAAAGGGGGACAATTCAAACAAAAAACGATAATGTTGAAACTGGGCACAAGAACAGCACCTAATCTGGCACAGATGTAGAAAGGAGACTGCTCTTTGTGCCATATTTGGGTGAGTTTGGGCAAAAGGTTTTTGAGTTAAGATTTTTTAAATGTATAACTGTTTTGCCTCCCATTCAGAAACAAACAACCTTAAACATACCTAGATTTAAAAGAGATCAAATAAATTGATAAGAACAGTCTTGCTTATCGTGAAAGAGTATGGTACCTCACCCACTTTTTTTTTATTTGGAAGGAATTTAGATTGCAGGAAGTGAAATATTGCTAATATAAAAAGGCCTTTCCAAAAGGTGACATTGCTATTGTTTGTCAATCAATATCAAGGAACAATTATTAGAAAGAATTTGCATATCCACCTACTTCGCACTGCAGTTGGACAAAAGTACAGACATAACAAAGCAACCTTACTGTGCTATGATATCAGCACGAAATAAATGTTTTCAAAAACATACTGTTCATCTCCTCATTGGTATACACTACAGCTGAAGAAGTATTTAACAGCTTAAATGAGTCTCATGACTTGGATTGGTTGAAGTCTGTTGGAATTAGCACAGATGGGGCACAAGCAATGTCTGGAAAGTCAGAACTCAGAATACAAGTTTCAGCTATTGTGCTCAATATAACAAGGCTTGTAAGTGAAATGCAGCACCAGTCTAAAAACAATTATATGAATATATTCCTATCCCCCTACCCAACTTGTATTTAATGAGGTACAATTTTGTACAAATTATATGCATGTCATTTTCTAGCTTTTATTTTCCTGTGAAGTTTTGTATTGGTGTGTTATATTAATGATTTTAATTTCAATATCTCCAGCAAGAATTTACTACTACTACTACTACTACTACTACTACTACTACTACTACTACTACTACTACTACTACTACTACTACTAGCTGCTGCTGCTGCTGTTGTTGTTGTTTTTATTATTATTATTATTATTATTATTATTATTATTATTATTATTATTATTATTATTATTATTATTATTATTATTATTATTATTATTATTATTATTATTATTATTATTATTATTATTATTATTATTATTATTATTATTTTCTTGATATTGTTCCCAAAGCTCCATTGACTATGGGGACCACTGGCATGTGTTTCGATTGCCAGGTCTCTCTACGTATCTGTTATATAATACCAGTTAATGTTTTTATAATTTTGACTGTGCCTGGTGTACTACTACTACTACTACTACTACTACTACTACTACTACTACTACTACTACTACTACTACTACTACATGGAATCATTCCAATAAAATATTATAGTAGAAGTGTGTGCATTAACAGATTAACTTATTCCTGCCTTCTCTCCAAATTTGAAGACTCTTCATGAAAAACTTTAAACAAATTTTTGATGCAGTTTAGGGTTTTAAATCTTGAGTTAGTCTTGGTAGTCCACGGCAACAAAATATATTTAAAGGGGGTCCATGATAATGAAAAGTTTAAGACTCGCTGCTGTAGACCATCTTGTTTGCTGCCATTTGTGTTGTCAATGTTTAGTCTGTCCTTTGCTATGTAAAACGTGGCATCTTTTTTTATGCTGGCAATGCAAGCATGAAATTGTCCAGCGATATTGGCCCTTTCCTGACATTTTGAATCATGGATACAGAAACACAACATTCCACCTTCATGAACCAGAGCTCTTAGCGCAGAGTGGAATCAAGAGATGTGCATCTGTGTCTCCAGCAGAAGGATAGTATTTCTACCTTGGAAAACTTTTTAACTGGGTCATAAAACTGAAAATTGAGTGATACTCTGAAAGCTGAACTGTCTGAAGAAAAGCCTTTTCTAACCTTTGCAATAGAAGGGCTGAAGATCACTTACTGTGTATGGGGGTCCAAACAGGTCAAGGGGAAAGTGCATTTTGCGGTGATGGGATATCTCTCCACCCTCTATTGTTGGTTTTTTCAGGATGGCTGGCTGTTCTAGCTGTTTTCCCATGCTCAGTTCTTCCACGTGAATTCACAGACTTATAGTTTGTCACATGGTGCCTTGGAGTATTAGAAATGCAGCCAATTCAATGTGTTTTAAAGATCAGCATTTGTTTACAAAATGTTTTAGCTATTATTTTATTTGGACCAGTTTTAAAGAAGTAGCAACATCAGATACTAAAAACAGAATATTAAAGAGAAAGGCAAAGAAAATGAAGCTCAACACTCATCTTGACATTCTGAGGTGCCTCCCCCCCTCCATTTTGTCAATTATTTACACATCATATAAGGGGGCAATTTAAGAACAATGAAATATACATGAATGAGTCTTAAAGGTGTATGTCTTAGAATGACAAAGAAGCCTCCTTTGAAAAGCATCTTTGATTCAACACAGAAAACGATCCAAACAACAGCTGAAATACAAACTAGATACATTCCTTTCCCTCTAATTAAGCCCTTTTGCCCACCCAGCCAAAATAAAGAGGTGAGACACAAGCGATGGGCTGAAACCAGGGCCACAGCTTTATTAAACATTAAACATGAACCCTCCCGTCTCTGTCAGGAAAGGGGCCTGCCATAGTGCAGAATCCTGGTTCGGAGCCTGGGACCCTACCTCACCGCCACTCCAAGCTTAAATGGATAAGTCCCAACCCACCCACCCCACACAGACACACACATCCTGCACAATAATCTTGGGATCCCTTGCCACACTCCTTGCCAGTGTGACCTGTTTAAAAGACAACCTGACCGAATCTGCTCAGTAATGCCCATTGGCACACTCCAGTGTGGGATAGGCAAAAGCCCCACCCCACTCACCTTTCCCCACCTATGCCAGTCAGGTGAGCCAAGCCAAAAATTTCTCTCCAGCTCAGGAAGCGACCAGCTGGACACTCACTGGGTTTCCAGGCTGGGTTTCATGCCTTGAAAAAGGCTGGGACTGGGGCAGGGCAGCCTTAACAAGCTACCCTGGCCCCACCCCCATGTGGGACACGTGGCATACAATTGTGTCCTGTTCTTGCCTGTCCCGGAGGGTGGGGGGAAACAAAGAGGCCTCACCCATGCAGCTCTAGGCTGCAGCGGCGGCAGGCCTTGGCGTTCGCAAGAAGTGGCTGCCTTTATGCTAAACTCTTTGGATTAACCCAGGGATTGGGCAGCTAGTGGCCTACAATGGCATGCAGCTCTTCAGGGGCACTTCTTATGCTCTCCTCCAAACTTGAAGTCACTAAAAGCTACATGTTGTCATATAGTTTAAAGAGGATAAACCTGTGCTCCATTCATCAATAGCTTTTTTAAGATGTTGAATCAGCTTAGAAAGCTACTTCTTGCAAGTGATTTGTTTTCATTGCTCCTGGGAGTCATTAGAAAAAATGCATCAATTGCCATTATTTGTTTAGACAAGTCATTTCCATATTGCAATGCATTGTTTTTCCTTTATTTGCTGCCATGCATTATGTACCACCAAGTCACTTCTGACTTATGGTAACCTATAAATTCATGACTTCCAAAAGTTCTTGCAATTAATAGCCCAGTTCAGGTCTTACACACTGAGGATTATGGCTTCTCAAAAAATAACATTTTGGTATCTTGAAAGAAAAAACACACACCTTAGAATGGAACCAGCTTTAAAAAAACCCAGGTTAATTTGCCTCTAAAAAGGCACTTGAAAATTAATTTTTAAAAGGTAGCAGGTGTTACTGACTGCATCAGTAATGAAATGCCCACTTCTTACATTACATCTGAATGTGACTTTGTTGCATCCTCATTACAATAGTAACTCATTACTATGTGAATTGTTCTTACTTGTACTCTGTAATCATTGCTTCTAGATTTTATTGAGTAAACATCTTTTATTCAATATCATTTCATACCAAACAGTAAAAATATGATATAATTCTATGGTGCCATTGCTTTCTAAAAATTTCTTGTGGGATGTCCCCAGAGCCAAAGGAGGGACATCTCACTTTAATAATTCCTTATCCCACTGGCCATTACTGTGATGAAATGGCAAGGTGAGTCTCCACTACCGATCTTTGGTTACAACTGCTCCTAAGATTCCTTCTTTCTGATGAAGAACTTTCCACCTTTGGATTAACTTTATTCTGGAAAATCCAGTGGAAACAGCCCCAAATTTACTTAAGCAAATAAAGGAATACGGCCATGTAGCTGGACTAGAAATAAACCAAGAAAAAACAACATTTATAACCAAAAATCTAACTCAGGAACAAAAGACTCAACTTACATCCAAGACAGGAATTCAAATAGCCAAAAAAGTAAAATATTTAGGAATATACCTGACTGCTAGAGGGTCATCATTAAAGGAAGACAATTATGGGAAACTCCTGGAACATATAAAACAAGAGCTGACAAGATGGGAGAAATTACAATTATCCTTTCTAGGTAAAATTGCAAAGATCAAAATGAACATCCTCCCAAAAGTAATTTTCCTCTTTCAAAATCTACCAATTAAATTAGAGCAGAAATTTTTTCAAGAGCTAAATACTTTAGTTACAAAATTTATATGGCAAAGGAAGAAGCCCAGAATTAAACTTAAACTGTTACAAGATGCAAAAGAAAGAGGGGGATTTGGCCTACCAAATTGGAATTTATATTATCAAGCGAGTGCTCTGAATTGGATTAAGGAGTGGATAAAATTAAAAAACAAAAGAATACTATATTTAGAAGGACATGATCTTCAGGCGGGCTGGCATGCCTTCCTATGGTATGGGAAAGCAAAAACTCATAAATACTTCGAGAGAAATATAATAAGAAATTCTCTACTAAAAGTCTGGGAAAAAATTAAATGTAAAATGTATATGAAAACTCCTAGGTGGATCTCACCGATGGAAGCATTCACGCACCCAAACCTATTGAAATTTGAGAAAATAACGACATATAACGAGCTCCTAAATAAGGAAGGACTGTTGAAGACAAAAGATCAACTAGAGAGTCAAGGACTGACTCTTTCATGGTGGCCCCAACTACAACTGCAATCGATCTATAATCAGGATAAAAAAACAGGAGGATTTTATAGCGAATACACAGCACTTGATAAAATATTACTCACTACAGAAAAGCAGTGGATCCTTTGAACATCAAACACTTTTTAAAATAAAATCTTCCCCAGATACCTAAAAGCATACATAAAAAGTGCCTGCTGGATTCCAACAAAGAATGTAATCCAGCGTTTGAGAACTAACTCTGGGCGAAAAGACCCTCTGTCTTATTCTGACCGATGTGCAAAGATACAGATTGATAGGGTAATAAAGAAGCAGGATGCCCAGAAGACACAGCATCAAGACCCCAAAATCCTGTATCGCCTTCCTCTTTCTCCAGTATTCAAATAGGGCACATCATTTGTCCCTCAACCAGGCACATCTGATGTGACACATTTTGGGAGTAGTCAGAAGCCTATTGCAATCTATTATTTATGAGGTATTTAATTTCAATTTAGGGCAGGGATGGGGAACCTGGGACCTCAAAATGTAGTTAGACCACAACTCCCAGAGTCCCAGATTATTTGCTATTCTGGTTTGAGTTGATAGGTGCTCCAGGAAATATTGGAAGGTCAGAGATCCCCACCTTTGGTTTAAGGGAACAGCAGTAAAATAAATCAGTACAGTTGAAATAACTTAGGGCTCTATCACAAGCAAGAAATGAACCTCAGTTATACAGAGTCTTTTCATCCATCTGTTGTGCTGATACATTTTTTCAGTGGTCACATGGTATGTCTGTCTGTCTGTCTATTTAATCTATCTATCTAATCTATCTATCTCACAGCAGGAATATTCACATTGTTTTGAACTACGTTGTTCCATTTCTTTCTATTTAAACTGTTATACCAGGCTACAATACTCTTTAATTTTGTATCAGTTCATTTTCTCTACTGTTTCTTGGGGTTATCAAGCCCCCCTAAATGTCCTTTTAAAAAATTACAAAAGTAATATATTGATAGGGTAGTATGAGCCTTCTCTCCTACTCCCCTTCTCCCTTCCCTCGTTTGCTCACTTGTCCCCTTTTATTTATTTCTCTTGGTCCTTGGCTTTCATTTTTTTTTCACTTTTGTACAATATCAGGAGCAAGAAGCAGGTTTTAAAAGGCTTGCAAAGTAGTGTGAAGAGCAGGGTTAAAAAAGGGAGAGAAGAGGTATTAATGCAATGTCCCTTTCTTTACAGTTTAAAGCCGGAAATATCCCTCTTTCACCTGCAAGGGAGAGGGGGAAAGGCTGTCTTCTTCTGGGTAACAGCAGAGGTGGCTGTTACTAGTGGCTTATCAATATACCTTTAATTTTAATTTTTAATTTTTGAAAAAGGCCACAAGCATAGTGGCTATGAAGTGGCCACAGCACTCCAAAACCTGACCCTTTTGCAAAGGAAATGAATTGATAGCAATGTTCACACACACTAAAACAATAAGTAATGAAATGATACATCATCAGTACAAATTTAAAAATTAAAAAAAAAACTCACGGGCAAGGAGGAAATAAATGGCTTGCCATGGAATTAATGAATTAATGTTAGCTATCCATCATGTGAGTGAAAAATTTTGAAACGATCCAAATAACGGCCAAAACGATATAACAGGGGTTCACGTGTGTTTGAGTCCTGACATATTCACTCTCCTCTAAATCTCAAAAGCTTCCAAGTAACTCAACCAGCATGAGCGACAATCTGAGGCCTAACATCTGCATCAGTCTTACAAGATGGGTCTGGCAGATGGACTTGAGTCTTCAGGTTCTGTGTGCATTTGTTGCTTGTACCTTCTCAGGAACATGAACAAGATGTCAGTTGCTGTCATGTATTCTCTGTTCAGTCTCAGCAGTGTACAATCTGGGTGTTCTACTTTTGCCTAACATGATAGCCAGGACTTATTGTGCTATCCGCCCCCCCCCCAATCAAATCTCTCTCCTTGGCTCCAGACTAGGGTGGGTGAAGTGAGACTCTAGGTCACTGGTGGCTGCCAAAGGCTGTTTATGAGGCCTGGGTCCTACCCAATTTCCCCACCTCATCCCAATTTTAAAAAGGGTTTCCTTAGGGAAAAAAGCTGGGGAAGGAGTTGGAGCTGCTCCTTGAAGTATTCCCGAGCAGTGTTTTGCCTTTTGAATAGGTCACAAAACCTCCCTATAGTATTTAATGCTCTCCAAATGCCCATTTTTCAAAATTGGAAGCAGACTGCCTCTGGAAGGCAGGAGGGAGTCTAGATAAGTGGGCCTAGAATCCAGGTCTATCTTGGCTAACCAGTCCAGGGCCAGGACATGAAACTATGTCCACCAGCTGGAATAGCTGCTATTGTTCCTGCTGGGGCTTTTATCCTGCATGGCTTATCCTGTAATAAATAGACCTTACCATAGGGAGAGATATGTGTAACCCTCAAGATATCATTGGATTGCAAGTCCCATCAACCCTAGCTAGCAAAATTAATGGCAGGGGTTTATGGACATTGCAGTCCAGAGTGCCACACACCTGCCCTCTCCTGCTAGTGAGGTATGTGGAAAGCTCAGTGCCACCTTGTGGAGTGTTTCTCAAGGCCCTGCACCTGTAACTGCCAGGAGTTTAATGTCACAATCATGTGCACCAAGAAAGCTTATGAGTCATGACCCTGGTGCAGAATGGCCCCAAGTCCACACTCCTTTCATGCTCTCTCCCCACTGCCCTCCTCTGGTTTCTGGTGCATCAGTGTGCTACTTCAGACTGAATAGCTCATTGGTAGATGTGCAGGTTCAGCATATTGCTAGTATTGCACATGGTAGGTTTCATTAGATATTTCAAAGTGTGGGGCAAAATATATATCTGTAGTTTTTGGTGACAATTCAGTGTTCACTAAAACAGCTAATTTACTCCTGTTTACCCAAAATGTGAATCTCTCTCTCTCTCTCTCTCTCTCTCTCTCTCTCTCTCTCTCTCTCTCTCACACACACACACACACACACACACACACACACACACACACACACACACACACACACACACACACACACACACACACACACACACACACACACACAATCCAGAACAGTAGTTCAAGGTAAAGGTTCCCCTTGACAATTTTTGTCCAGTCGTGTCCGACTCTAGGGGGCGGTGCTCATCCCCGTTTCCAAGCCATAGAGCCAGCGTTTTGTCCGAAGACAATATTTCCGTGGTCACATGGCCAGTGTGATTTAGACACGGAACGCTGTTTACCTTCCCACCGAGATGGTCCCTATTTATCTACTCGCATTTGCATGCTTTCGAACCGCTAGGTTGGCGGGAGCTGGGACAAGCAACGGGCGCTCACTCCGTCGCGTGGATTCGATCTTACGACTGCTTGGTCTTCTGACCCTGCAGCACAGGCTTCTGCGGTTTAGCCCGCAGCGCCACCACGTCCCTAGTAGTTCACCAGAACGCAATTCACTGGGATCAAAACCTGAGACCAGCAGGTGGGCCCTTATGTTGTAAGAAGGAGAGGCTCTTGTGATATCACAGAGATGAACCAGAGAAGGTTTACGAAGTGGGTTCTTGTGATGTCACACAGGCAGGGCCAGGAAAGCTGGAATTGCATTTGGGCCAAATGATTATAGAAATGAGCATGAAGGAAGTCACGGTGAAGAGACCCAAGTAAGATGGGGAAGGCTCACCACCAGCCCACTGAGAGGTTCCTCCCCCACCTCAGTGCCCTGTTCCAAGGCAGTCAGAGCTCACCTCAACAAGAAGGCGCATGATTCACACTGTTGGTGTTCCTCTCCCCACCCTCTTCCTCCAGTACTGGTTGCCCTGAGACCCAGAAAAGGACAGCAGTTTTGTACGAATGAAGGTGGCTCCCTGAGACTTGGCAATTCTACAGAGTGATAGAAAACCCATGGTACCTGAGCTGTGGTGGATCAAGGCAGAGGAACAGGATAAATGAATTAATTTAAATAAAGTGGCACAGCTTTCCCCATCTCCCTGAACAAGGGCTTCTCAAGGCATCTGATACTTGAGATCTCTGGAAGAGGCACCGACCAACCTACCTATTCCTAGCTGCTTAAATTGAATCTCATTCTTTTTGAAGAACAGCCCTCTGAAGCTCACAGGACTTCAGTATTCTCCCTGAAGGAAGCTGGTCCAATGAAAGGAACATCCCCATTTTATGTGATTGTCATCACTAGCGTTCCCAGTGGAGCTCACCTTAGCAACAGCAGCTTCCTTAGAGGCCCATAAGCATTATAGAGCAGTACACACGCATGCACGCACACACACGCACAGAGAGATGCCGATGTACATTCATGAACAGGCACAGTTTGCTTTGTATCCACTGTCTCATAATCGGCATCATCACAAGATCCTGTGGGACTAACATGGAGGACCCCGGATGGAAGCTTTTAAAAATGAGCTGAGATTTGCAGCTAGTAGCAGGAGGGGGAGGGGGGAAGAAAAAGAACTAATGATAGGCTGGAATTTGAAACTTTAAAAAAAAAGGAATCGGGTAGTACAAATACAAGGGGGAAGAGAACACCAGTGGTAGGGGGATGATGGACTAGAAGATATAAGGAAAGGAGAAAGAACTGAGGGAAGGTGGGATTCAACAGCATAAAAAAGAGCACAGGATAGGGCACGTAGAGAGGGAAGAGCAGCCATGCCCCATCCCTGCCATCAGGCAAAGTGTGGTGGCTGCCCTGAGGCAGCAGATTTGGGTTGTCATAACAGGACAGCAAATCGTTAGTTACGTAATTTGTTATTGTTGTGTGTTTATTGCCAGGGGTGGAGCAAAGTGCCCATGGGACTTCCTGCTTCAAGTGACAAAACAACTCTGCTGACTTCTGTTGTGGCTCTTAATGCCACTTTTTGGTGTGTGTTTGTGGACTGTGCCACTTGACTTCTTAACACTTCCCACTAAGAGAACTAAGACGATGACTACTAATATGTACAGTCTTGTGAAAGTCATGCCATTAATTTTGTTAGCTAGGGCTGATAGGAGAGCCACACATATCCCACCCTATGGTAAGGTCTGGAAAAACTCCCCATGTGCCATGTTTACTGCAAGACAAGCCATGCAAGATTCAAGCTCCAGCAGGAACGATAGCAGCTATTCCAACTGGTAGACATGGTTTCATGATTTTCCAGACACTGGCCCTGGATTGGTACTTAGCTTTTCATACATGGCTTCTCCATTTTGGCTTTATTTTTGTAAAATACACCACGTCACGATGTATGTGTTGTTGTTCATCTGAGATTGCATTTACCTAATTTCCAGACATGCTAAGGACCAGGTGATTTTTATTATGTCCTGATACATAAAACTGTAGAATTCAAAGAGGGTGTACTTTTTCCCACATAACTGTATGATAATAAGGCCAGTGTAGACAGAGGGTTCAACTAGGACTTTGGAGACCCGGAGTTCAAATTCTTGATCTGCCTTGGTAAGCCATGGGGGGGGGGGCAGCAGTGGTAAAACACCCTGTGGACACTTCCATTGAAAACCCTATTAGGATCACCTGAAGTCAGGAGTGATTTAGGGGCACAATGGCTTTTCATTGACTAGCGGGAAAGGGTTTCTCGCTACTGGTTTTGCATTAGCAGGCAGGAAATTCCAAGAACAGTGCTGCAGGCTTATAACACCCAGAATCCCCTGTCCAGCACATCTGTGAGAGTTGTAGTCCTAAAAAGCAACTTTGTTCAACCTCTGATGGAGTAAAGTGTTCTGAAACTTCGACAGTCACTGCCATGGTCTCTTGGCTGGATAGCTCAGAGAGTTAGGTATCTGGCTGCAGAGCCAGTGGTTGAGAGTTCAATTCCCCAATGTGTCACCTGTCAGTAGAGCCATCCTGTGTGGCCTTGGACAAGCTGCGTAGTCCCAGGATGGCCCCAGAGGAAGGAATGGGAAATTAGTTGTTACAACTAATTGACAAGGTACTAAGCAAATGCGAGAGGCTGCATGTGTGCTACTGGGCACGTGATCCAGTGTATGACTGCCATGCTGGATTAGCACCTCATCAGTCAGTTGGAGCAACTTCTGCAATTGCTCAAGTATGCATATAAATCTCCGAGAGGATTCTGGCCATTATCTGTCTCCCAATTTTGTTCATCCCTTTGGGGGGGACCAACTAATGAATAACTGGTTCTGTAAAAATATCAGTTATGAATTTCAAAAACAGAGCAAATAGTTACATTAAAAGAACAAAAGAAAAAATTATTTTGAAGATGTGTGTGCATGCATACTATTTTTACTGAAGAGCAAAGCTTTGTTCTTGCTCAGAAAATGCCAGTGGAAAGAAACATTTTGCTTTAGAAGAAGAAAAGTGGCTTTGCATCCTGAATTAGGCTTTGGCACTTCAAAGTGTTCCAGAAAAGATCCTCCATAGCAATTAATCAGAAATGACTGATACATTTGCAACCTAATTGAAACATGGCTAAAGTTAGGTGGCAGTTAATATTTCTCACCCACTCTTCTCTACAGTTCTCCCTAGGACCCCACATCGATTGCAGTAGGAAAAGGCGTGGATGATGGTGTTGCAAAAAAACAAACCCAGAGATAAATAGCGAAAAGGAGGCAGGAGCTGTAAAGTAATTTGTAAAGGTGGCAGTTATTTCCTCTGCTAAACGAATTTAAACATCCTCTCTCCATGTTAATCCCATTATTCTGATTCATTCTCACTCTAACTCAACTTACATGTTTACAATGACAGTATTCAGACTTTAACCTAAGAGCAGTTTCCGCATGATTAATCACTATAATTGATTAGCATGGAACTTGAACATAAAAGCTACTTTGCTGGATCCAGAGCTTGAAAAAAATCAAATGTTTGGATTACACAATTGAAGATCCCTCAGATACTGTGGCCAGTGACCATGCTGGGAGTGCAAGTCCCAAAAAGTAATATGCAAAGTACTTCACAAGTATTTTGTTGGATGGTGATTGTAGTTAGAAGGTGTAGGACTCAGCTGATTTTCAGTAATTGTGCTGCAGTGGTTTAGGTATCTGGCAGTATAGCCAGAGGTTGGGAGTTTGCTTCCCTACAGTGCCTCCTGGGAGAAGAGCCAGCCTGTGTAATCTTGGGTAATCTACACAGTCTCAGGGCAACTCCAGAAGAAGGAAGGAATAAAACACTTCTGTGTATTCTTTACCTAGAAAACCCCGGGAAGGATCACTTCAAGTCAGAATCAGCTTGATGGTGCACAATTATTATTATTACTTCCTAGAAAGTTGGATTCTTTTAAAACCAGCCAATAAGTCAGTGAACAAGACCAAGTTCTGGATGGATCCCACTGACAGCTGATCTAGCCCCATATTTTTTCTGACAGCGGTCCTACCTGTGGAAAACTCACAAACCGAACAAGAGTGAGTGCAGTTGCAACTTCCATCTCATGTTTCCTAGCAACCAATATTGAGAAAAATATTGCTTATGATCTTGGAACTCATATATACTCATCTTCTCTACTGGAGGCAGGGAGGAAGCACTGTTAGCTTCTACTGGTTTTGAAGCTCACAAGGAGCAGACTGGAGAACAGGAGAGGGAGAACTGTGATTTCAAAGCTACAGAAGACATCATAAACAGTTCAGGAAGAAGCAAGACAAATGGGAAGCTTTTGCTATATTAAAGCTCAGATACGTTTTTTTCCTGGACTGTGTCTCTAAACCAGTGGTTCTTAACCTTTTTGAAAGAAATGCCCCCTTGAGCCATTGAGGAAGTTATCATCGCCCCCCCCTCGCCATGGTGCTGATATTTATTTATTTATTTATTTATTTATTTATTTATTTATTTATTTATTTATTTATTACACTTAAATCCAATGACCCCTGGAAAAAAAATTCAATTCCAAGAAAATGAAATGCCCCCAAAAAGCAACATCTAATGATTTAGTTGCAAGCGAATTTTAAGACGCAAAAAGAAATATAAAAAGGGCATAAAAACAAACCGCAATGCAGGAACTAAAAATTTCAAGGCAAAAACTCTGAAACTAATTTAAGATTGGAGGAAAATATATACTCATCCACACTGTAAAAAGGCTGCAGCCATCTTCACAGGTTTGGCTTGCTCCAGCGCCCCCCTACCGCCCCCTTCTGCTCCAGCGCCCCCACGCCGCCCCTTTTCGTTCTACTGTCCCCTGAAAAATGAAATCGCCCCCTGGGGGGCATTATCGCCCACGTTAAGAACCACTGCTCTAAACCATCACTGAGGATTCTGGGATTCATAGTCTCAACCAGTAGGTTTTCTAATTTCTGTGCTTTACTTCCTTTTCTTTGACTGCACTTGTAATGGAACCATCTACAGTAGCATCCTTAGTTCCACATTACAGTGTACACACAAAGGATAATTATGTTTGGTGCAGTATCCAATAACAAGGCTTTCACCTGTCAAAGGATCTTAAAGAATCTCCAATTTGTTTTTAAAAAGAATGGTTAGATGGTAACATGTGTTAGAGCAAACTATATTTGTGTAAGGAATCACAATATACTGCTTACTGCTATAATATACTACTGTTGGATCAACTTCAGGGCTTTGCTCTGAACAGTCTTGTTAAGCTTTCTCTCCACCCCCACCCCCTCTTTGAACTTCAGACTAGTCACTGTGATGTTGTTTGGGCTCCTGTTCGTGTGATGTGCAAAATATTGTGAGGAATCTTGCCTTTAGGAACATTTGCTATAATTTATTCAGCAGAACCCAAAATTATATGGGGAAGGAGTGGTAGCCTTTCTTGGGGTATCAGGGCATGAGTGGAAAATACACCAGAGAAGCCAGCAGTAACTGCTGGATAGTTCAGTGGTTTAGGCATCTGGTTGCAGAGCCCAAGGTTGGGAGTTGATTCTCTACTGTGTCTCCTTGACAGGAGGCTGGACCTGACAATCCATAGGGTCTCTTCCAGCTCTACAGTTTGATGATAATTATGATGATGATGAATCAAAGAAAGATCTGCATCTTCTCTTTTACATTCTTCCTCCCCTGTCCTTTAATTCTTGTCTTTCTGTCAGGTTAGCTCAGCTAACACCTGAAACACATATAAATACCTGGAATCATACAAAATATCATAACTTGCAGGGGGGAAAAATCAGAAATCTGTGTTCATAGTAGCTGGCATTTATCCTAATAAAGGGTTAATTCAAGATTGAAACCAAACAATCACAGAAAACTAAATCAATATTTAATATATATTAGAAGTATACGTCTTTTCGTTGCTGCAATAATTTTAGGTAACTTCAGTTTATTTAATTCTATGAGCTTTATTTATCTACATTGCTTCTATGTTTCATATTCACAAAATCAGTGTTGTAAAATCCAAAAACCTTACAGCTGTGAATAGGCACAAATACTTAAAAATACATTCTTAGAGCTAATGAAGAGTTAAGGCGTTAAAACCTGGATTATAGGCAGAACGTAAGTTCTATTTGAATATAAAATACAGAAGCGTACCTTTTTTAGAGGAAAAAAAAAACCCAATGGGAATGTTTTAACTTACATTCTAGAAAATAAAAGAGCCTATAGCCTAATAAGACACATTCAAAAACGAAAGACAGAGAATACCTCTCTTAGACTATTTCTTAACAAAAAAGCATCGTTACTTAAAAAGCATGGGAAAATATCAAAGCAGCAACCTAGCATTACTTAGTCTCTAAGCATGCTAAGGATACACACAGAAAAATAATACTTTACTCACCCTACCATACCAGTCAAAGTCTATAGAGGAAAATCCTTGATTGTTGTTCTTGGATATCTGTTGTCCAAAGTGGCATGGAATTGTGATGATGTGATCAGTGCTTTCCCTGTTCTGCTTTATTGTGTGTGTCCTAGTTCCACATATTTATACTCATACTGTACAAAATATTTTCCTTTCCTCTTTACCATAAACAATTTCTTATCTGCTTACTCAGGTTTATCAATAGTATCAAAATGCTAGATGTTTAACCACAATGTAATTCTTATAGGTTTTCCTCTTGCTCCGTTTCCTGGGTTACAAACAAAAGTTTTGCCAAGCTTCTATGTTTTGACTATTATTACTAGCTTAGGACTTTTCTGCCTTACATTTCTTCTAAGTAAGCAATAACATGGAATCCTAAATCCTACATTTAATGAATTTTACATTTTGCAAAAGATGGCACCATAAGGTTATGCAATTTTTCATTATTCCATCTGTCAAATGTTTTATTTTACAGTAGTGTTATTTATGATAATCTTATCTCTAAGTTTAAAAACATTCATTCAGTTGCCAACATCCTTTATATTTCATTGATCTTGCTCTACTTGGACTGGCTAATTGTTTTTCTACATTTATATAAATGATTTTTGGAGCAGTAAGTTTAAAAATTATTTTCCCTTTAGGGCAAATTTTCCTGCACCCCCATAATTTTTCAAACCGTGACATTTCTAAATTGTTCTCTTTTTCAGCAACAGTCAAGAGGCATGAATGAACAGCTGTTAATTGATAAAATGATCTTAACACGGCCTGAATAGACTATAAATAGGCAAATTTTTTGGGATTAGTAAAAATGTTCAGAAGTTACTCAAGAAAAACAGGAGAAAATGGAAAACTATCTTAATGGCCTATGCTGAAGAAATAGGGGAAGTTAGTATCAAAAGAGGAATATTTCAAGAGGATTCTTTGTCACCACTGCTGTTTAGCATCTCACTAATTCCCATGTCAATAATTTTAAATATAAATGGATTGGGCTACCATATTTCACAACAAGCTGGAAAAATCAATTATTCCTTATACATTGATGACATAAAACCATATGCGAAAAGTTCCATGGAGACAGAATCACTGTTAAACACAGTGCAAATATTAATTGAAGATATTCAAATGAAATTTGGAATTAACAAATGTGCAGCTCTATCTATACAATGTGGCAAGATCTAGATGGAACAGAGTTTAAAAATGGCAATATTATAACATCACTATCAAGTTATGAAAATTATAAATACTTTGGAATACTAAAAACAGATAACAGCCTGCACACAGAATCTAAAGCCCTGACAGAAATCTTTTTACAAACGATTGTGAAAAATCTTAAAATAAAAATTAAATGGTGGAAACACAATCAAAACCACAAACACATGGGCGGTTCCAGGACTTACATACCCAGCAGAAATAATTGGTTGGACCCAAAATGAATTAGAAGAATTGGATTGAAAAACACAGAAGTTAATGAACAAGCATCATGCCCTACAGTACATCCAAAAAGTGATGTAGATGGATTATAATTACCACAAAAGAATTGGAGGCCATATGATTATTGCAAATACAGCAGGTAGTAGAGGAGGAAAAAAAATGATTACTGTATATTACTACAAGTAGAGAAATATTACTTAAGGCAGTGAAAATGGAGAATATTTTGAAAACAACAAGCAAAGGCTCAATATAACAAACAACAAATTGAAAATGAACTAAACAACTGGAAAAATAAACTACTACATGGACAACATCTGAGAAATATTGATAGCATGATAATAATTCAACAGGGGCAAGGCAAGACTTGATTTTTGCTCCACAAGTACCAGGGTTCCAAACTAATGTTATGAAAGCTAAGATTCAAGGAATTAATACTAACAGTAAATATTGACTCTGCCAAGAAAAAGATGAAACTGTGTGATGTTTGCCCCTTTGTGGCCCCTGCTTGTCTCCCCAAAACAGCACACAAAGGCAAACCAAAAAACACACATTTTCACACGCTGCCACCAGTTGATCACTTTATCAACGTACTTTTCTTAGGAAAAACAAAAGTCCATTCAGTTCTTACTTTTTCTTAAAGCAGGTTTATTGATTACAGTTGTTTCATTAATAATTCATAAGTATTTTCTTCAGGTTCCTCAATCATCTATATCAATCTTCTATTTTAAATCACAGGTTACTATACACTCCTCAGACTAATCATACCCCAGATCTCCCAATTATTTCTCTCTCCCTCTCTAACTCTGATTGAACTCACCTCCTCCTCTCTGGCTCTGCCTTTAACATCTCTAGTGGCCCCACCTCTAAATCACATGAGCATAAAACATGAATAATGCATGACTTATTCTGCATAATAAGGGTGAACGCCACAAATTGTGTCACATCTCATCTGCAAATGTCCAAAGACTGCACAAACATATTAAAAAATTAGACATGATAGAGTGGCAAAATTAGTGCACTGGTTATTATGCAAAAAATATAACTTGTCAGTCTCCAAAAACTCATGGGAACATCAATTAGAAAAGGTGTCAGGAAATGAGGAAATCAAGATTTTGTGGGATTTCCAGATCCAAACTGATAGACGCTTTGAACAAAACATGCCAGACATAGTAGTAATAGAATGAATAAATATTTGGATCATTGACATTGCAATTCTGGGAGATGCCAGAGTTGAAGATAAAGAATAGGAAAAACTAACAAAATACAGTACAGAGATTTGGAAATCTAAAAATCTCGCTTGTGAATGGAACACACTTCAGTGGTTCTCACTGTCATCAGGACATTGGGAAAAATACCATGGATTTTCACACAGTATTATATGCAGTTGCAGATTTCAGAAATAACACCATCAGAGCTACAAAACATTGCAGTATTAGGAACAGCATGCATACTGTGCCAATATTTAACAGATACTTAGGTTTTTGATTAAAACTTGTATCTGTTATATAAGACCAGTCAATGTTTTAACCAGACTGTTTGTGTTTCTTCCAGAGGCGAAATCTCTGGACTTCATTAGTTTTTCCAGTTCTTTATTTTCAAAACTGGCATCCCCTGGAATTGCAATTTGGACATTTCTTAGTTTTTAAATGTATACCATCTTGCGGAAGAGACTTTGATAATGAAATATTAAAAGAATATCATAAGAATAGTTGTTATGCAGAATTGTGAATTGTTCTCACTTTTGAGGTTTGGGTGGCGGTGGAGGAAATTATCACCTGCTAACTTCTCCTTATTTTTCCCAGGATTACATTTTCTTGTGAAGTTTGCCGCCCAGTGGCCTTATCATCTAATATTTTAGAATAATACTGGCAGGTGGAGGGTTGAGGATGCGAAGGTAATATATTTGTTCAGCAATTTCTTCATTTCTGCAAGCCTTAACTTTCTGGTTAAGGATCTTATTTCTGAATCAACTAGATTCCTGCACGGAGCAAGAGGGTGGACTCCGTGGTCTTATGGGCCCCTTCCTACTCCATCTTTCTATGATACTACAAATTTGTCCAATTTCTTTTTAAAGCCATCCAACTTGGCAACCATCTCTACATCATTTGATAATGGCTGTAACAAAGATGCAGTGGTGTTATCCTCCCTTCTACAAAGAACAGGCAGAGATTCAGAGAAAGTAATGTTAAATGCTTCTTTAACCAAGAACATTGGCAGTTTCTCAAAATGACAAAGATGATCAATCATCTTAACCATAACAATTCAGAAAAGGGGGTTCTTTCTCTGATGGTGGCCCTGGGAGGCAGAGAGCCCCCTTCTCATCTGCACACATAGCAATGAAGTGTGCATGTCATGGTGGGAGAAGACAACACAAGGAAAAATACTAAGTAAAGTGCCTTGTAACATACAGCTGATGCTTAGGATTGCCCCACTGGTACTAACCAAATTGAACTGCCTAGGCTACTGGCCAGCATAGAATGTGTCTGCCTGACTCACAGAAAGCATAAGTGCCTTCCGTACAGGAGATGTTTCCTTTTCACCCATAGTTATACACTCTATCTGCTAGTGAATGAGTTTGGGCATTTTGAGATTGTTGGAAAAGTCAGGATGGGCTGGGCAACAGGAAAGTAATACATCTGTTCAAACCTGAAGAAGTGGATTTAAAAAAATCAGCATGTAAGGAGGAGAAAATATCTAGAAGGGAATCATCATTATTAGCCATCTGTGCACTGATGAAGATTGTACTGCTCTTATACTCTTCCCCTTGCTCCTTTTCATCAACTTCTTGTTTGCATAACCCGCCACCAAGCCTCCCTATTCATTAGAGGGGGGCAGAAATAAAATAAGATTTCTGAAAGGCAGTTACCCCCTCAAGTATTTGAAGCTGTCAAGAGCAAAGCTGTCAGACCTCCTTATTAGAATTTTTTTTAAAAAAAAAAATCAAAGTCATACAGCTCAGCCTGAAGGCCTGCATGAAAGCCTCCTCTCCACCCTTCCCTTGCCACTTTGCCAGGGAACACATTTGCATGTTTTCTAAAGCTGATGATTCCAGGTACGCGGCATCCATACATTGTGGTTTGCTAATAAAGAAAGACTAGGAAACAAGCAAACCATGCTGAAACTGTGTGGCAGTAGCTTTACGGAAAAATTGCATAGGGAAGCGTTAAGTTCCTTCACATCAGAAATTTGAAAAAAGAAAAGAAAAGAAAAGAAATTGTGTGGATAAAGGTTATATTTCTCAGCATTCATCATACAATGTTTGTCCATTACTTGTGTGACTGTAATAGCAGCTGCAGGAACCTGGATAGTATTGGAAAGGAAATGTGTTACCGATTTTTTCAGGCAGTAAGCTGCATGTCCCCCTGGGCATGTCCTGGTTGCCAGTCTGCTTCCAGGCCTAGTTCAGAGTACAGTGGTGCCTTGACTTAATCCATTCCAGAATGATGGTTGAAACTCGAAATGGTCGTAAGTCGAAGCACCATTTCCCATAGGAATGCATTGGAATGTGATTAATCCATTCCGGCTGGAAAAAAATTACCAAAAAAACACCCCCCCCCCCACAAAAACACACAACAAAATACAAACATCAGAATTACAGGTAGATATTGAAAAAATATTTATTTGGTATTGTTAAGAAATATAAAATAAGTGAAATTAATAACTCATTTTTAAAGACAAACATATGGTATAAATATAGAAAGAATTTACGTCCATTTAACTCTCCACTTGGATCAGTGATGGAAGAGAATTTTCCTATTAATATGAAAGTGTATGTGGAATTATTTAAAGAAAAATAGTGATTAGACTGAAAGATTGGTTGTATAAAATGAGATTGATAGACAAAATGAAACCAATCCTTAAGAATATTTCATGGTCGACTTATATACAGTTAGAAAGATGGACTAATGAATGGGTAAAGAAATATTACAAAGATAGAGAATGCACAAAATATGAATAATTCTTATTATCCTATAGAGACATTCAAATGACTGATTCAATAAAGGGAACAGTGAGTAAAATTTATGGACTTCTTGATTTTCAGGAAGAAAAAAGTGAGAAAGAAGGATTGAAGATAGTGTGGGAATAAGACATTGGAAAAAGAATAAATGAGGAAGAATGAAAATATGGAAAATGAGGGTTTTAAGATTTATGTCAGTGAGAATAAGGGAAAACTTTTTTAAGCTGGGTCTAAGATGGTATTTAACAACAATAAAATTAAATAAAATTAATGCTAGTTATCTGAATATTTGTTGGAAATGTGAGAACAAAATTGGTACATACTTTCATATGTGGTGGGAATGTGAAAAAGTACAAAGATTTTGGAAACAAATTTTTACAAAATTAAACGACATATGTGAAAAAGATATAGAATTTAATTCTGAGATTGCTTTGTTATCAATATTTAATAATGTGGAATATGATAAGATGACTAAAGAATTGATAACCAATTTATTAACAGTGGCTAGACTGATAATAGCTAGGCAATGGAAATCAAAATCTGAATTTCAAATTAATGAATGGTATAGTGTAATGTGGACTATAGCTATAAATGATAAACTAACTTGTAATTTAAAGTTTAAGAAAGGAGAGTTGAAAAAGAATAATTTTTATGAAATATGGGGCAGATTTTTGGAATATGTGTTAACAAGAGGAAAAGGGAAAGCTCCAGATCAAGAATCAATGCAGTTCTGGAGAAGAGGACAATAAAAGAAGAAGAAGAATATAGATGGAGGAAGAAGAAGATTACGGCAAGAGGTCCCGTCTATGGTGGTGGGTAGCACTGTTAAATTGTATTTTGGTTCCCATATTTTATGTTTATGTTTATAGTTATAAAAAAAACACTGCAAGCCCCATCAGAATGTGTCAGGGCCAGAAAAAAATATCACCACCCCCACCCCCCAAAAAAACCAGTGCAAGCCCCATCGGAACGTGCTGAAGCTGAACAAAAAAAATCACCAAAGAATCAACACAGCAAGCCCCATTGGAACACCCTGGGGCTGAAAAAAAATAACCAAAAATAAACAACACAAGAAGCCCCACCGGAACGTGCTAGAGCTGAAAAAACAAACACACCAAAACACAAATAAAATCACAGCACAGAAACATAACCTTAAAAGATTCCCTGTATTTAGAAAGGGTGATGATCTTGAATCATTTATTATTCTGTTTGAGCGTGCATGTGAATATTTTGATGTGAGGGGATCAGAACATATGATCGTGATGAGGTCCCAATTAAGCGGCGAGTTAGCCAATATATATGCCCAGATGCTCTTGGAATTAGTGAGGGATGTTGAGGAATTTAAAAAGTTGGTATTCTCGCAGTTTGGCATCAATGCTGAGCATTTAAGATGAAAGTTCAGAGCCCTGACAAAAAACCCTGAAGAAACATATTCTCAACTAGGGGCAAACTTGACCAAATATCTTGACAAATGAAACAGTACAAGATAATAAGAACATGATGGGGCTAGAGCAATTCTATTCACTTCTACCTGGAGACCTGAGGTATTTAGTGAGGGACAAAAAGCCCAAATACGTTCTAGAAGCAGGAGGGGTCGCAGATTTTATTTCACAGATTCAAAACCCAAATTTTTCTGAGGTAGAAGTGGGAAGGAAAACCAGGGATGACAGTAAAAAGGATCCCAGAGGTTACCTCAAGAACCAACAGGCTGGCTGAAGCCAGCAAAAATACAAGAACTGGGAAGGGAAGGGAGATAAAACCCTTAGTTCCGACCAGAAAAATTTCAGATCTTGTTTCAGATGCAGAGAGAAAGGCCATTTCATTTTGCAATGTGCTAAGGCTAAAGAAAGGGGGCAACAAAAAAGAAATTTGCTCAAGCCTAAGTCAGTGTACTGCATGCAGCAAAACAAAGTTACCTCAGAGAAGGCTGAAACAGTAACCACTAATACAAGTACAGCTAGGACAGAGAGTCATGGACAGCAAGCAGAACAGCTGCCTGAAGCTGAGATCCTACATTGCTATCTAATTGAAGCCAACCAGGAGCTTTTTAAAAGTTCTGGAGATAGCATTTATATAAATGAGACAAAATTTATGGCTCTGAAAGACTCTTGCTCTCAAGTTACTTTATGCCATCCAGACATAATCCCTCCAGAGTACATATTGAAAGGTGAAAGCCTGACAATTAAGGGGATAGGGTCAGAAATAATTACCCTGCCAGTGGCTGAGGTTCCTATAAGATATCAAGGGTGGAAAGGAATATGGAGGACAGGCATAGCTGATCATTTGCCTGCAACCTGCTTAATCGGGATTGATCTCACTGAGCATGTTAAAAGTGTTTTAGTGTAGACTCCATCCCAGCAGAAAGAAGGAGAAAAAGCAAAGAAAAATGTGAAATTCATACAGAACTGGTGGGAGGAGATAATACAACAGCTGAATTAATACCTATTAAGATTCCCCTAGAAAGTACATTTAAAAGGGAACAAGCAGATCCCACACTGGATCAATGTTTTAAGAAAGTTGGCGAAGGTCCGTTAACTCCCAAGAGTCCAGAAAGGTTCTTCATAGAAAAAGGACCCTTTGTACAAGGAGACCTTAGATGACTGGTTTGAGGGAGGGGTCAGGGAGGCCATAGATGTGCATATAGAAAATCCCTCACAACAGGGGTGGAGGCCTTAGATACAATCTGTCTCCTATTTATCATGCTACCCTTTCATCTCTCCCCAGAAAAACCAGGACCACACACCAGAAGGACCACTGTTAATTACTGTTAATGACCCATGACAATGGGTGGAGAAGGACTGCAGAAGTGGGATTTTTTTTCTCACCTCCTGTCCTTTGTCCATCTAAGGAGCCTATTCAGACCAGGGGGGAGTGAAACCAGGCTGAAAGATATATCAGGGGTCTCCTACTAACTCTCTTCAGACTGAAGAAGCTACTTGGATGAGTAGCAAAACGTTTCAGCCTAATAAGAAAGAAGTCCAGTTGAGATGACTCAACTTCTAGATAACCTTACCTGGATGACTGAGAATCTTCACATATATATTAATATAATACAATGTTATTCCCTGCTCACTCTGGATGGACAACCTCCCCAATCTTGCTTCTTAGGCTTTTTATTTCTTTCATCTCATATCTGGACAGGACAGGGAGGCTATTAAAAAGGACTGTTCTGTGACAGTCTTTCAGTTAGTGAACTGTCCTATGGCAAAGAGGACACATGGCCACCTTACTGCTAATTCTCAGAGTTCTCAAACCCTGCTGCTACTGCTTCTATCCTTTACTGCCTGTTCCTTTGTCTTCTTTGAATGAGCAAATTGGCAACAGAAAAGGAACAGCTATTTTGCCTGCCTTACTGTCCATCCTATGGAACAGAGTACAGAGGTCAGAGTGGAAGAACAAGAGAATGAGCAGGCCCAGCTAGCATGTCAGTGGTTAGAAGAGATAGGAGTTGTAGTCCAATATCTGGAGGTTTGCAGGTTGCCCACCCCTGTCTATAGATATAACCTTAACCAAGCATACCTTACATAGAAAATCATTGTGGAGTTGGAATGAAGGGAACCCTTTTGCTTTCTCATAGAGCTTGAGTTGCTATTATAAACGTAAACACTGTGAAATAGCAAGACATGTTCAAATGGTTGTAGGCTCTAAACCTGAGCAGAAGAAGTCAGAAAATCAAGCCAGACCACTCCATTACTTTGTATTTCTGGTTTTGTCACTTTCAAACAACCAAAAAACTCACATTGTCTTCTTTACCTATTTTGGTTTGTGACAGGGAAAACAACACAGTTTAGCAGCCTGTTTCCCAAATAGATCAGTTGCATAAAACTGATTCCTTGACTTAATCTGGAAATGACAGGGTTTATTATTAGAGTTTCTAAAAATAATGTTAGAAAAGACTTGTCCTTGTGATGAGGTTTGGATTTAGAGAGGCGGAAACTGAAGATACACAACCAACAAGCAGCATGAAAGGCACTGGGAAGTCTTTATTGCTCTGTCCCGGCAGCGTCGGCCAATTCAAACTGACTCCTGTGAACTGCATGTCAAGTGGCAAAGTCATTGGCATTTCCTTTGTATTTGTTCTCGGCTCTTGGTCAACCAGAGGGCTTGGCAGGGACGGTGCTTTATCAAGTGAGCTTTTGTTCACTGGCAAATGGACTGAAGTTGCCAGAGAGGGCAGTGAACAGACAGGGGGCCTTACGAACCCTGAAAGTTGTTGACACAGGTTGGCTTTAACCTTTGGAGGGCAAAGGCTTTATAAATCATCCATGAACACTTCAGTGGCTCTGCACAATTCAGTGAAACTTGCTGAATGAAATGCTTGTGGCTTGCTTGCCAGAGACTGGCTTTAGCCATGAGCTGACAAAGCC
Organism: Pogona vitticeps; assembly: GCF_051106095.1. NCBI lineage: Eukaryota > Metazoa > Chordata > Lepidosauria > Squamata > Agamidae > Pogona > Pogona vitticeps. The sequence goes on along the minus strand of NC_135784.1, from coordinate 231,022,316 downwards.
TGTGGATTGTGTCCTGTAGCTGATCATGTCTATCTGGGGAGCCCTTTTCTGTTGAAGAAGATTGTGAGTACACCGTATTGAAAGAAAGAAAAATTCCACACCTTGGTGATCCCAGCTCCATGCCAAACACAGCTGATCTGTACAGCCAAAACAATACAAACTGGACACATTTTCAGGAGTTCTGCTTTTTTGCATACACAATTCTCCAATTTATTTATTTATTTATTACTATTTACTATTTTGCATTACATATGCTGATTCTTTTCATCCCAGGGAGGGACTAAGAGCTAAACAGGGCACTAAAGGTTGACACAAACTCTGCCATTCTTCCTCCACCGCTCTTCTGGCTTCTATGATTTCATGAAGTGCAATTTCACAATGACTATAAGGGCCAGAAATACATTTAAAAGGTTAAAGACAAATGTTCATATATATTCCACCTGCACCTATCAGTGTGTGGAGTGTGTGTGTGGTACAGCAATAAGACTGTCTAGCTGGGACTTGGAAGACCCAGGCCATACCTCACAAAGATGTTGTGAGGACTAATTGGGAGAGAGGAACGCTATGTGTGCTACCCTGAGCTCAGTGCAAGAAGCCAGGATATAAATACAAGAGACAGCAAATAAATATATATTGCGTTCCTCAAGATAGCGTAATTTCCTCAACATGTTCTCCACTTCTATTTCTGGTAATTTATTTACTATTAGATGTTAAATAGCATACAGGACAAAAGAGAACCTTAAGGGATACCACAGGCCAGGATGTCAAATGAGAATCCCCAGGACCCCATTCTGAGTAATGGGATTAAGAGCATAATCCTACAGGCTTGTACTCAAGACTTCCTACAGAAAGAGCCTTGTGGTGCAGCGGTTAAACTGCTGTATTGCTGCTAAAGCTGTGTTCACAACCTGGGGTTCAGTACCAGGTAGCCAGCTCAAGGTTGACTCAGCCTTCCATCTTTCTGAGGTTGTTAAAAATGTGTACCCAGCTAGCTGGGAGGTGAAATGTGTAGCCTGCATAATTAACTTGTTAACTGCCTAGAGGTGCTCAGAGGCAACCACTGCTTGCAAGCAGCAGATTTTGCAGTACAGTATCAGTATATTTTTGCCATCTATCCATGGCATGGATCCAAATGAATTTCAATGTATGCTCATCTCCAAATCATTGCCTATCTCCATTTCCTGGTTGTGGCACTGGTGTGAGAGGTTGGACTGGAAGTTTCTTTGAAGTGGCATATTTTTCTCCCCACTTGTACTCTGCAAGGAGCTGTCCATGGGAGTGCTCATGGTGTTGATGATGATGAGGCTTGCCAGGTCTCAGAGAATGAGCTGCTGTGCCAGGAAATGGCTGGGGTCCCCTGAATCTCCAGGCCAGGCAAACAAATGTGAGGAGCAGTGGTGGAAGGGAAGGAGCGAGTCTCGTTTATTGTTACGGGGTGGCCATAGTGTTTGGATACCCAACTCCAACCTTCTCCAAATGGCACCAGGGCTCACTGGCTTCCTGCGTCTGTCCAACATGACACATAATATGCTTGCTTAGGAGCTCAGACAGGGAACCCACAATGCCTAGCTCACTCCCTCACACACGTATGGAGAAATATTATATTCCCAATTCCTGTGACGTCACAAGGCCCGATACCATGACTTGACAAAGACCCACCCCAGGCACTGGGCCCCAGATATAATGAGGGGATGGGAAAGATGACAGCCCCTGACAAACAACACTTCAAAACCATTCCGGAAAATTCTTGTATTGGTTTTGGAAAAGAGGCTAAATGGGTATCCTCAGCGGAGACAATGGCCTGGTTCAGCTCCAGCAGGACGCCTGCCTTCTGGTCCCTCGCTTCCCCCTGGGGAAGAGGAAGCTTCAGGCCCTGAAAGAGAAAGAGAGAAAAAAAACCAACTAAGGAGCGAGCTCGTCCACTGCTGTCAACCAGCTTCAACCCAGCCGTCCAATGGGTCAATCCACCGACCAATGTTCTGGCAACTTCATCCCGAACTTCCACCTGCAAACATCCACTGGCTTCCACCAGGAATATCCACCCGTTCACCTCTTCCATTCCACTTCTGAAGCCAGCCTCCACCAGCTCCCGAATGCTTGGGTCACACTCCCGCCCCGACAACATCACCACAGAACGCCAGCCAGCCCATTCACACACAGATTCACACACACACATGAACCAGCCACCATCCCCTGACACACACACACCTTCACTCCACCAGCCATTCACACATGCAGGCTGCTTTCAGGAGGCTAACGTTCACCACTGGCTTCATCCGCCAACCTCTGCCGGCCTCCACCTTGTGGCCTCAGCCAGCTTCTGCAGGAAGATTCCACCAGCTTCTGTCTGCCGATGTCCACCGACTTCCCCCAAGTCCATCGCCGACATCAGCCAGCTTCAAGCCACGGATTTCCACCAGCCTTGAGCTGTTTACTCGCCAGCCCACTTGGCAAGTTCATCTGCTTTCATGAGAGAACTTGCCTTGGGCAGAAGGGCTGAGTCCCCTGCAGCCGCTGCTGCTCTCCCTGCCAGACTGCCCTCTGGCCTCTGGCCTCCCTTCTGGTCTCCTGCCCTGCCCAGCAAGCCCCTTTTATCTGCCAGCACAGAGGTGGGGCCCTGTGAGGTCACAAAGACCCAGGTGAGTGGGGTTGGGTTTCCAAGGCCTCAGCAGCAGCACCCTCGGGATTGGTTGAGTCCTGAAGATGATGTCAACAGTCGCTCTGATCATGTGATTCACCCACAAAAGCTTGCATTTTGCATGATTTTTTAAAAAAATTTTATTAGTGGCCTATGGCCTCCTCCTATCTGAGGAGGCATGGAGCCATTGGAAGCATTGCAGGGGTGCTCCTGTTCTCCCCTCGATTTTAGCCTTCCAGTGGACAAGCTAAATCCCTACATAACACTACTCTTTATGACTCTTAGTAGATCATGATTAAGTTTGGAAAGTAAGAAAAAGCCTACCAATGATTAATAAGAGTCTGGACAATAAATTAATACCAGTGGCTATGCTTTGCATGCCTGTATTTTCATTATGGCTGATGTTTCAGGCAGGTGGCCCAACTGTCTTGTTCCTGGGGCCCTATATTTTAGGTAAATTCCCATTGACCCATTTGCTGGAAGGCTTTGTAGCTAGACATTTGCAAACCTAAACATGTCTCCTCAGAGTCCAACTGAGGTGAATGGAACATACTGCTGGGTAAGCAGGAACAGGACTGCCTCCCCCCGCTGCCCCCAGAGTGTGCTTCTGGATCAGGCCTTTAGTACCACTGCAAACAACAGTCATGGAAATATGCATTCTCAGTATAACAGTTATGAATGGTACACTAGAAAGAGGTCTTGTGAATGATAACACCACATGCAAATCTTAGCACAGGTCAGGCTTTTGCCCATCAAAGCAAGAATACAGGAAGCTTCTCTGCGTTTCTTGTAAGTCACCAGCAAATTCAGTGCCTTAGGCCCCAATGAAAATGAAAGAACACAACTATGGCTCTCTCTCAAACTGAGAAAAATAAAGGCTTGCATTCATAGACACCTGAACCACTAGTCCAGTGATGGCGAACCTACGGCATGTGTGCCACAGCTGGCACATAGAGCCCTCTCTGTGGGCACGTGAGCCATAAGTCACCATGGAGAAATACTTACCCATCCTCTGATCCTAGATTTCGGCACTCCCCTCTGCTGGGGCAGCAATCCAGCAGAGGGGTGCAAGGGTGACCATTATCTGTCTAGCCCAATGGGTGATTGGAGGCCTAGTAAGTATTTATTTGTTAATACCGCCCATGGGGGGGGGAATGAACCATTTAACCGTTGTAGTGCAGGAGCAGTTGTTTTTTTCTAAACTAAAACCTCAGCATTCGGGTTTTAATTGCAGTATTGGCACTTTGAAATAAATAAGTTGATTTTGTGTTGTATTTTGGGCACTCAGGCTCAAAAAGGTTCACCATCACTGGCCTAGAGAGTGCTTTTAGTGCTAATGGGGTGGTCTATAAGGAGAACACTTTGCTTTTTTTTCTTTAGGCATCTGTTTCATCACCTTGGGAAGAAGAGACAGAACAAAACTTTACATGAGCTTGCCTTTGAAAAGTTCAGCAAGTGCAAAATGTTGTGGCCATTGCTGTTGCCTGGAGCTTGTTATGATGAGTTGTAGTTGTAGGGCTTACAAATTTTAATGAGCCAGTTATATTATTCCCATATGCACCTTGCTATAAAATACCCCGTGTAATGGAGTGGATGGAGTGATGGACTGAGCACTCAGGAAACGTGGGTTCGAATCCCTGCTTGGCCATGGAAACTTATGGGGTGTGTATTTCAGGGTGTGATCAGATGTGCATTTGGTCTGTGGTTTGGTCTGGATTGGGGAGGGGCTGGTTCACTCCTTTTCCTGGCAACCACATGATATACTGGCCATAGTGAAACAGCTCATCTCTGGTTGATAACTAATCACAATTTCTGGGGTCTCTAGGAGGATTTTTGTTTGTTTGTTTGTTTACTGTAGGTAGGATTGCTCCAGTTTGGATCGAACCAAAACAGCTGGCTTAATCTGTTCCTTTGCTTCTTGAGGAATGGAAAGGTACCTACATAGGAGAAGAGAAGGGAAGTTTTCCATTTCTTTTAAATTGTTGCTAATGTTTTTAAATGGCATATTAGAATAAAATTAAAAAAACTCTTCCAGTGCATCACTGATGCACTGTACTGGTTAGCAACAATTTAAAAGAATTAAATATTTCTTCTGCCTCCCCCTCTGGATGTGAGCAGTAAGGATGCTTCCCATTTCTCAAGAATTTTAAATAATTCCATATTTAGGTCTCTGAGCCCAATACACCAAAGTGGGAGCGTAGATATTCCCAGCCAAACAGACAGAGGGATTACCTCTGTCTCTGTGAGCTCTCTTCTGCAGTTTCTTAGAAGGAGGTTGTTAAACAGGTCACCCTTCCCTCCTTCCTCCTCTCCCCCCCCCGCTTCTCCCAGTTGCTGTGTGATCTGTCTATTTCCAATCCACTTGACAAAGGTCTGTTGGAGAATTTGGACCACACTTGCATGAGTAAACAGGGTTAACAAAAGTCTTAATGAGCTGTGAATGTATTGTGCAAGACATTCTCATGATTTCCTAATGCTCTTTCGGTTTTCTTCTTTCTGAAAAAAAGAACTCTCCCTGCGTGCCCACAAGCACGCACGCACACCCAACTTGTTTGGGGACAATTCACCAGTGTAAATAAAGGCTGCTCGAAACTCCAGCTGGCCAATGTCTATTTGCATTTTTGTAGAGAACTCATGTAATGCTTTCCCAAAAGGACTGGAGGATATGCTTTGTGAATGCAAGGCTTACTGGATTTCATGAAGGGCTTACTCGGTGGGTGGATGTCAGTAAGGACAAATTTAAAAATAGGGAAGTGTGTCTCTGATGGTTAAATATGAAACTGCTGAGATAGGTTGTCCAGAGTTTGGGGGTACATTGTCACCAGTATGTGAATGATACCGAACTCTTATCTCTCCTTGCCATCTAAATCTGAAGAAGCTGTTTCAGTTCTAGATACAGTATGATGTCAGTAATGGACTCAAATAGGGTGAATAAGCTGAAACTTAATCCAGACAAGACAGAGATACTTCTGGTCAGTCAAAAAGCAGATCAAGAAATAGGAATGCGGCCTGTCCTGCACATTCCCTCTGAAAACACAGGTGTACAGCTTGGCAGTGCTCCTAGATTCATCTCTGAGCTTGGATGTCCAGATTTCAGCAGCGGCCAGGAGTGCATTTGCACAATTAAAACTAGTGTGCCAGCTTGCTCATTCCTAGTGAGGTCTGATCTGGCCACGGTGACACATGCCTTAATTACATCCTAGCTGATTTACTGTAATGTGTTCTACCTCTGGAAAGTGTCAGGAAACTTCAGCGAGTCCAAAATGCAGCAGCCAGATTGTTAAGTGGGTCAATCCTTCAAATTATTTTTTTTTTAAAAAAATGTTCCTAAGAGGTACATAAGTTTTGCTGTAATAAGGCTTTAATAAAACAAGCCTTGCTTCCTCTCCCCTTCCATGGAAGAGCAGAGGAAATTTTCAATTGCCTAGTATTGTTATACTATTGGGAAACCGAAAGCAAGCCATCCTCTTTGGTTTGATCACAGTGATCACATGTGCTGTGACAGAACCAAAACAAACCAAATTTACTCACTGCTAAAAAATGAGTAGCACCTGACAGGGACTCCAAAAGGTGTGGGTAAGAACGCTCTGGGATGGGATGGTTTGCACTGATATTTATGTCGTGTGGTCACCCGGAAAAGGAATGAACCAGCCTCAGACAAATCCTTACTTTCTAGTCTCTCTCTGAAGCATTTCTTTGTTTTTTAATGAAAGCTGAAATGCCAAGAATGCTGATTTTTATACCAAATTGGTGGCAAATTGCTGTCCATTAACAAGGTGCAGGTTGCATTCTTGAATGCATGTTAAATTGGACATGAACCCAAGAATGCCACCGTGTCGAGGAGCTTGTCACCAAGATTTACGCAGTTTCTGTAAAGCAGGCATAATCGGCAATAGGATTCTGGCCATTATTAGTTATGTATTTTTAATTCACACTTCTTCTAAGAAGATTGTGGCAGGCTCTTTGCTACCTTCTATCTCACACATGCTTCTTTTGTCCTGGTCGTTACCTTATGAGATCAATTATACTGAAAGTTCATTGCTAGCCCAGGCTAAGCCAGAAACATTCAAGGCTCATTAGAGGTCTGAACGTAGGTCTCCTTTGTTCTACCTGCCACTCTATATAGAGAGCTGGAAAAAGCTATTTTTTGAACTGCAACTCCCCAAATCCCCCAGAATTATCTATCAAATACAGAGTTTGCTGAAAGTTGATAGCCTGCCATATATTCTTTGCCACATATGCGATGTTTCTATAAAGTGTGCAGATTGCTAAATTCAGATAGTCTTGGGCAAGACACTGGCTATGAACTGGACATGTGCAGGTGAAATAGTTCATTGTGTTTCCCAATTAGATGATGAAAAGGACTGGATTTAGAACTGGGATGGATGCAATAAAATCCCTGTTCTCTGTCAAAGGCTAAATCCTGTTGGGTGGAGCCCATATATACAAGGGCAATGAAGTCACCACCAGACTTCTGTTTGCTATTTCAGGGTTGATATAACTTCATGACATTGTATACAACCTGTGCTCGCCCGGAAATTGCAAAAGGAAGGAATTGCTCTGATCAACAGCAATTGACCACTGTCTGTGTCATCATTCCCACTGCCAAAGATGCTTTTTGAACAGATGTTGCCTGTCCTCTGCTCAGTGGGATGTGTGACATAGTTTCTAGGCTCCAGAGGGAATCATGCCTGAAAACTCACAGTTCCTGTGATCCATTAAGGAGCTTGGCATAAGGAAGCCTAGTATGGTACATTGGATAGTGGCAGAGGACTTTGAAACTGTGGAGGCCCTGGATCTGGCCCATGGAGGCTCCAGGTTTGGCATGGGCCCTTCCAGATCCCTGCTTCCTTGCAGACAGGAAATGGTGAGTATTCCCTTTCCTGGTCTCAGCTGGCACTTACAAGAATATCTGGAAGCATTGGCTGGGAGTGCTTCACTCCATTGTCCCTTCCTTTTGCAGGAAAGCATATGCAGGTTGTGGCTTTAAGTTGGCTTTAAGTAGGCACCAGACAAGATTTCTTCCATCACACTATTTTCCAGATGAGTGGAAGCCTGATGCCCCACCAAAGTACTAGATGGAAATATTCCGTTTGGTGCTTTTGGCCAGGAACCCAACTCCATGAGGAAGTCTAAACATCACTAAGCCAACAGATGGTTGTGGACAGGAAAATCTGGCCATCTCACTTCTGTTCCCCAGCATGACAATAAATGATGTCTTTTTGCTGCTGATTAGGGGAACCATTTGCCCGAGGTTCCACCGCTGTTGAAAAACTAAAGGGAATAGCGATAATAGCAGGCCCATTGTAAAGAGAACACTAGGATTCCCAAAGCATTTTTCAGTTAACATGCTATTCAAATAATGCATTTTAGGTCTCTGCTGCTGAAGATAATGAATGAAATGTAATACACCATTCATACTGGGAATTCTCTCCTCCTTTTGTCAGTAAAGCCTGATGTGGCTTCTTGTTTCAGTTGTCAAGGATGAAAGAACAGATGAGGTGGGTAGGAGCGGAAGAGCACACCGTGACGAAGAATAGCCAGTTACATCCCCAGTATCTCTTGCCTACTCAGGCATAATGTATCCAAGGGGAATGAGCGTCATTTGAGTCCGGATGGAACAATGATGTAAAAATGGTGATAAGGATCGTGAGATTTACTACACAGGAATAGAGGACCTTTTTGAGGAAATAATCCTAGCCATATTTATCTGACAATTATGAGGCATGTCAGCATAAGGTATTGTTAAGAGAATTTTCAGGATGGATACAAAGAAATATATTTTCAAATATTCTTTTTAATGACAAGCATCTGTCATTCAAAAAATATTTCTGTGGGTTTGTATGAAATTCTTCTGCTTTTCTCCTCCTGCTTTGAAAAAAAATTCTACTTTCCTGGTCAGGTGTTTTAGCCCAGTCCTCAGTTACTGGACTGGGTGTTATACTTTCTGCCTGAGAACCAAGCTAGACAATACAATAGAGACATATCTTCAACTTTTTCATTTGTTTGGTTTTGTTTTTTAGTCAAGGCCACACTTGCTCTTTTCCTCACACCCAGCTATGCCAAACCACCTCAACAGAACTGAGGTCAAAAAGATAAACTTGGAAGATTGGGGTTAACATCCGCCTTTTCCAGGTTTTTAATGAAGATCACACATGGACACACAGAGCTGTTATTGAGCCCATAAGGAAAAACCTAGAGATATAGATTGTTTTCATTTTTAATATAACAAATAGCAGCAATTGGACAAATAACTTATTGGGGGATTTTCATTAGGAAAACAGCATGGGGAAAAGATTAAGATCAGAATCCTAGGTTGTGAGGCCCTGCATAACTTCAAGTGAGTCTAATCCTGGTCAGTCATCAGTTCTGCCACTCCCCACGAAACCATCAGCACCCCATCAGGTGTCTCCAAGACCGTGAACAAAGCTCTCTCTTTCACTTCTAGCTCTCCTAGGCCCCTCAACCGTAGAGAAGCATGAATTCACCCAAAGGAGCATGGGTCATTCAAGGGCTGAAGCTAGAAACTGGCAGGTGAGGAAACTGTGCTTTGGAAAGATGGGAGCTAGCAGCCTAGTTAAGCCTGTGGCTGAAGCAAGTTCTTTGCTGAGACAAGAGATCCCTCCAGTATGCAACTCCTGCAGAACTCTGTCCAGGGTCCTGAAAAGATCTCCTGCTCTACCCTAGAAGGGGTCTGGGCTTCAACAGAGAGAGGACAAAACGTAGTCATGTCGTTCTGACTGCATAAACCATCTTTCGCACTGGCCGCGAAGCATGAGTACATTAAAGCAAAGAATCCACACTACATTCATGAGAAAGACCTCGGTGCCCACGCCAGGAGAGTTAATAGGCTTCATGACAGATGTAAAATCATTTCTCTGCCCCGAATAACTTTGGCCCATTTCACATCAGCTTGTCTAATCACTAAGAAAGATCATTTCTGAATGGGACTTACTTATTAGAGCAATAACTTTATTGTTATTTTATGTACATTTAGATATCTAGCACTTTAAAAAACAACATAAAAAGAAAGCCCTATTCCTCGTGTCAAGAGTAAGAAGGCTAAGAGGATGAATAAGGGGAGCAAACTTGTATAGACTTAGGCTTTGGCTCATTTGAGGATGCCCATCAACATGGGGGGAATAAGAAAAAGTAGGTCAGAACACACTCACACAGAACAGTCACCACAGTATATACCTAAACTAATGTCCCTGCAATATGAGACAGATGGTGTAAACAGGTCCAACACCACAGTTGTTATTACTGTGAACTGAAATGGGGTCTGTGTCATGGTCACCATATAACTCTGTGGTCAAAAATAAAACATCTACTAAAGTCAATGAACAGCCATATTTTGGTTTTTCTCACCATATATGTTTTTTATCTGGTTATACAGAAGTGTTGACTTTTCCATGAATTTTTATTCATAAATTTGGTCCAAAGAGTTTTCTGCAACCGCTCATGACAATTTGTTCTATTAAACACTAATTTATCCTCCTCCTAATTTTCTGTTTGAAGGCTGGATTTTTTTCTTCACTTCAAAAGTATCCCCTCTTTTGATTATAGTTCTTTCTTCCAAGTTCTCCTGACATTCACTATCAACCACTCCCCTCTGGCATCAAGCTTCTTTTGGTGGGAGTTTTTTTTAAAATGGGCTCTTTATCCTGTAATATACATCTACATTTGTTTATCCTTCTCAGCATCTCATTTCATCTTGGTGTCTCAGGTATGAGGAAGTATTCTCCTGAGATTTCAGCTGCCATCATTGCTAATTAACTACCCGATCCCGTTCCTGCTGCTTCTGAGATAAACTCTCTAGCAACCATCACAAATATAGCTTCCAATTTGGTAATTGTATGTTTAAATTGAAAAAACTCTCCTACATCCTCTCTCATTTATTAATTCACTTGGCTTAGAAATTAGCCCTTCAAAAAGGCTTATGAGCTGGGTAAGGACAACAAAACCTAATAGTGATAAATGATGGTTTTCTCTGAGGTCTGATCTAGTTTAATTTCTATTGAAGGAATTATGTTGGATTCTGTTGTCCTGATTAACATGTGTAATAGTAGACATACTAAGGAAGAAGGGGGGAAGGGCAAGAGAGAGAGAGATTCTTGGTCTCATCAGGCAGATGTTGTGAATACCAATTAATACCGAGAAATATAGCAATGCCACTAAAACAGATTAAAAAGACCAAGCCAGACCAGATGTCCATGATCACTTACAATGGAGCAAGCCATTTCTAACAATAAGACTGTGTTAAATAGGGTGCATATGGGAAATCAGACATATCCCTCCATAGGTGGAATATGGAGGGGTTGCACAATGGATGTGGCAGGAAATTCTGGCCTTTCTCAGTGGTGACACTGTGGCACTGGAATCCCATTTGCTTTGAAAATCACCTGGTTGCTTATTACACTCTTCTAAATAGAAAAATAGAACACATTTTATTGGGAGGGCGAAAACATAATTTGTATATATTTGAGAAAAATATAATTAGTATATAATTTATTTATTTATTTGTTTGTTTGTTTGTTTAATTTATACCGAAATCCTGTTGCACAACTTATCTGCAGAAGGGTGGTGATGCCACCAGAAGGAATAATTTTAAGGTAATTAAAGAGTAGTCTGTTTTATGTCATGGAAGCTTTGAGAGTAATGTAACACTCTCCTCATCCTCTTTCTTGGCAATTAAAGATTTCGTCCTTCCATCTGGTGGATCTCTTGGTTTCCATCCAATGAAGCAGACTAACCACAAGTTAGATGAGCTATGGGACAAAATGACATCTTTTATTACCTTAAATCTTCCCATGCCACTGACATCAATCCTCTGCACTCTTCTATTGACTAAGTTCCTGTAACTTATGTGACAGGATTTCATAAATTGTTCTAAACTGGCATAGTTTCATAGTGTATCATATTTTTGTGCAAGCTTTTGTGAATGCTATAAAACAGAAGAGACATATTAGATAACAAATAATTGAAGGTGTGACTTTGCTATGAGCTAAGTCCAACAGACTTGTAGCAATGTCCAACAGACTGCCAGGAGATGTTTTAATGATTATTGGCTTCAGCTCTACGCTCAGATAAAGATAGTAGTAGACACAGGTAACATCAAGGGAATGCATGACGGTATCAAGCAGGCTTTAAGTCTAATAAAGAAGAAACTTGCTTTTTGAAGGCTGCTACAGGCTTGATAACCCAGGACTGAGCACACTCTGTTTGGGATCTCTTTTGCTGTCATGCTGAAGCACGCTTTTGGAACTGCAACAGAAGGCGTCTGTCTACAGACAAGATCATATGGAAAGCTCTTTAACGTCTCTAGATTGAGAGCGAATTCCAAAGACCAGCTGAAAATGCATATGGGACTTCCTCTTTGCCAATGATGCAGCCGTTGTTGCCCATTTTGCTGAAGAGCTCCAACAACTTATGAATTGTTTTAGCAAGGCCTGCCAAGATTTTGGACTAACAATCAGCCTGAAGAAAACACAAGTCTTGGGCCAAGGCGTGGATTCACCTCCCTCTGTTACCATCTCTACACAAGAATTGGAGGTTTTTCATGATTTTGTGTACGTTGGGCCAATGATCTCTGACACTCTCTCTCTAGATGTTGAGCTGGATAAACGCATTGGCAAAGCAGCTACCATATTCTCTAGACTCACAAAGAGAGTATGGCTCAATAAGAAGCTGACAGCATGTGCCAAGATCCAGGTATACCAAGATCCAGGTCTATAGAACCTGTGTCCTGAGTACACTCCTGTACTGCAGTGAGTCCTGGTCCTTTGGACATGGCAGGAGAGGATGTTGAACATGTTCCATATGCGTTGTCTCCGATGCATTTTTGGTATCACCTGGAAGGACAAAGTTCCAAATGGAGTAGTCCTAGAATGAGCTGGAATTTTTAGCATGTATACATTACTGAAATAGCGACATCTACGTTGGCTTGGGCATCTGGTGAGAATGGCTGATGGTCGATGTCACGAGATGGGATATTTGTTTGCGATCTTGTACTGAAGACGGGTTATGTAGTAGTGAACAATGTAAGAGGGATTCCATATTGGTTCTCTGCATAGATGATTTCTGCAATGCTGACAAAGTATCTGCTAGTAGGAGGATGGAAGAATGCTCTTCTGAAGGCCTGAGAAGAACATTCCACAATAAGATAGATGGACTTTGTTGTGGCGTATTTGCAGATGGCTAACCCAAATAACACCTGTTACCCATGTGAAAGGAATGGGGCAGAGAAATCTACCCATGGGAAAGGAATGGAGCAGAAGGACAGGAGATAAAGAAGGACTGTTTACCAGACATCGTGCTGTGATTGGATGACACCGTGAGAAAAGAAAGATAAGGGATATGCCAGCTAAGCTTGAAAAAGGAACTTTTCCCTATGGACAGTGATAGTGAGGAGATGAGAACAACATGGATTAGTTTTTAGAGAGAGATGTGATTATTAGCAGTAGTAAAATTAATAGAATAGGATATTTCTTTTACAGGATTTTTCTTTTTACAGGATAATGATGGACTTTGGACTTTTACACTTATTTGGATTATTTTCTTCATTTTGCTTTTCCTTATGGATTACCTTTTTGGATTAGAGGGGAGGCACCTGCCTTTTTGCCTACCTAACCAGTTTTTACTTGTTTTCTTGAATTCTTGGAACTTTTACTATTTTTAATACTTTTATAATTTTCATGGATTCTTTACTTCACTGCTGTTTTGTAAATAGCCAGCAAAATGATCATTCACATGCTTTTGCATAAACTGACTTTTTCTTTATGGAATTTTCTATTTTCTTTAATAAAACAATGATTATAAAAATCAATTGGTCTCTTGAACAGTAAACTGTCTTAGGTAATCTGTGATGGTATTGCCTCGGCCTATTTTATTTAATGAGTCCTAGCCTGTGGGGCATAGTATGTCTATGGACTACAAAACCCACATGGTTTTCTATCTGAAATATCCTAAGGTACAAGAGTGTTCTTATTAGGGCAGACTTGTAAGCGGGTGTTTGGCTCACGCCTTGCTGAGATCCAGGACTCACTCAGCACCATAAGGGTGTGCAAACTCCTAATTACTCTCTGTCCGCCGACTAGGTACCCTCTAGGGGGGACCTGGGTCATGACAGTCAGATTCCAGAAGATCTCCTGTATGGAGAATTAGTGCAGGGAAATCGCCCCAGAGGGAGACCACAGCTGCTATACAAGGATATCTGCAAGTGGGATCTGAAGGCCTTAGGAATGGACCTCAACAGATGGGAAAACCTGACATCTGAGAGTTCAGCCTGGAGGCAGGTGTTGCATCACAGCCTCTCCCAATTTGAAGAGACCCTTGTCCAGCAAGATGAGGCAAAGCGGCAGTCATGAAAGCAGCAAAATCAGGGAGCTGGACAGGGAATATATTGTATTTGTCTTCAGTGTGGAAGGGATTGTCACTCTTGTACTGGCCTTCTCAGCCACACTAGACACTGTTCCAAGTCCTCTATTCAGATCACGTTACCATAGTCTCTCAAGACTGAAGGATGCCTACATGAAAGTATGAGCCTTCATTTCTGCTTGTTTTCCCAAAGAAATAATACATCTCAGAGATGGTTCACGCATGGCCCTTCATGGCCACAGGAAGTGAGAATGATCTCAAATTTGGCAGTAAGAGCCATTATCAGTAAAAAATTATGTCGGCTGATCTACTGGAATGTTTGCCTCTGTCACCTCCATGTGATCCCCAACTGGCTTGGATTCTCTAGTGGAAGCACCTTGCAAGTGAAGAGCTGACACTGAAACAGCACCATACTGAGGAAACTGCAAACAGGCATGAAAAATGGGTAAAAGAATGGAAGGGAGGAATGGCTTCATGGACTGTGTCTGCCGTGACTCTCAAATGGCACATTGAACACTGAACAAAACGTCCGCGCAGCAGCATGAACCAGGAAGCCTTGAGCACATTATTCCATTTCAACCTGACCTCATTGTATTGTTGAGATGTCAAAAGAGGAGAACTCCCACTAGCCTCCAGGGACAATGTGGCATAAAAGGTGGGTCCAAAAGATGAGAAATAAACCAGCAGGCCCACACGCTGCTGAAGGGCACTGCTGAAATGCTCCCTCCCTTCAGGAAACACTTGCCTTCCCACAGCTGGCAGCCTCCATTTAGAAGGTCCCTGGCAACACAAACTAGTGGGTTTGAGAGGAGTCTCAAGGGTGGCTTTGATTCGGGGGTTGAAGAAGGCCCCTCTCCTGCTGGCTCTCCCTGGGTTTTACACACTGCCCTGCTTTGACTGTTGTGTCTGGCTTCATTTTCATGTTTTTACCTGGGGCCAATACTCACTGCTTATGACTTGCATTTTATATTTTTACCACAGTCCAGTGTCCTGTTGAGGCATCATGGCCTGGAGGGGCCCTTTCACAAATCTTCCCCTGCTTCATCAGACGCCCCTTGGTGTGCCTGAAGTTGTACAGGTTGTGATATGGTTCCTGGCATTAGGAAGGAAAGATTTCCCCATTAGGTTGTTGTAATTATTATGATATAGAACATAGTTTGAAGGCAAAAATGCAACCAATACTGTGGCCATAAAGCTGCTGGTACTGAGGTAATGGCTGAACAAGGTTATATGGTCCTGTTGTTGATGATGGTATCTGCTGCCAAGCTGGAACCACATTATCACATCCCTAATAGGGTTTTCAAGGTAAGGGAGATATTTAAAAAGTTTTTTACTACTGTAGTTCCATACACCCAAGGCTGAGTGGGGATAGGAACACAGGCCTCCTGAGTCCTAGTCCATCACTCTGTCCATACACCACACTGGGCATGACCCCAATAATTATTACTGAACTGAATTTGTATAGACCTTAGAAGGGGGATCATATTAAGGTTGCAACTCTGTATACAGTTACCTAGGAGTAAGCCTCACTATGCTAAACTTATAGAATTTTTGTATTGCGCAACAATAGTTTTACTAATGATAATCATGTTGTGTCAAATCAATTCTGACTTTCAGTGATGCTTTTCAGGGTTTTCCAGGTAGAGAATGCTTAGAAGTGGTTCACCATTCACTTCTTTTGGGGGCGCCCTGTGACTGTGCAACTTGTCCAAGGCCACATAGGTTGGTTCTACACTTAGAAGGCACAGTGGGGAATCAAGCGCCCAACCTCTGGCTCCACAGCTAGATAACTAAACCACTGAGCTCTCCAGCCAGCTTGCTAGTTTTACTAAACAAGAGGGAAATTTGGCTGCCATCACGGCTTCTTTATAAACCCCTTCCAGTGTGTCATTAGCCTGGTTCAGCAATTGCCATGCAATATGTTACTTTCAGAGAAAAGTAGAGTAAATGGGGTCTTCCAGATATTGTCAGACTGAAATTTCCCTGATCCTTGCACCATGGACTATGCCAGTTATATTGATGGGCATTGGAACCAGCAACATTTGGAATGTGGTATGTTCCCCAAGCACTATAACCCAAGCCTTTTCTCTTTTATCCTTGGAAATGAACTATGTTAGTCAAGTGCCAGGGTATTTGCTTACAAGAGTAATGGATCCAACAGTAACAGGAAAAATCACACACTCAGCTGTTACAGTTGTGTTCAAAATTATTCAACCCCCAATGCTGTAAAGGGGTTTAGGGACTATAGTGTACATTTGGAATTGTATTCAGAATGAAATCCTACAAGGACGTTTTAAAGAACCAAATGCAACTAAAATAACATCAATTGTTTATGTAATACAGTAGTAAATGTTTCTTTTGTGGTTTCTTCATTGCCACAATTATTCAACCCCTTAAAGACTACCACTCTGAAGAAGAGAGGTTCATTCAGTACCTGTTTTCGATCAGGTATTGAAAACACCTGTGGATGTCACCGAGCACCAATCAAGCATAATAAGCACCAATTAGGCAGCTTTAAAATGACTGTGATACTCAGCTCCTTCTAGACATTTACTGGTGTGGTTACAAACATGGTGAAGTCAAGAGAATGGTCCAGGAAGACAAGAGAAGAGGTGATTTGTCTTCACAGGAAGGGCAATGGCTATAAGAAGATTGCAAAGAAGTTAAACATACCAAGAGACACCATAGGAAGCATCATTCACAAATTCAAGGCAAAGGGCACTGTTGAAATGCTACCTGGTCGTGGAAGAAAGAAGATGCTGACTTCGACTGCTGTGCGCTACCTAAAGCGTAGAGTGGTGAAAAGTCCCCGTGTGACTGCTGAGAAACTGAAAAAAGATTTGTCAGATGTGGGTATAGAAGTTTCAGCTCAGACAATAAGGCGCACACTGCGTAATGAAGGTCTCCATGCCAGAACCCCCAGGCGCACCCCCTTGCTGTCTCCCAAGAATAAGAAGAGTCGACTGCAGTATGCCAAAAGTCATGTGGGCAAACCACAAAAGTTGTGGGATAGTGTTCTGTGGACTGATGAAACAAAATTAGAACTGTTTGGGCCCATGGATCAACGCTATGTTTGGAGGAGGAAGAACAAGGCATATGACGAAAAGAACACCTTGCCTACTGTGAAGCATGGCAGAGGGTCAATAATGCTTTGGGGCTGTTTTGCTTCTGCAGGTACAGGGAAGCTTCAGCGTGTACAAGGTACCATGAATTCTCTTCAGTACCAGGAGATATTGGATGAAAATGTGATGCAGTCCGTCACACACCTGAGGCTTGGGAGACGTTGGACCTTTCAACAGGACAATGATCCCAAGCATACCTCCAAGTCCACTAGAGCATGGTTGCAGAGGAAAGGCTGGAACATTTTGGAGTGGCCATCGCAGTCACCAGACTTAAATCCGATTGAGAACCTCTGGTGGGACTTAAAGAAAGCAGTTGCAGTGCGCAAGCCTAAGAATTTGACTGAACTGGAGGCTTTTGCCCATGAAGAATGGGCGAAGATACCCGTAGATCGCTGCAAGACACTTGTGTCAAGCTATGCTTCACGTTTAAAAGCTGTTATAACTGTAAAAGGATGTTGTACTAAGTACTAAGATTGAATGTCAGTTGGGGGTTGAATAAAAACTAATAATGATGTGAGCACAGAAAAGACATTTGTGGTTATTTCATTATAAACTTAAGGATATATTTCTCTGACCTACAAGTGCCTCTTTCATGTAAATGTAAGCAAGATGACTGAATGATCAAAATCAATGTCAAAATGGCCAAAACATTCAATTTCAGTGGGATTTGAATAATTTTGAACACAACTGTATATAGTATTTATCATTCTTGTTTTTGTTTGTTTCAGTGTAAAATATACTGAGGCTGACATGGGAAAATGTCCAGCACTTGAACTCCCTTTCAGAGAGTTACTGTGCAGGTGTTGCACTGACAGCCTGGCAAAACTACCTTACAACACCCATCTAGGTCATCCAGGGCCAAACAGGAGAAGACTGGTGTAGATGATGCACATTCCTCCTGATCCAGCAATTCCCTTTGACAAGAGCTGTGCCAAGACTGTTGTTTCAGCTGAGAACATCTGCAGAAAATGCCACTTTCTGCAGAGAAAAGAGTTGAGACTCGAGATCTCCCTTTGAGACATCAGCCTGGGGGAGGGGGTTTGTAGGTGCAACAACAGCATTAGGACATCCTTCTGTTCCAATCACCCAAGTGGACATTGATGCAGCTGTTATAAAGCATGTACCAGCCAACCAGCATGTGTCCCCTTAGCCCTGTACAATGCAATAATAATAATAATAATAATAATAATAATAATAATAATAATAATAATAATAATAATAATAATAATAATAATAATAAAATTCCACCAATTTGCATGTTTGCACATAATTTCAACCCCTTATTTATGCGACAAAAGCTGAAAATGCACATGATGTTACAAAAGAAGCAATTTTTACACATTTAGCTGCAAGGGAAAAATACTTTGACAATGTCTTTGCCTTCCTCCCCAAAGTGATGTAAAAATCCACGATTAGCATGCCCACTTCCTTTTTTCTTACATATATTGGCTGAAATCCTATTCATTCTGGATAAAGTACAATTACACCAGTGGAAGCTTGCTGACCTTTATGCCCAGCCTATCAGCATTGGCCAGCTGCATTGTGCAATAGATCACATGATTATTGTCACAACCATTGAATGGAATGCATGTAGAAGCCTGTCACATTTTTTACAATTGTTTCCACAGTTTTGTGTTATGCACACAGAGCTGCACAACAGGTTCCCCCCCCCCTCCACTGTGTCCTAAGAACCGAGCTTGGAAAAAAATAACTTTTTGGACTGCAGCTAGCAAGAATTTTTGTTAGTTTGCTTGTTTTTGCAATGCAGTTACAAAGATGTTTGCACTGACTTACAGTGATGTAACATAACACAGAGGAGATCTTTACAGATAAAACTTCACATTGTAGTGTAGCGAACATTTTTTTGCCCAGAAATGGCCAGGATCGATATGCTATGCTGAAATCATCAAATGTCTTTCATGACTGGATACAGCCAAAGGCATGAGTAAATGCCCCTTCGCCATTACATATGAGAGAGAGACAGTGTCACACAAAGTCATATTGACTGCATGTTTTAAGGCTTCGTTAAATGTTCCAGAAAGAAGTTTATGCATTTCATTAACTGACCTTTTGCGCTATGTAGTATGTTGGGTGAACAAATCTACTGTGATGTGAAATAATCTGATTTAATTTGGAGAACAATTAATTTATTCTGCTGTCTTTACAGATTTTGTGTAACATGTCTGTTTTCTGAAAATGAAAATCAATTCCCTTTTGCCAAGAATCCAGACAAGGTCTATGACAATGAATTGGTTATCACCTGAAAACTTTTCTTGAGGGAATTTTGCCATGTCCTCATAACACTGGCTTTGCTACAAGAATCGAAACTGGATATAATGCAACACCATGAGATGATTTCAGCATCTTGTGTTTCCCTTCCAAACTAGCTGCCAACCATGCAGAAAAGATAAAATCCAAATCAAATATAAGGGAAAGTCACAGAAGGCCCAATATGGCCATATACAATGCCAACTAGAGCTTTCCATGGTCTTGGACAAATGTGCAAAAATCTACCGAATCAGCCATATTTAAACAATTACAAGGAGACTTCAGAGCTGAGCAAGGAGTCGCTGTTTGCTTCTAGGGCAGAACAACACCACAACAGATCCTTTGTATTCCATTCAGCATTTGTAGGGTTAAAACATGGCCAGCAATTTGAACTGAAGAGTTTAAAAGCAATACAGCTCCTAGTGGCAAAGGAGAAGAAAAGTGCAGTGCCCAACCCTCACGCACAGAGAAACAAAGCCTAAGATCATCCTTGGACAGTCCAACCACTGAGCTGCTAGAAAGGTCACTGCACAGTAGATATATTTCCTTACAGACACTCCCACTTTCAGAGGCATAGGATGCTGTAGTCTATAAGGCATAGAATAGTCTTTTTCTGAAATTCTTTGGTGTGCTTCAGTAGCCAGTGGATATTTGCAATATGATCCCAAGTGCCTCTTCCTTTTCAAAATCCAATTTGAACACCAGGCATTTTTCATTTCACATAATACAAAAGCCTTTGTTGAACCCACCTTGCTTACATGGGAAATTAGACCAATAGTCACTGCACTGCTTGGTACTATAAGAGGCATAGATAATTTACAGTATTCAGTCATATACTTTTATGACACATGGAAACTTTGCAAAATGCTTATACAACATTCTTACTCATCTATATCTTAATGCTCAGTCAGCATCTGTTAGAACAGATGTCAAAACAAAAAGGCATGTCCAAATGTATGACACTCCTTAGACTCCTACTTGTGTTTTCTATGCTTTTCAAACCTCTCTTTTCATATCTGTATTCCTTCATAGGTTTGCCTATACATTCTCTATTTCAGTCTTTGCTGTCATGTTTCATATCTAATTTTCTTTTTGAAGTACCAAAAAATCTGTCATTCTTCAGCCACTGGGCTTTTACTTTTTTTCTTCACTTTCAGAATACATCAGGATGCTCTTAGCCTTTAGGCCTTGCATGTAATATTTTATATTTCACTTTTTCTTACCTGGCAGTCACTGGATGCTGGGTTGGGTTTTGCTACATTGTGTTGATATATTATTAATTCAATACGTTAAATCAGAGTATTGTAATAACTTCATATAGCTAACATATTGTGCAAAAGTTTAGTTGATGTCTAGGACTGGAGGAGTGAACAGAGAACTGAAAGCTTGCAAATCAACTTACAAGATTGGTAGAAGAAAGAAGGAATTTTCTTCAGAGCCCAAAATAGCACTAAACTGTCTTGATCTCCTGGGAAATTAAGACAGGTACAGTATTCTATTATTGGCTTTCAAAGTTTCCTGTATTAAAAAGAGGAACCAAGGCAGTACATTTTATACAGCATATTTATACAGCGACATCTCAGAGAGAAAGAGTGATAGAAGCAATAATTTTCTGAAAATACTGTACACACAAAAACACATGGATGGACGGATGGACAGATAGATCCTGTATGTATATCCTCTCCCTTGACTTGGTCCTGTTCACTTGTAGAACAGTAGTCCATTGACTTCTGTGAAAATACAGCAGATAGACCATAAATATAAAACCTGACCAGGCTGGATTTTTCTCTTGAGGCCTGTTACTGCCAGGAACAAATTTTCTTTGAGTTTGCACCCTACTTGAAAAGATTATTGAGGATTATTTTAATTTCAAATAGAAAATTAGGAATTTATATCATTCTGTTGCAGAAACCAGGTGTGGAGGACTGTAATAAATTCTGATTGGATCCATGTTTGTTTTCACATTAAATTCTGTTCAGGTAAGGAGAAGAGAAAGTGGCCATTGGCCAACATGTAAGCAAATTATGCTTTTACCACAGTTGAAAATTTGCTGCTTGTGGATTTCTGGGCTTGCTTATGGAGGGGCTCCATAGATGAATGCACTACATTTCCAGTTTCTTAGAAAACAAAAAACTTTCTCCAGCCCCTCATACTCTCTGTATTAAAGGAGGGCTGCTAAGGAAAGGACAGAATAGGGAAGTCATCTTTACTGAATTTTCTTCCATCTACGCAGCATTTGATATCACCTGTTATTAAAATAATCTTTCTAATGGAAGAATGCACCAACAAAACTTTCTGATGCTCAATTCATCATGTGTTTGGAGCTACAACACCAACACAGCTTACAAAACTAACAACTGACACATCTTAAATATGCAGGGAGAGGACTTTCTCTTCAAGCACCCAAAATATTTTGATTTAGAGCATAAAGCAGTTGTGTTCTCTAAAAGGCTTCAGAGATGTCAACAGTATTTGAAAAGGAGAAAGAGAAACAATAGATTTTTTTGCCTTGGACTCAGGCAGGATGTCAGAAGAATTCAAAGTATATGTACAAGTATGCATTATTCTCTGCTGATAGCATTCCTAGTTAATAGCTTCCACAACAATGGGCCAGTTTGGAGAATGTTAAGCATCACCCCTAGCATCTGCTGACTGAGGGGCTCTGAGAATTGCAGTCCAGAAAACCCCAGTCACTTCTCATCTCTGTGCTGTCCAGCCTTTTCTTTAAAACAAAAGAGAATACTTCAAGGGACAAGAATGCTGGGTTGTCCCTCCAAGGAGGAAAACATCTTTCCTTTGTTTAGAAAGAAAAAGAAGGCTATGACTCCTGATATGTCCACTTAGCTACTTTGAATTAGGACTTCTGCCCTCTTTCCTATCACAAGTATATTTCACTAATAAACATTAGCTTTCTTGTTTTCTTGGAAAGTAACGTGAAACTGATATTGCATCTACATTTCATTCTATTTCTTTTCGTCTGACTAAGCAGACTCGTCCACAAAAGCTTACATTAAAATATAATAGTTACTCTTTAAGGCGCCACATGTTTTTGTCTTTGTTTGGTTGGTTTGGTTTCTTTGGATTTTGCCTTATATGCTTGCACAGTGTAACCTGGCTAACTTTTCTAAAACTTTCCAAAGGGGGAAGTATGTTCAGGCAGACATTCCAAGTTTCAGTGGGTTGAACCTATAAGTTAACATTGCTCCTGTACCTTGAGTAGACAATTTGCAGGGTTTGCTGAGAGAGTTGCTGTTAAACCATCTGAAGACTGTAGCAAAGGTTTGCCCATCCGTATATAGAGACAAGCCGCTCACCTAATACTGTCAACGTAGACTGGCAGACGTTCTCCAAGGTTTCAAGGTCAAGCTATATTATACAATTAACACAATGTTAGAAGTAGAGCTCTGTTATGAGTTTTTTAAAATGAGTGTTTATCCTAACACACACGTTTTTCTCCTCTTTATTTGGTATATCAGCTTGCTTTTCTTCATGATTGGTCTCTGTGAGGTAAACACAGGCTTCATTTGCAAATCTGATTGCTCAGGCATAGAGCTCTGAAGGACTGTGTGCCTGCAGAGAACTTTTAATTATAAAGTAGGCTTGTTGTCTAGCGGGGGCAGGTTTTCCAGCCACATGTGAAGATGCCAGTGACTGAACTGGGGACCCTCTGGCTGCAAAGCATGGGCACTACCACTGAGCTACGGGACCTACATCTGGGTGATATCAGTAGAGGAAAGGAAGCACTGGCACAAGAGTTGCTCCATCAATGAGATGTGTTGCCTCTTCTGAGAGTTCCTGCGATGCTGACTCTTCTCATGGCTGTTGAGTTAGCACAAGTAGATAAGGCTCTGGGAAGTTTTATTTTAAAACTCTAACCAAAACATACATTTCTGTGAAGAAATCCATTGCTCGCGGATCCACTCTCATTTATAGGAAGAATATCATAAAATGATTGGTCGCATGTAAATTGTCTGCAGTTGACAGCATTAGCATGACTGTGAAATTTAAAAAGTTCTTCACCTTTCATAATCTTCATCATTGTTGCCATCATCATCCTATTGTGAAGTAAATTCAGTTTTGACTTATGGTGAACCTCCCATGGTGTTCTAGGTATGAGGTGTTCAGACATGGTTTACCCGTTCTGCCTCTGCAGCTTCCTCAAGGCCACACAGGTGGCAGGGCACTTAACCAATTAGCCACACACACTCCAGGTGACCTTGACTGCCCCCAGTTCTTGGGAGGACAGTGGGAGTCCAAATGCCCACTGGCTCCGTAGCCAGACATTCTAACCCACTAAGCTATACCAGTTCATTCACTGATAAAGTGGTTGCTTTCCATTGCTTCTGGACTACAGCATTTGTAAGGCCAAGTAACTGGGACTGGGAAAGATCTGTGTCTTATCTGCAAAGCTCCATTAACATCCTGTATTAACATGAAAATTACCTGCAGGAAGCAGTCATGCAGCACAGCATTGTGGATATAACACTCAGAAATAACCCCCAAAGTGTTAAATGCGACTTACTGCTATGTAATTGTGCATAGGATTAGAATGTTAATTATTTCTTGTCGTGTTTATTAATTTTGACAATCAGACAACCAAATCACCAGATACAAATTTATCCCTTGTCATGAAAGCAGATTTTCACTCACTCTGTATATAAATGTTCCGAGTGTAACAGTGAAAACATTGCAGGGATCTAATTAGAAATAGTAACAGTTTTAATTGCAGAGTATGTGACCCACAGAGCATTTTTAATTTCCAGTAACATCCCAGGTGAGAGTGTTATAGAAAGGCATAGCTGAAAAGAAAGAGAGTCTAATTGGAACAATTAATTGAAACAATACACAATTAATTTCAGTGGCGGCAACCTTGACTGTATTGCTTTCTCTCAATATGGAGAGCGGAGAGGATGTTCTCCGACACACGAGATTCACAGACAGACTCCTGTGCAACAAAACACATAATCAAATGCAATCTGTAACATCCTTACAAGTGTCTGAACAATCCCAGTAATCCTGTTCTGAGGTTTATCAGAAGACCTGTTCTGAGAAAATGTGGCACCTGTAATTCTGCTGTTGTTATAAGTGACACTTGATACACTAAGGCAAATATGTTCCAAAGTACTTGCTATATCAAGCCTGCCATGCATATATTCTTGGGTTTCTTCCAGTAGTTCTGAATATGTTTAAACCTTATTATTGTTTTATGGATTTTGAACTCCTGTATTTATTTAAATTTTGACTGCCACTTTGGGGGTGTGTGTGTTTCCTTTAAAGGAAAGCAGAGTATGCATCTTTAAATTAATTTTAAAAATCACACTGTGAAACAGATTGTGATATTATTGTTGCTCCTGGGCAAAATAGTAACCCACTTGATATGGGCCAGGGATCAATGGCTCTGCCTTTTGTACTTTATTCCACATTGAGATGTTTTAACCTCACGTTCTTTCCATTATTAACATTTTGAACATCATAAGAAATTAATGAGAAATTATTAACATTTGCAAAGCTCCTATAAATAAACCAACTGGGTGGCATTCTCAGCCCCCTGTACTGGCCAAATTCCACAGCTACAGATATTCCTCATGTGGAGAAGGCCATGTTGTGCTTACCCATGGGGGAAAAAACAGCTTTTCTTTAAAGAAAGTAATAGAGTGACAGTCCTCCAGAACAGGGACATTTTGCCATGAATCTCCACGGAATCTGCATACAATTTTAAGGCATATTCAAAGTATTTCTACATTACAAAAGCATGGAGCAGTTATGTTTGTCCCAGCCCTGACTGCTTTCAGTAAACATCCTCTAAGTATTTCTGAGATCAGGCTCCTGATGCAAGACTTCAAAGGGGAAATCAGCTTCAAGCCTGGGGCAACCTGAACTTTTGTCCCTGTCCAGTTTGGATGCAATAATCAAGCATAAAAAGAAGGTTGTTTTTAATCCTTGTGTTGCATCTGTTGTCTTCTTTAAACATACTCCCTCTACATTATACCACACACTCTGGGGCTGTACTGCTTGCTCAGGGCTACACTGGCTGGATCTTCAGTTGTGATAATCCTTGTCAGCAGAGTGGGGAAACAAACTGCCAGCGTCTTGCACCACACCCAGATACTCCAACTCACCGAGCAATCCAAGTAGCTTTCTTTATCATTTGGCCTTCCATTAAAATCAGAATATGTGGAGTGTAGTGCTGCAAACATTAATAACTGAATATTTTATGCACAAAACCACAAGAAAACGAGATGGATTTTCATGCCTAGCCTTTTCAAATTGCCCTGCATGCATTTAGTTCTCTGTGTTAGTTGTGTCTCCCAAACTGAATAAGATTATTTAAAATAAGAAAAATAAGCTTAACTGGGCTACAGGTGTTCCATCTGAAACTTATTTTGATCTGTATTTCTTGTGTATCAGTAATTAAAATCAACAGCTAAATCAGCTTTCCCCTAAACCATGAAAATATGCAGTTGAAAGACCTGATAGATGTCCAATACTTCCTTACTTTGATTTGGGATGTACAGATTATATTGATGGTGGGAGCATGGAGACAGTGAAGGCCATGCATGGAGAGGAATGTGATGATTTTTAAGTTCTTTTTTTTTAAAAAAAAATTCAAATAATTGCCCTGTATTTACAATAATGTTACTCATCTTGATCATTTTAAAGTCTGTGTGCAGTATTAGTGGAAAACTGTTCATTTATGAATGGAGTTATTGTGCACCCCATAGAGCATTGTGGAGAATTGTGCATTCATTCATTCATGGAAAGACACTGGCAATTGCTGAACAAGGCTCTAAACTTGGTCACTATTTAATTTTTTTCCCCAAAGGGGAAAAAAAACACTTTGTGCTAAATCAGAGATCAGCAAATAATAGTCCCTTTGAGACTGTTGTAGTATTTCTCATGATACACAGGCTAGCTCTCCAACTATACTCTGGAGATGCATCAGAAAGCACTCTGCAAAAGGAGCTACTGCATTAAAATTAAAGTTTAAAATCCCACTGCATGCTTGCCACACACTTCTCATTCAGACCAATTTTGTTTTATTTCCAGAAAACTCAGAATTTTAAGAGTTGCTTCTTTTAAAAAAAAGTTACTATCATTATACTAAGTAGTTATAGTAAGACCCCCATACCATGCAATGTATTCTTCACTAACACATGTTTATTGCACAGTCACTGGTGTCCCTCTAGTGGTCAGTTCTGGTAATGTATGTGAAAATAGTTTTTTCTGGAGTTTTTTCTTTTAATTTTTTTAATATTTTCTGACTGTGAATAAGTGAATCAGTGAATACTGGTCCCATGGATAAGGGGGTCCTATTGTATTATTAAACTGGATTTTTAAAAAGTGTAACTTAACTTTCTTTGTTACTCAAAGTGACAAAATAGAATCCTTTTTTGCTACAAGAAAAAGAAATCATAACCAAATAATACAAGCTGTAGTAGGAAACACATTTTATTCTCATTGCTTCTGCAAGAGAATAACAGAGCACAAGGCAGCATTTGAACTACAGGACATGAACAAGTAGTGCAGCAATCTCTCTATAAATATAACTCTTAGTAAAAGTCTGGTTCCACTGCAAAAGGAAGAAAGTTAAGTTGTAGTTCTAATACAAAACTTTGCCTCCTCCATTTCCTCCCTTCTCACCATTCTCTCATTCTCCTCAAGTTCTGTCTTCATTAGCCTCTAATGTCCCCATTTCTCTTTGATCTCTTCTGGTCTTTCTCCACTCTCCTCCCTTCAGCATCAAGAACAGAGTACAGGACAACGCTGTGGTAAAACTTAGAGCAGAAGCCTGCACCAACCATCTTATATTCTTTCTCCATTACCATTTAGTGAGGCCACACCTGAAAATGAGCAATGGACATTACTGTTACAGCGCTACAGGAACAGGCTGATCCCTTGTTTCATTGCTACTGTGATAATGTTGTTCTGCCCTTCTTGTTAGAAAAAGACAAATGACCCTTACTGTGTTATTTCTAAAACATCGCCTATAAGCTTTTTGTCACATACACATTCTAAGACACACAGTGGAGATTGTGGGTAAATTAGCATGTGTCCTCTCAAGTTGTTAGATGAAGATGGGAATGATGTGTGCTTTTACCTCCTTACTCCCATATAATTCAGCTGCTTCCTCTATTTTCCCCACATAGCATCTCCCATTCTGTTTAGTCCTTCTCTATTTGCCAGCTCTGCTCCCTGTCTCCTCACTGGGGTTTCCAGGCCTCAGGGTTCCATGTAAAGTGCCAGTTATGCTTCTCCTAATTTCCATGAGGTGAGTCAAATCTTGGGCAAACAGCAGTAGAAAATGTGTGATAATTTCTGTGTGAGAGGTGGCTTTAAAGGCTGGAAACCGATTGATACAATGGCCGATACCATTCCTCACTGGTTCAATGTGAAGGTGCTTCTGCATGTATGCCCACCAGCTTGTGCCCCGTCTCTTTCTACTGACTTCCTGACATCCCAATGTGGGGGTCATTTGGACAAAGGCAAGGAGTAAAGCACCAGTGCCATAACTCATGAGCCTTCTTGTTAGACAAGCTCTCAAGCCATCTTCCCGCTTCCAGTGCTTGCCTGCTCCACCTTACAGTGTGATGCATTTTATGTTAAAAGTTGTAGGGTACTTGTGAGCTGACAGCCACATTATCATCCCATTAACAACCACGATGTAAAGAACTTATGTAAAAACATCAAGTGACACCTCCTATGTCTGACCAGAAGCCTGCGTAGCCTAGCATTTTTATTCACTCAGTAGCTTATTAGATATATATGAGAGGACATGAACATTGACGCATCCCGTGGTCTGACCTAGAGGAGCACCTCATCTCACAATAGTGGGGAACTTGTTCCCTTGCTTGGGCCAAGAGTTGCCTGTTCAGAATATTACATGCTTCCCAGCAGCTACTATATAGGAAGATCTTGCTTTTGTTACTGGTCAGCATATGTAACCATCATGACTGGCAGCCACTGGTAATCTTATTGTCTAGGAATTTATCTAAATCCCATCTAAATCCATCCAAGATGGTGGCTAGCAATGCAACAGGACTGAAATGAATGTGGAATCTGGGACACTGCCTCTAACCCTAGAGTGCTCTGTAATTTTATTCTTTGCAAGTTAATACACAGACCTTGTGACCCATTTTCCCCACTGAAGGAATAGCAGTCTTAATAGCTTTCCCCTACCATACTTCTTGTTAATGGATTTACTATTTATAGAAGAATTTGTCACTACAAAAAGTACAAAATTATTCTTTTCCAAAAGCCCTCACTGTTTTTTGTTGTTATTTTACCAGTGGCACTCACTAACCTCCAGTTTGCAGCCTTCTTGCCATAAATATGCAAAAGAGAATAGGTGCATTAAAATCTCTCTTGATGATGTGGTTAGAAAGACTGTCTCAAGCTTTCTTCTTATGGCTTATTTCACATAACACTAAAAAATAACTTTCTGAGTATCTCTCCTTTCTGTTGGTGCCTTTGTGAATGTGAATTCAGGATAGAAAGTGACAGTTAGCCAGCTGAACAGCCAATTTAAAAGCTGTGTTGATTCTAGCCAACCCAGTTCTCTTCAGACTATAGGGAATGCTAAAGTTAAAAAACCACACACAATTAAAATGTCTGTTGTAGCTCTCGGATAAATCATCATGTGATTTCTTTCTTCAATCCATGTAGGGCAGTATACATGCCTCCCCCTTTATCCTCACAACAACCCTGTGAGACAGGTCCATGAGCATCAAAGCTCAGGAGGGATGTTGTCAGTCTCATATTAGACCAAGTCCTACATTCTAAGCACCACCCCACAATGGCTGTCAAGAGGCAAGAACTATATCTCCCAGACATGTTGGGAGATATGGTTAATATTTCAGTTAACCGTCCTTAGTAACTACGAATGCCACTAACTTTTCTAAAATAAATTCTCCCCATCCCCAATGCATTATTACTTGCAAAGATGATGACGTTGACAACTGCAACAATGACAATTTGTTGGTCACATTTCTATCCAATCAATCTCAGAACAGCACATGACTCATTTCCACCTTCTTCTTCCCAATTTATCCTTATGATGACCCTGTTAGTCTGAGAGAGAATGACTGAGCCAAGGTAATGCAGCTTGCTTCATAGCTTAGTAGGGCTGGAACTCAAATTATCAAAACCCAAAGTCTTATACTCTCAGCATTATAGGACAATGGATCTCTGTTTCTACTGATGTATCTGGCAGCTTTCGTGAGAGCAATTCAGCAGCTGTATGTACATGAAGGACTGAAATAAAATAGGAAGTGAGCTTCATCAAGCACATATTGATATTGACCCTATTTATTTGTACATATTTGTCCTACTAATAAAGTGTTTTCACAGAGTTGGGAAAACTCAAGTGTACTGAAGGCTGTAAACAGGAGCAATGAAATTAGGAGGTCTTCAATTGATCTAAGTATTTTAAAGTAATGAATGAATATATTTTTCCTGCAGTGCTCAAGATAAATTAGTTGCCTAAGATTCAGCAGAGGAAGAGAAATAATCAATGCCTTGTCAATCAATGTTTACCAACAGTGGGTGTTACATTAGAGCTAACAAATACTGTCAATCCATACGGAAATCTAGTGCCTTAATACAGCGGTTTCCAAGTGGGATAGGTTCTTTGAAAAACTATCAGGTACTTTTCGGAAGGGAAGAACTGTGATGTTTCTCTGAAAACAAGCATGGTCATACTTGCTGGTTTTAATGTAGGAGCAGCTAATTAAAAATATTGGGGCGCACCAGGCTGCTGGTGGCCAAGGCTACTGTGGGTAGAAGTTAGTGCAGAATAGTCCTCAAATACAGGGATATCTTTCAGCCAGAGAGACCCAGGGAACAGGAGGAATTTGGTACATATGGATGCCTTGGAGAGAAGGACCAAGGCTATCTCTGCCAGTGAGGTGTTGGACAATGAGGAGAGCCTGGCAGATGTGAGGCCAATTGCTAGAGAGAAAGACAAAGACTTGGACTATTCAAGCAAAAGCAGTGTCAGTGTCTCAAGGTCGCTTGATAACTACAATTGGATGCCCAGACAAGGCATGCTGACAGCTATAGGTTCTGTTAGTTATGTCAGTTAGTTTATGGGAGACCATTTGTTAGCAGTCTCTAGGTCCTGCCTGGACTCCTTGGAATGATTGACAACCCGGACTGTCAGATAACCTGCTTCTGTCTGCCCCTGCAATTTAAGGCAATGTTGGGGCTTTCCCAGGGCTTGCACAAGAAGTATGGAGTCTGTCTTTGTCTGTGTGGAAGCCCACTGAAAACAATGGGGGCCACCTGTAGCTTGCACAATGTTAGTCTGAGGTCCAATATTTCTGGTAGACTAAGGCTAGTCTTGATGCTAGAAGCACCTGTAGTCATGCTACTGGTCAAAAGTCGTAATTATTCTGCTGTAATTTTAATTTATGAAATGAAACATGCTACTATAATTTAATAGCAGAAATATTAAGTATATGCATTGCTAAAGAAGTCCAAATTATATTATCATAATGTAGCTCTTCCCTGGTAAGAAAAAGATTGTACTTATGTAACTTAAATCAAAAATAATTTTTGTTCTTTCTGACACAGCTGAAGCTGACATTAGTAAAAGAAAATAGGTTAGATCAACAACGCAGTCACATCTTACATTCACTGGAGAAAGGATGAAACAGCTCCCAGATCCTTGTGTACTATTAACAGAATGAGGATTTTGCATAATTTTCTCTGGAGGACCAACCCTCTTGCATGTGGAGTGTGTATGTACTTCGCAATATAACTACTGCTACCCATGGCAGGACTCAGTCATGTGATACATGGGGTCACTGTACGTAATGCATGGGACTCTGTGATGGGAAGGAAAATAGCATATTGCGGACCACAAAGACCCTCATAATGGGTCTTTTTGTGCCTATGTGCTCTCAGGAGCAGGAGATCTAAGACAGCCTTCCCCAACCAGGCCCTTCCAGATGTTTCAGCCTATATTTCCCAACTTAGCTATTGATTGGCTATGTTGGGAAATATAGGCTGAAATGATTGGCACAGCCAATGATTGGCTATGTTCTGTGGAGCATATAGGCAATGTAGTCCAAAGTATCTCAAAGACCTCAGAAGGAGGTAGGCTGTTCTAGGTTCTCATCTTGCTACCTATTGCTTTTTTCCATCTGTAGTTATTGTTGGCACCAAAACGTATTGTTGCTTAGCACAGTAAGTTGCACTAAGTCAATGGGGATTTAGTAAGTCAACTCCTCTGTAAGTCTGATTGATTCAAAGGCTTACTATACTAAAGTAAGTTGCAGTTAGAGTAGGCCCACTTGAATCAATGGAACTTATGAAGATATTATCTCACCAAATCCCCACGGATTCAGTGGGCCAGTTCTACTTACTAGGATAGAACACAAGCCCATAGCTTCTGTTTCTTTGTATGTTGTCTTTATTTTATTTTATTTTTAAAAGGTACAGTCTGCCTTTTAGAGAAACCCTCCTACTATGCCATCCATTAAGATTTTAAACAGGAAGGCACAATAAAACAAGCATAAAATGAAGAATAAAAGTCATAATAATAAAAGAATGATCCAGAAGTAAAGTCAAATAAAGCAAAGCAAAGCATGCTGCTTATTTACCGCCCCATAGTGCTTCATGCACTCTCTGGGAGGTTTACAAGTTAATTATACAGTCTACACATCCCCCCCCCAAGCAAGCTGGGTACTCATTTTACCGATCTCAGAAGGATAGAAGGCTGAGCCAACCTTGAGCCGGCTACCTGGGATTGAACCCCAGGTTGTGAGCACAGTTTTGGCTGCACTACAGCAGTTTAACCACTGGACCACAAGGCTCTTGCCATATATACCACGGGATCCAATAAGGTCCTAACTCTATTAGGAGCCTGAGCCCTGGATATAATACAATCAACTCATGGGTTTCATGGATAATATATTCTTGGCTATACAAAACAGATTAATTCTATACAAACACATTAGATGCTTCCCCCTCACACAACAATGCACAGACATTCAGTTGTATGTGAATCATAGAACTTAATATAGCCATCGATACATCAACAGAAGCAGGACAGTCTTCTACAAATCTTCATCTGGAGCAGCCAGATGCCCATTATTTCAGGGGAAAGTTTAAACTTTCGAGGGTGGTTTTCACCCTGGAAAGAAGTCATAGGAAAGACCAAAGCGCTGTGTGGGAAAAGAGTGCCATCACTTTCTTAAGCAGAAAGCAACCCCTAGCTTGGGTTCTCAGCGTGCCTGTAATACGTACATGTGGCATTGCCTGGTTCACTGTGTTCCATTCACACAATAATGATTTTACAAGGAGGAGAGTATCAAGTCTTCACCTGCCTTATCAAGAGCCTTTTTAGTTCTGCCATGCTTTCTACACAAGTCTTCAGATGCCTTTTTAGTCTAGACACCCTAATGTCACAGATAATTTAAAAACAGCAACAACCCAATCCCAGAACAAGTCTTTGTGAACCATTTTTTTCAAGAGCAGCAAATCACATGTGACAGAATCATTTCCAACAACGATTGATCACAGTTTTTCTGGGATGTCAAGGTGAAATAATGGCCATGGGGAAGGGGAGGGGCTGCTGTGTACATGTCCATTGCCTCTGTGACCTGCGGTGCCAGCATCAAGGGTTCATCTGTCTTCTGGCTAGATGTATACTCTGCAGATTCTGAAGAGTTTTGTTGTGCAGCAGTGTTGCTTTTTAGAATTAGCTTGAGTTCCAGCATAGGAAGTGGCTACTGTTCAGGAAAAGAAAGGGACCCTTCTGACACAGATCAGCTTAATCTGCAGCTGGCCAAGAACTGATTTAGGTGCAACTGCTACAAAATCTCATGGCTAACGATTAACATGATCCCTGGAAAAAGCTTTATTTCCTCCTTCCTAGATGGTTGGTCTGATGCTGCTTGCTTCAGATGCTGTGATTTCTCTGGGTTTAAATTATATCACTTGCCATCTCAAGAAACAGAGACCTGTTTCTGTTACCTCCCTCACCACTGGTACCACACAATGGCCTGCCTGTCACAAAAAGTAAAGGAAATATGTTATTAGTTCTTCATTGTCCTTGCAGTACATTCTGTATCCTAGAACAGAGTTCTGGTATTTCAACATTCCCTTAGCAGCAGCATAAGACTCTCTCAGGGTCTGGCCCAAGAAGATATGTTGTCTGAAGCAAAGAGAAAGATGCTATCTTCCTCCCTTGGCTGAAGCTGACTGAACTAACTAATCCTAGGGTCACTACATTGTTAGAAGTGGGAATCATGATAGTGGTCCAGGGAAGTGATTCTGGCAGAACTTCCTGTCCAAGCATTCACACTTGCAAACAAAGTCTGCATTTAGGTCCAGTCGACCAATCACAAAACAAAGCATGCTACTCTGCAAACTGCAGGGGGATGTGAAAAATCTCCCTGCGAGAATCATATTATCTTTCAGTACTGAAATAATGTTTTTTCTAATAACATGCTAATTTGTAAGGTACAAATTAGACCTTCACAACAATAATGGCAATGGGACATCTGTCATTGCACCCAAGGAGAGCAATCTAGGGGCTGCACGACACAGATACTTTCCAAATCCTCACTCCTGTTTTCCATTCAGCATCATCAGCTGCCTTGAGGTGGCCATCTTGCTCTGCCTGATCAAAGGGCTGCTGTTACAGACTGTAAAGCTTGTTACACCTCCAGTAGGTTACGAATGAACTCACATCCCTCCAGATGTTTGGACTAAAAATTCGATCACACTTGGCCACAGGTTGCTTGGGCTAATAGAGACTAGTCCAAAACACCTGCGGGAAATCAGATTGGAGGAGGCTGACATAAGGACACCATTTTGTCTTGAATGGTTTCTGGATGAAGCTGAAGATCAACATTTAAGTGTTCCAGAACTCTCAATGTTCTGTTAAGGTATATCTTTTCAAACACTCTTAAACAAAATATTGTGACACGTTTCAAGTCTAGGATTTTGTGTGTTGTGTATTTACTGCTCCCATGCTCCCATGTGCCTCCTCTTTAACAGGTAATTACTATGTCCCCCTCCTCTTCCTCCTTCCTTTGAGGACATGTCTCTTGAGGCTGGGGTATTCAAGACTGGTGAAATGGGTGTTTGACTCTTCCTGTTGGCAATCTATCAGTGACAGTCCATGTATGATGAAATATGATTCTATTCCACCGTTCTGTGTCAAAAGAAAAACAGGCAGGGATCCCAGAATACATTGGAAGCTATGGAAGGTGGAGGAGCTGGCACAGCTTCTATTATTAACTCATTTCTCATTAGTAATCTGCTAATTAACCTTCTGAAAATAGAAACATTTCAGTTCAGTGGAAAATGATTCTCCAGCCAATTGAGTGACAGAGATGTTCACACTTGAGAGCGAGGGTGACTTCATCTTGAAATTTTGGACAACCAGATTTTGAACATTGCAGGAGAAAGGTAGATAACATTCTCTGGGGCAAGGCTCCCAATTAACCGCAGCCACTCTGTGTTGGTAGCATGTGTAGGAGGGTCACTTCCACAGTTTTGGATCTCTGCCATGCATGTGGCTGACTTATCCTTGCAAAGTTAGTCAAATGAAATCTACTTAATCATGTTATTGTACTCAATTCTGACTTCAGTCCTAGGGTTATTCATTTGGAGGCAGGGCACATTCAACTCAGTGTTGTTTATATCTGAAGAGCAACACATACATTTACACTATATGTGTATGTACATATAAGCTGGCTAGATAACTCAGTGGTTTAGGTATCTGGTTGCAATGCCAGAGGCTGGGAGTCTGATTCCCTCCTGTGCCTCCTGTGAGGAAAGCCAGCCTATGTGGCCTTTAGCAATCTGCACAGTCCTAGGGCACCCCCAGAAGAATGGAATGGTAAACCACTTCTGAGTATTCACTACCTGAAAAATCCTGAAGAGTCACCATCTGTCAGAACTGATGGCACACAATTATTATGTATGTACGCTCCACCTTTCCTCAAGAGGCCCAAGGTAGTGCACACAATTCTCCCTTATATTTTATCCTCACAACAATTCTGAGATGTAGGTCTGATTGAAAGAAAGGGATTCAATATCACCAAGGGGCTTTTCCCAACCCCAAACCTCTGCTTTAACCATTACACTACACTGCCTTTCAAAATGATAGGTTAGGCTGAGAGATAGTGGCTTGTTCAAGCTGGGAATGCTGGTGAGCTCTGTGGTGTAGGACAGACAGACAGACAAAACATTTATTGGCATAAAGAGACTAAAACATAACCAAACTGGTTCATGAAGTGGTCCACACATACGAAATCCAGGAGAGAGGAAAGCAGAAGGCCAACACCCTCCCCCCCCCAAAAAAAAAAACATTTAATTGAAAGCAAGGCTTTGCTTTCTCCCAATTTTGCTGATGAAAGATGTCGGACACTTCCACAGATAAAATAAATAGACTTTATCCACATCAGATTTTCCCTCCAATTTTAACAGGACTGGTGCCACAAATTTGGAACGATCACTCTAGTGGAGTGGGCAATGCAGAAACATGTGGGCAAGAGTTTCCAATGCACCCTGCTCACATGAACAATGTCTTTCGAGGTACGGAATTCCTTTGAACCTACAATATAGTAAAGCTGAAGGCATGACATTGCATTTGGCCTGTGGTATAGGACAGTAGCTTCAATGTCAGCAGGGCAGTGAACCTGGGCTTTAGTCCAAACGTATCTCCCAAAATAGATTCAGTATCCTAGACAGCTCTTGTACCATTCTAAGCATATCCCCCACCTCACTACCATTGGAGCCAACAGCCTTAGGGTGATTTAAACCTGAGTGTCTCTACTATGAGCCAACACCACACTGGCTCCAAGGAACAGCTTCTTACTACGGAGAGGAGCAACAGAGATTTTGTAGTTGCAAAGGGTACATCTTTTTTTTAACCATATATTTCCCCTTTGCACAATTACATAATTCAGCCTCATCAAGTATAAGGTCTAGTTGCACAATGTGGAAAAGTGTGACTAACATTCAAATTTTGTCTAGAGGAAGGACTGTACAATGAAAATAAACCAACAACTGATACTAAGTTAAGTAATTAATTGTAACCAAACTACAAAATAGAAACTAATGAGAGTTTTAAGTCAAGGAAAGATAGGCATTAGTGCTGTACTTGACAAATATGTTTCTTTTAGTAATTCAAAAGCAGTTACACTACCCTGTTTTCCTGAAAATAAGCCCTAGTATGATTTTTCAGGATGCTTGTAATATAAGTCCTACCCCCAAAATAAGCCCCAGTTAAGTGAAACCCCACCCTCCACCATGGTGCAACAACCAGAAGATAACATTACTGTTTTCGAATAAATGTCGATTGTTGTACATGAAAAAAATAAATCATCCCCTGAAAATAAGCCCTACTGTGTTTTTTTGAGCAAAAATTAATATAAGACCCTGTCTTATTTGGGGGGAAACATGGTATATTATGGGTGATTTTACTGGACCTGGAAAAACTAACATTGCTCTGACCAAGACTGACCAAGCTGCCTTGTAGCAAGTCCGATCATAGGTCCATCTAGTCAAGCAATGTGTGCTCTGATAGGCAATGGGTTTGCAGGGTTTCCAGAACAAGCCTTTCTCATTAATTACTATATAACCATTAAATTGGAGATGGTAGGAGCTGAACATCAGGTCTTCTATGTACAAAACATGTGCCCCACTATGGGGAGCCCATAAACATAACTGATCTCATTGGATCTTAGAAGACAAGCAGAGCTGGGCCTACTTAGTACTTGGAGGGAGACAACCAGGAATCTCCAGCCAGTGCTAAGAAAGCATCCAGCTTGAAACTCTGAAACCCTGCCAGAGTTGAGAATACTGTTCTATGTAGGCCAATGGTCTGATTCAGTAAAAGACTTCCTGTGTTCCCATGAAACAGAATGGGTACAGAATGCTGTTCCGGTAGTGTTAAATGCAGAACTTGAAAAAAATTGCCTTCACTGATTACCATTCCAAAAATCAGCCAAGCAACAAGACCAAGTGTTTTTTAGATTCTAATGGGAAAAATCTACAATGTTGTTCATCTTGACATTTTTGTGTTCCTCCAGCTGCTTGGATGGGTGATGCTGGCCAGCTCCACTTGCATCACACAAGACCAAAATCCTGGTGCTTATCATAGTAAACCACACTGGAGCAGGCCCACCGAATCAATGGGGGATTTAGTGAGTCAATTCCTCAGTATGTTCTATTGGACCTACTCTAACTGCAAGTTACATTAGCATAGTAAGCTGCGGTCAGAGTAGGCCCACTTGAATCAATGGAATCTATGGAGGAGACTCATCAATAGACATACACTACTGCAATTTACTACACTAAGCAACAGGATTCGAGCCACAGTATCATAAGGTGGCTATATAACATCAAGATTGTCCTGGGAGGAATAGACATATTGCATTGGATATTATAAAGACTGGACACTGAAGTGCTGACGTATGAAAGCCAATACATTACCCTAATAATATTTGAGTCATAGTACTCAAGAGTCACTTTTCATGGCATGAGGCCTAAAAGCACATTCCGATGAAAATATTTTGTCTGATGGCTCAGTCACTCAGTTTCCTGACAAAGGCTCCCAGAAACAATATGCATCATGTGTCCAGCCTGAGCTCAATCATCTGGTTATGTTTTTCCCCTCTGTTCCCCTTCTGGGAACATCTTTGTGAACACATATCTAAAAGAGAGCATTATATGAATTGGTCCTAAGCACTTTACCCAGAGGACTCGATTTCTTTCCAGTCATTCACCATAATCCAGAAATATTTCTGTACTCTGGAAAAAATGTAGCACAAGGATATCATAGCATGTCTTGAAGCTGTATGGAGGTGGGGAGAGGCTTACTATTGAGCTTTCAGAATGGCTTATTCCCTTAAGGTGAAACATGGGCCAGTGAGAGGCATGGATGGGTTTGGAGGCTACAACACGGAATACAGAGACATGTGGCATCAGTCTTGTAATGAAATACATGGGGCTCATGTATAAAGCATACTGTCCTTCCACACTGGCATCCAAGTTCAATCCTCATTCTTTCAGAATTATCCATTCAGTGGCACATCAGTAGTCCAAAACAGCTTTGTGACCAAGATTTATCAGCTGACATCAATAATCCATTCAAAAGCTTATCTGATGATAGTAAGGGCAGCTCTTTGAAACAAAAAACTCTGAATCACCAACAAACAATCCAGGTGGTACTTAGGTACACTATTTGTCATCCAAAAAGCCATCTTGAATTGACTGACCTCTTGGCTTTCCTCAATTGTTGGATTTATCCACCAAAGCTTCTCCCACAGAGTGGTATTTCCATAATAGAATAATAAGACAATGAAATGGTGTTTGTAATCAAACATCTGTTAGAAACCTCCCTTGACTTCAGCCACACCAGTCTGTCTGTGACTGGATGTCCACTGCAGGTTCAGAAATTTATTTATTTATTTATAATTATTTATTTATTTAAAATAAATAATTCAAAGAAAGCAAGGTTAATGATGTTGTACACCTTGAATGATATGCTCTTCACCCTGAGGCAGTTTCCCAACAACCAGGTATGCCCAGTTAAAGTATCTTGTTTCTCAGAAACCTCCACATCTTCCACTGTCTGCAAAATCACCAGAAGGAAATACTGAGCAAACATTAATCATCTGCAGTGCTAAAATGTGTTCTGAAATAAATACTTCCAGGCCTGTAAATTGTATTCTTTAACAGAGGAAGGAGGGAAGAGCAGCAATAAGCCAGCCCCGATCCCTTGAAAGGTGAAAGATGCCGTCCCAAGATTATATGTGTGCTCCCCTTGAAAACTGTGTTTGGTAACAAACTAAAGAAATCCCCATTAAAGGGGATGCTGCTTGCTTTAATTAACTTGTTGGCCACCAAATAAAGCGGCACATTGCCCTACTGACTTTTGGAGACAGGCAGACCCAGCCCACAGTGGCTCCTAGTGGTTGAAACTGGCCCTGGAGTACGTGAAGTTGCTCATACCTGCTATAAATCCTGCAACCATCCTACCTGTGCTTCACAAAGCCCCTGGCTAGCCATGCAATATCAAGCCCCCTGCACTCTGACAAAGTGCTTGCCAAGAAATACATTTGCTGAACGCATCTCATTATTAGTATTATTCTGCAAGGTGAAGCTTTTCCTTCTCTTCACTTTTCCTCCAGAGAAAAAAAAATGATTCTTCAATAATCTGGAAGAAGGAAAATCCTGATCAAATCCAGACAAGGTGCCCCCCCCCATCTTGTCTATAAGGACTGCCCTGCAAAGATTTGACTGCAAAACCCATTTTTACATCTCCTGGAACATGCATTAACTCGCGACAGTGAGACTTTCTGCACTTCCTCACTTGCCACCACTCACAAACCTACTTCTTTATGGTAACTTCCCTGGATACCTACGAATGACAATGCAGGAAAGAATATAGGTCATTTGTGAACAACCCACCTCACCAGGCAGGGAAGAAGTGGCACGTTTCCCTCTCTCCTGTCCACCTCTACTTCCTGTGGATCTTCTGAAAGGAACTCTGTTATATGAAGGTTTCCTCTGTTTCTCCCTAGGTGGGACCCTTCCCTATATTTTCTGCTTTCCAGTGCACTGCATTCACACAAGAGGGCATTCCCAGTATGTTGCCACATACATTTGTATGTGCTATTCTATACATTTCCTCTCCCAATCATGGGGCCTTGACAACAAGCATGTTGCATGCATCTTTATTAACACAGTCTGTAATTCCTGGTGCCCCAGTGGAACTGAACCTTTTCCTCAAAAAACATATTTCCATTCATTTCTAATAATAACCTGGTACCAT
Organism: Pogona vitticeps; assembly: GCF_051106095.1. Taxonomy (NCBI): domain Eukaryota; kingdom Metazoa; phylum Chordata; class Lepidosauria; order Squamata; family Agamidae; genus Pogona; species Pogona vitticeps. Next base: position 230,982,115 of record NC_135784.1, on the reverse strand, counting down.
ATTTTGTAATAATACTTCACTAAAGGAAGAGCCACAGGGCCCTTCAAGAGACAACATGCTCACATTGCAAGTAGTATTGTAGAGATATGGATATAAAAGGTCACTTGTAAATGTTCAGTTAAGAACATTTCAAAATGGCATTTGAACTTTTTTTAAAAAATCCCCAAGTTCCCTTCTTATTCTCCTTGGGATTTGGTCACAGAAATACAGAAATACACAAATAAGCATATTTGCTGCAAAAGAGTGGCTAGTGAAAACAGGAACCTACTAATCCTGAAACTACTTACAATTAATGAATCCCATTGAAGTCAATGATATTTGTGAATTTTCAAGTGGCTCCAGGATTTATCATTCTAAAAACATACAATGCTTTACTATGTTTTCTTCCCATTGTATGACTTATAATTGAGTTCTGAAACAATATGAATGAAAAAGTTTCTTGCTTAAACAAAAGCTAAAGCTTTAATTATCTGATTTGCCCATATCATTTTATAAAATTAATAGTTAAGTGTAGTTTTAGATGAGAAAAGGGAGAAACAGCAATTTTGTTCTTCAGCAAAAGGGTAAAATATTTCAAACCGGAATCCATTTTGAGAACACCATCTGCCTGCATGAGAATAGATTGGGAATGGAATTTCCTTTTCTGAAGGAAACAAATCCATTTTCTATTTCCTAATTTAATTCCCATAAGCAACATGATGAGAAAGAATAGCAAACACACAGTCATGTGATAAAGAAAGTACACCATCTTTGAATTCTATGGTTTATGTATAACGACATAATAAAAAACATTTGATTCTTAGCAGGTCTGAAAATTAGGTAAATACAACCTCAGATACACAACAACACATTACTTATTTGTCATGATTTGTTTTACAAAAATAAAGCCAAAATGGAGAAGCCATGTGTGAAAAACTAAGTACACCTTATGATTCAATAGCTTGTAGAACCACCTTTAGCAGCGATAACTTGAAGTGATCCTTTTCTATACTGTATGACTTTATCAATCTCTCACATCATTGTGGATGAATTTTGGCCCACCCTTTACAACGCTGCTTCAGTTCATTGAGGTTTGCAGGCTTTTGTTTATGCACAGCTATCTTAAGGTCCTACAAAAGCACTGCAATCAGCCTGAAATCTGGATTTTGACATCACCTTGATTCTTTTCCTTTTTTAGCCATTCTGTTGTAGATTTGCTTGTGTGCTTGGGATCATAGTTGTGTTGCATTGATTCAATTTCGGCCAAGCTTTAGCTGTCAGGCAGATGGTCTTACGTTTGATTCTAGAATAGTTTTGTATACAGAGGAGTCCTTGGTTGACTCAATGGCTGCAAGGTGCCCAAGTCCTGTGGCTGCAAAACAAGGCCATATCAGACCCCCTCCACCACCGTGCTTGAGAGTTGGCATGAGGTGTTTGTGCTGATATGCTCTTTGGTTTATCCAAAGGACATTGTTTGAGGAGTCTTGCGATTTGTCCAGATGCAACTTTACAGACATAAGTGATGTTGCCATGTTTTTATAGAGAAGAGGCTTTTTCCTTGCAAGCCTTCCAAACAAACCATACTTATTCAGTCTTTTTCTAATTATATTGTCATGAACTTTAACATTTAACATGCTAACTGAAGCCTGTAGAGTCTGAGGTGTAACTCTTCGGTTTTTTGCATTTTTTCTGAGCCTTATACGGTCTGACCTTGGAATGAATTTGCTTGGATGTCCATTCCTGGGAAGATAAGCAACTTTCTTGAATGTTTTCCACTTGTGAATAATTTTTCTTGCCGTACAATGGTGGATTTTACATTGTGAATAATTTTCCTCGCTGTAGAATGATGATTTTACACTGTTTGAAAATGGCCTTATAACCCTTCCCAGATTGATGGACAGCAATAATTGCTTCTCTATGATCACTGTTGATGTGTTTCCTCCTTGGCATTGTGTTAACACACATCTGAATGCTCCAGACCAGCTAAAACTTTGACTTTTATAGAGGTGGTCACACTTGCTGATGATCAATAATTCAAGAGTATTTGGTTAGTTAGAACCTGGCTGCTACTTAGCCTCTTAATTCCTGTGGAAACAGTAAGGGTATACTTAGTTTTTCACGCATGACCTCTCAATTGTGGCTTTATTTTTGTAAACTAAATTATGACACAGTATAATAAGTCATGTGTTGTTGTTTATCTGAGATTATAATTTTCAGACCTGGTAAGGACTAGATGATTTTTATTATGTCCTGACACATAAAACCATAGAATTCAAAGAGAGCGTACTTTCTTTTCACATGACTGTATGCAACCCCATAATCATACAGACACTATATTATCTCAATACAAGGTCTTTCATTTGTGTACTTTCGTTTTTCAAGGCAAGCAGTATGTGTGCCAAAAACAATAAAATAGAAAGGCAAAGGAGAATACAAGCAGCCAGTCAAGGAAATCTTTGGCAGACTAGGAGTTTCTATTATAGTTTTGCCGGGTACACTTCCTCATATGCAAATGGCAGCAATTCACAAAAAAAAATGTTCTTGCATTTAATTTAATTTTTAAATGAACTGCCACCACTGGAATTAATGGATTATACCCTGCTTGTGTGCAAGAATACTGGTTTCAGTGGACCTAATCCAGGCATCCTAATTGAGCCTTCTTGAACTTGGAGCCCTCCGGATATACTGCACTTATCACCACAGCAGCATTGCTTGCTGTAGATGATGGGGATTGTGATCTGACACATCTAGATGACAGCAAGTCACTGGAGGCTGCTTTCATCTATACTAAATATAAGAGGTGAGATCTAAAAAGCTCCTTTTGATACGCTTAGGTGTGTGCATGGATGCATCCCACAGGAACTGAGATTTCTTCTCTGCCAAACAGCAACAAAAGCCCTGTACTGCATAGCAAACTGCTTTTTAAAGTGTTTCCTTCTCTCCCAGTTTGCTGTGCTGCATGCAGGGGCTGAGAAAGGGGAGCCTAAAGTTGCCCGGTGTGTACAGCATCAGCAGCAGAGTTCTTGGGATCCATTAGGAGAACATAAGAGGAGCACCACACTCTCTGCAATGTTTCCACGGCCCCTGCACTGATGCCACCCTCTAGGTGTTGGGCACTGGACACGTAAAGTGTGAAAACTTATGCCACTAAGCATTTAGTACAGCCACAGCTGGTGATAAGTTCTTGATGGTAAAACAATGCAAATTTCTAAATCTGCAGTTCGTGTCATTCTGTCAACTCCTGCAACGTCACTGGAACCAGTTGTATTGGCTCTTGCCTTTCCACTGGACTATTTCAGTGATGTGGAGAGGGGGGTTTGCTGGTTGGGTAACAGCCTATCCTCCACATTATTTTACACAGGCTTCGTGCTGTGGAGAGGACACTCCAGCTTCGCGTACAGCATCAAAACACTAGACAGTGTTCCAAGTCCTCCATACAGAGCATGTTACCATAGTCTCTCGAGACTGAAGGATGCCTATGAGCTGGGGAATGACCACCATCTGGTCTTCTGAGTCTCTAGGGATCTTCACTATCTGCCTTTCACATGTGTGTCATGTGCCATCAAGTTGCTTCTCCCTTACTATGATCCTCATGGAGTTTTTGAAGCATGTGAAATGTTCAAGGGGCAGTTTACCATTGTCACCACCACCTCCCAAAGTTGAGTGGGGATCAGAACCCAGATCTCATGAGCCCTACTCCAACACTCTCGACTACACTGTAAGGATGGTCTTCACATATTACATGGTTGCCACAGAAAAATAACTGAATATGTACGTTTTTACTATTATTTATGCCTCAGTGGGTATCCTGCCTTCTGTAGAGCCAGGAAAAGGAATCAAAGGAAAAAGGTGGAGGGAAGGATAAAGTATGGAAGTTTTAGCATTTGAGGGGGGAAATACACCTAAGTTGGCTACACAGTGTTCAAGTTTAGCAACCCTTATATGCAGCCTTTAAATGGTTTGGGCTGGGCAGGATCTCTCTGGGCTGCAGTCACTGTCAATTAATCCAGCAGCAACCTCAGATTTTGAAGAGATCCATGCCTTGGCCAAGCTGCACAGTGGTCTCAGAGCACCTGTGGAAGAAGGAACAGGTGGACACTTCTGAATGCTTCATACCTAGGAAACCTTGGAAAGGGAATCAACTTGGTGGCATGCTATTAATTAAATAGGGTTTTTATGTTTTGCGAGATATTTAAGGAGCTGCTCTTCCAATTACACTCCCCAAGTGAGCTTCCATGGCTGACTTGAAACACCTCCTGGTACAAAGGGGTGCTGATGAGTATTGAGCCTTACCCAGAAAAAATTAAGCTAGGAAGCTATGAATTGCAGGATGTATTGGACAATTTGTCTATATTCAACCGTACAAAAATCAACTACCTATGATTTTAACTTAACTTTCATTTTCCAGTCCAAAGTGAACATGGCAGCACCTCCAGAGAAGTTCAATGTGGAAGAACACAGAACCATAATCAATTTCCTGTTTCTCCAAGGGAAAGGTGCAAAGCAGATCCATGATGAAATGTCACAAACTATGGGTGACAGTGGCCCTTCATATGCAACAGTCAAACGTTGGGTTGTCAATTTTTAAACTGGCCATTTCGGTGTTGAAAGTGAGAAACCCAGTGAAAGGCCTGTTTCTGTCTCCATACCTGCAAATGTGAAAGCCATCCATGACATTATCAGGAGAACTGCCAGATATCAGCCAAAAGTTTTCCTATATATCTGAGAATATCACATGAGAGAGTTGGTGCCATTATCCACAACGACTTGGAAATGAGAAAGCTGGCAGCAAAGTAGATCTCCAAACTTTTGACAACCGAACAAAAGAGGAAATGTGTGGAGTCATCGGTGGCTGTTTTGGAACATTTTGCAAGAAATGAGTCAGATTTCCTGGGCAAACTGGTAACTGGTGATGAGACATGGATCTACTGTTATGATCCTGAGACAAAGGAACAGTCTAAGGAATGGAGGCACAGTGGTTCCCCCAGGCCAAAGAAGTTCCGAGTGCAAAGGTCGGTGCAGAATCAAATGGCAACAGTTTTTTGGAATAAGAAGGGAGTTCTGCTGCTGGACTACCTCCAACAGGGTTCAACCATCAATGCAAAATATTGTGCTTTATTGATGTAATTGAGGCAAAACATCAAGGAAAAATGTTGAGGAAAGCTCTCCAAAGGTGTCATCCTGTTGTATGACAACACCTAGTCACACACTGCAGATGAAACAATGACAAAACTAACCTCCTTAGGTTTTCAAGTGATGCCCCATCCACCCTATTCTCCTGACCTGGCTCCTTCTGATTATTATCTGTTCCCCAAATTCAAAAAAAACACCTAAAGAGACAATGATTTGGGAGTGTTCTGGAGGCAACTAATGCTGCAAATGAGTGGTTACACCAGCAGTCGGAAGAATTTTATTTGCAGGGACATAAGAAGCTGCAGGACAGATGTCGGAAGTGCATTGTCTTCCTGGGGGAATATGTAGAATAGTATGGCAGTTACAGCTTCCTAGCTCATTTTTTTTTCTTGGAAAGGCTCAATACTTATCAGCACCCCCACGTAAAGGTAAATGAAGTGCCAAAGTAGAATTGTTGCTGTTATGTGCCGTCAATCCACCTCTGACTTATGGCAACCCTATGAGAGACATCCAAAATGTCCTGCCAGCAGCGCTGCTCAGCTCTTGCAAACTCACACCTGTGGACTCAATTTAGTGAGTCAGTCCATGTCGTATTTGGTCTTCCTCTTTTCCCGCTGCCCTCCACCTTTGTCAGTATGTACTGTATTACTGTACTGTCCAGAGAATCCTGCCTTCTCATGTTGTTCCCAAAGCAGGATAGCCTCAAAGTTTCCACAGCAAAGTGGGGATCTGAACCCAGATCTCATGAGCCCTACTCCAACACTCTCGACTACACTAAAATGGTGGTCTTCACATATTACATGGTTACCACAGAAAAATAACTGAACATTTATTCATTTTTTTATTTATTCATTCATTCATTCATTCATTCATTTATGTATGTATGTATGTATGTATGTATGTATGTATGTATGTATGTATGTATGTATGTATGTATGTATGTATGTATGTATGTATGTATTTGTGCATGCATGCATGCATGCTTGTACACTGCCCCAGAGTGCGCACACTCTCTAGGCTGTTCGCAACACATTAAAATCACATTATAAGAAATGAAACTAAATAGGCTGCAATAATAGTGCAAATCTAGCAAATGTTGTTGCAGGGTAAAGTGTGAGTCTACGAAAATATACCACAGTCAATTGGAAATTTATTTCCACATGTTTTTGGCCTGAGGCATTTAATATGACATAGAAAGGTCACATAAGTGCACTAAAGTAATTACCATCCCTTGCACTGCATCACAAATTACTAATAAATCACTCAAGAATCTTTGTTTCTACCATTTCACTGACTGGAAAAGTCAGAGGAGCTGCTTAGAGATGCTTTACATTCAGAAGATCAGCAGATGCCAACAGGTGCAGCAGAATGCTAAAATCTGTATCTGTTAATTTTTGCCTCTCATGCAGCTATTAAAAACATACAGGACAGAAAGAAGAAACAGTTGCACATCTCATTTGTCCTAGTATTTATTTCCTTTGGAGTAGCCTATATTGCTTCCTGTATCGCATTTAATCTGAAATTGACTGATCTAGTGCAGACACTAAGAAACGGTGGTTGCACTTCAAAGAATTAAGGTCACAACAACTGGTATAAGAGACCTTTTATTCTGGAGGAGGCTGAATTTCTCACAGCAACTCTACATCCCATTCAGCTCAATTGCCTTATTCTCAGGTAAACGGGCACACGATTGCAGAGTAATTTCAGGGTCTTTTAACAGCTGTTATCCAATCAGGACTGACCGGAGAGGAGGCTCCATTGAATGCAACCGCACTTGACTTCCGAACGAACAAACACCCGGCAGATCACAATCTTCGTTTCAGGAGCAAATCCCAGACGTGGAAGCGGTGCAGAGCAGCCCAGGCGTGGAGCGGTGCGACCTCACGCACCTCGGGAGTGTGGCCTCCCCTGAACTCACGTCCGAAGGAGCGCGCCATCCACGCTGGTGCGACCCTGCAGCAATCCTGGCCAACATTTATCAGGAAGCGAATCCCACGGGCTTGATTAGACGTTAGTTCTCAGTAGACATGTTTCATGGGGTTTGAGCCTTTCTTAGAGCCGCAGGCGTGTGGAAACACCCGCGACGTTAAGCCAGCTCTAGTGCACCCGCCTAATGTCACGTCACGGCCCGGTCCCTGCCGTCTCGGGTGACGGAAGGTGGACACACCACCTGCTTGGCTCCAAGCCGGGGCTCTCCGGCCTCCCCCTCCCGAGACGCCAGTCGTCACTGACCGCGGAGGGGGCGGAGGAAGAGCCGCGGCCGCTGAGCCGGCCGTTCCCCGAGCGCAGGCTCACCTGGGCGCCTCCTCAGCCCCACCTGGGCGGGGACCTGGCGGGCCCAACGAGGGTCCGGCCTCGCCGACCTTCTGCAGCTGCAGGTTGCGCGGAGGAGGAAATTAGGGCAGGCGGCGGCGATTGGAGGCGCCCGCGAGCCAACCAGCGCCCTCCCAGACGCCCCTGAGTCACCGGCAGCAGCAACACGCAGGAGGACGGGAGCTGGGCGGCGGGTATAAGAGCGAGGCTGAGCTGCCCTCCCCCCTCGTGCATGTTCTTCGCGTCTTCCTCCTCCTCCTCCTCACCACCGGTGTGAGCGAGCACGCGCGCGCCCCTGCCTGCCTGCCTGCCTGCCTGCACGACGCGTCCTGAATTTCCGTCCTTCCCACTGCCTTCTGCTTCCCCGTTTTGCCTCTTGGAGCTGCTTTCTTCGTGGCTGCCTGCATTGCCTCCGCTTCGTCCAACCTGCCAGGCTCCGGGTGGCATTCTCGCCTGGGCAACAAAAACAGGAGGGGGGTGTAAAGGAGAGGAAAACACCCCCCTCCCCCCCCCCACAATAATTCGTGTTTCTCCTCGGGTTCATGCTGCTAACTTGTAGGAGGAGACGGAGCAGCTGCTCCTGCCGCCAGGCGATGGGCACGTTCCCGTGGCGGGGGCTCGGGCTTCTTCTGGTCGCTGTGGCTTGCCTGGCAGGAGGGGCGCGCGGTGAGTAGCGGGGACGGGGCGCCTTTTCTCCTCCCGCCCGGACCCTCGCGCGGCGGGCGGGCGGGCGGACGGGGGCAGGGCGGCGTTGCCTGTGGCTCCGGCTCCCTCACGCGCTCCCGGGGAGGGGGCCGAGGAGGGGGTCGGACAGGGAAGGGAAGGAAGCAGCCCTGCGCGCCTTCTCCTCTCCAGGCCATTTCTTTTGATTATCCTAGCAATTATAATGCTGATAAAAGCAGTCCTAGTCGCCCTTATCTTAAAAACGGGAACTGTCACCGACGCGGGAACAGCTGTAGCTGAGGAGGCCCCTTTGTCGGTGCGTTCTGCCTCCATCTCTCAAGGTATGGCGTGCAAACGGGGGCACTTTTTTTATCCCCCACATTGGCGTCGACGGGAGCAGGAGGAAGCGCCAAACGGCGGGGAGAAAAGCCTCCCTTTTTCTGTGTCCCTGCATGGAGAAGAGATAAAAGCGGGGGGGGGGGGAGAGAGAGACGAGAGGGAGACCTGGCCCGCTCGAGGGGAGCCTGGGAGGCTTCCTTTTGTTTCCGCGCAGTTGTGAGGCGCCTTCAGCCCGAGGCTGGGTCCTTTGGCGGCTGCGGGCAGCTCAGGGCCCGACGAGCCGGCGCTCTTGGTCCGAGCGGTGCTTTACGACCTGGGGGCGCCTGATATTGCCTCCCTCACTGAAGGAGATTTTCACTTTCTGGGAGCAGAGGGGGGTGAACGCGCTTGGCTGGTATGTAAAGGAAGGTCTGGCTCTCTGCTATGCCAAAGTGATAACACAGCTGTTAAGAGGAGATAACGGGTGCTTCCCCTAAGAAATAGGGGTGACTAATGGGACCTTGAGTTTGTGGTACTCTGTAGTTTAAGCAATTCTGTGTTTAATCTCAGGTAAGCTCTGCTTTGGTCTGCTTATGGGTCTGAGTTGGCACCTGTGGTGCTCTTCAAGCAATGTAGGTGAAAATAAAAAAAAATTGCCACCAAATCAGTTCTAATTTATGGGGAACCCTTTCAAGGTCTCCTGGGTAGAATGTAGTCAGAAGTGGTTTACTGTTCCTTTCTTCTGGGGCTGTTCTGGGACTGTGGGGCTTTGGCCAAGGCCCCAAAGGTTGGCTGTTTTAGACTCAGTGGGCAAATGAACTCCCAACCTCTGATTTTAACTCACTGCGTTATCCAGCCAACTAGTGCAGCTGTAAAGAGTGCTAAATAATAATTAGGGTAAAAGAGCTTCAGTAGTGAAAATAATGAAAAACTACCCCTTGAAACTATTGTTTTTCTCTCCTTGGCTCGCTTACCTAAAACCTATGAACATGAAAGTGGGGAAGAGTAGGAGTTCATGGTATGTTGAGTCTTATCAGCTGCCCAGTCCTTGAAGTGGCTACTGATGCCTGGTGGGCCCCTGCCAGACAGCTCTCGGTGTCAGTAGTGTAAGGCTTCCTTGCAAAAGTAATTGATGCTGAAGTCTGTCCCGTTTGTCTTGGCTAGACTGGTCTCGTTGGTCCCCAAGCCAGCGCTGCTGAGTAGTAAGAATGTAATCTTTAACTTTTGCTCCACGATAGAATTCATCTGAGCCTGGAACCTAAATTCTTGACTCTTGCAATGAGAACTACACCTAAGGCTCTGTTCTAACTATATGAAACATTTCATTTGGACACTTAATATGCCTTGAGAGTTATGACTGCAACATGGAGTTATGATAAGTAGCCAAAACAGCCATTTTGACTGATTTTGCAATCCTTGCAGGAAGTCTGACTTGGTCCTCAGCTTCTTAAAGGGAGCCCTTTGAGAAGCAAAACTCATGCCAAGGCAGTAACTCTTCTTCCTGCCATGGTTACTGTGAGGAGGCTTTGTAATGGTTGCTTGAGTGTAGTCTGTCCCCAGTGTAGCTCAGTGGTGATGTCCTAAAATATCTGGCAATCTCAGTTCCTCTCCTAAACATGATTGGATCAGTACAAACTCAGCTAAAACAGTCACCGTGATTCTTACCACACTACCAGTAACACTTGAAAGACACACTTCCATTGACCTGAAACTGCATTTGCAATATTAATATATTATAGTGAACAAAACATCCATAATAGCTTAGAATGTGTATTTGGATCCTATAAAGTATGACCCTGCTGTGCAGAGGTAAAGGGTATTGTTTTGATGAAGACTCTGTTGCAGTCTAAAATATGAAAAGCCAAAGCAGAAGAGTACAGATCTTAAACTTTTTACCATATATGCTTTTTTGTGAGGCAGGAATCCCCAAGCTTTTTGGTCCCTCGAATTAATTCTGAAATGTGAGGAATTGTTGCGAGTGCCACTACAAAAAGGGTGTCATGAGGGCACGGCTTGTCAGAAAAGATGTGTAAGTTGCCCACAAATCCAAGCAGAAGGCAGAGGTTGAGAATGAACCACCCCAAATGCCATGTAACATATATTTCCCCCCACTAATCACAACCTGTCACAAAAGGCAAACTGAATCCCTACCCAAAAGGACACCTTTTCTCTCCCAGGATCAGTCCTCCAAACACCTGTATCTTTTCTTTCTCCACCCCTTCTAAATTGGCTTCTCCTGATTTCTCAGGCTCCCTTCATGAACAAGCCTTCCTGTTCTCTTAAGGTCCGGAGAAGATTCTGGGATTCTTTTTCTTCTGACTTTCTGGGCACACTGAGGAGCAAAACTTCCGCACACTTCTGTTCAGATCCATGTGGGGCTATAGGCATGTTTGAGAGCAAGAAACTCGGAGTCATTGTCTCAGTCTTCTTCATGACTTTGCATTGTGATAATTGATTACAATGGTTTCTCCCTCTGCTGTGAAACAGTGAAGTTAATTTGGGTTTCCACACAATTAGCAAAAAATCTCCCTTTGTGGTTATGAATATTCAAAATTGGTTAAATGACCAGCTCTCTAAGAAAGCAAGTGCTGTTTACTCTAACCTAGTATGTTAAGGACCTAGTCTTAGCTTTGCTTGGACTTACCAGCTTGGGCGACCTTAAAGGAAAGTTGGAAAAATTCACAGCTATCAAAGCCTGCTAACTATTAGAGGGAGATATATAGCATATACAGCATGGGGGTGTATATAGACCTCTAAATTGCAGTTTCTGAGGTCCCAAGTGAGCTGATGCTAATATGTTTATGTAGTGGTTATGGTGTTCCTGTAGACATCTAGATAGGTGTTGAAGTACTTTAGGGTCAGAATTCTAGTTTAGATAGGGCTTTTGGTCCAATCCATCAGATCCAAATCTTATAACATCAACTTCCTATTGATAACAAACGGAACACAAAGTGGCATTTAGAGCAATTGTGCTTATGCTGAGGATGTTAGTGTGTTCCCCTGGATGGATAGACACATTCCTCTAGAAACTTGAGAGTCTTATTTGTCTCTTCATTAAATTTCAGTTCTGTGCAACCAATCGACTAGATAATACAGAATGCTGGTCATGGAAGAAGTGTCTATCACTTCAGCTACTTCAGTTTAATCTTCAGCCAACACCTTCATCTTAAAATGTTGTTAACCAGTCTCAGTAGGAAGAGGTATTTCTTCTTGATGTAATTGTCCTAGCCTCTTTGGATCTTCAGTCAGGACTTGCCCCACTTTCTACTTTTCCAAAATCTTCTATCCTATCTAAGCAGGAAATGCTCCATCTGACAAATTTCAGGAATGTTATTTCTCTGCACCCAGTGTACAAGAAAGGCCTGATCTTACACTGGTGCTCTAGCAGGAGCTGACTTGAACAGTACTTGCTGTTTTAGTGCAGGCTAAGTATAAATGTGCTTTGCTAACCTTGAGTTGACAAAAGCAAACATCTAAATGATGCAACATATTAGGAGAGTCTTGCATCATGCTGCACTTCCTTGGCCTTTAAAGTGTCCCTATCATGTTTCATTGCCTTGAAAGAGAGATGAGCCTGATGGTATGCAGTTGGAGAAGAATATATTGTTGTACTTTCAATCAAATTCAGCAAGGGAAGAAAGGGAGAAGTGCAGTGGGGTGGAGGATAATCCTTCCCTTCCCGGTAGAAAGAAGTTATGAATAGAATGCTGTAGGACAAGGCACCAGCTTGCTTTATTTCATTCTGCCCATCAGTGGCTGGCTAGAGATGATGGGAGTTGTAGTCCAGTAACCCACCAGGTTAGGAGAGGCTGCCTTATGCACTAGTCAGCCTTCCTAACCCTGTATATGTAAGATATGAGCAAAAGGAAGCTGCTCTGCATCATGGTAAATGGAACCCAATGATACTTTAGTATAAACATCTAAACTATGGTGGGAAGAAACTGTAGCCAGAGATCAAAAAAAAGTTCCTTCATGGACTGTGTCTTCCAGGACACTCTTCCCAGCCAGCTGGCTATAGGAATTTGGTAGCTGCAGTTCAGAAAAAGGTAATTTCCCCAACTTGTAGTCATAGCTGAATGGTGGAGAAGATGCTTTGTGTGCAGAATATCCCAGGTTCAGTCCTTGCCGTCTTCCAACAGTGCTGGGGAAGAACCTCTTTGGAGAACCATGAGGATCTGCCATCAGTCATGCTCACAACACTGACTGTGATGGGCTGAATATAATGAGTTTCTTCTGTCCCTGTTCATAGCTCATCAGCCACAAGTAGTAGCTAACATGCTAGATTGCAGTTTAACCTCTTTCTTTCTTTCTTTCTTTCTTTCTTTCTTTCTTTCTTTCTTTCTTTCTTTCTTTCTTTCTTTCTTTCTTTCTTTCTTTCTTTCTTTCTTTCTTTCTTTCTTTCTTTCTTTCTTTCTTTCTTTCTTTCTTTCTTTCTTTCTTGTTTGTCACAAGTAGGTTTTCCTAGAGTGTCTGGTTCTTAATGATGAAGGAAATATTCCTGTTTGAACCATAGAATAAGCAGCATCTTATGCAAGTTACTCACCAATTTCAAACTAACTACTGAAATCCAGGATACATTCCATAACAGTTGAAGTAGCTCACGAGCAATGCTTCGTTCTAGAGGCTGTGTCTAAAGTATCCCACTCTTCCAGTGAACCTTCAACAACTCTTGGCTCACATTCTGTGACTACCTGCTTTAGTAGCAGAAACTTGCCATAACCTCTTAATTCTCAAAATATTTAGTTAAATTGGACAATATATTTGGGAGGCACATTCAGAGGCAAAAGCTAGTTAAATTTATATTTCAGTTTTGTACCCAGAAGAACCTTGCAAGCTATGTAACTATGTTTCTAGCTTTGCTCAGCTTTCTTCATTGTTGCCTGTGGTGTGTGTTGAGACCTGGCTTTCTTTTATATTTCCAGACTCTTAAATCTTAGTGAGAAGCTATCTAGAATAAACTGGGGTGGACAACAGGCTGATCTAGATAGGTTTCTCGATTTGCAGTACATTGATAAGAAATTCTGATTACCAGAAGACTACAAATTCTGTTCAGTTTTGATGCTCTGTTCAAATCAATGCCTGGGATCAGATTTATTCCGGTACCTTGATTCCAGTGGGTTTTAATACCACTATTGGTGGATCTTATGGTTTTTAGTAAAAACCAAAAGCAAAACAGAGTAGATCCCACTAGTTTGAAATCTGCCAGACCTTGCTATAACTTTGGGTTAGATTGCAGAGTCATCCAACAAGACTGAGTCTCAAAATCCATGAAAATATCTGGCCAACAGAAAAGATTAATCTTGGCTCATGAAACACTATTTTAAATCAACCTGCTGCTTCTCTGTGTTTGAAACTCTAGCAAGTATCATGTACTGTATTTCCCTTCATCAGTCCCCACTACAAGTAAGTGTAGTTCACATGCTCTGAGTAGTGTGGTTGATAAGAAATATAAGTCTCTCAAACAGCTTCAGCAGTAAAATAAAACTAGGAGCAATATTGTCCTGCTTCCTCTTTTCTCTAGTGCTACTTTTCCCTGCCCTGCAACTTAATCAGCTATTGAATCCAGTCACTTGCGTGCCTTCTTCAATATTGATTTGTTCTCAGATACTTTCCCCATCTTCTCCAAGGGTGTATTTATCTTGTCCTTTCAGGAAGAGAGTTTTGCTAGACATCCATTAACCTATTTCTAGTATGATGTCTTCATTAAGTTTTTTAGAATTGTATAAAGATTGGAGCGAGAATATTCCTTGTCCTTTCATAGACTATAAGCTTGCTGGACAGTTCTCTCTATGTTCTCTACTTGTTGGCATCACATAAGTTGAATCTTCTGGTTTTCAAATGGTTCTCACTGTTAGGAAATTCTTACTACTGTTTAGTCAAAATCTTCTTTCTTGTAATTTGAATCCATTATTTCTGGTTCAGTTCTCTTGAGCTGAAAAAAATAAGCCTGCTCCATCTTCCACATGACAGCCCTTCAAATATTGAAGATCACAATCATATTACAGTATCTCTCAATCTTCTCCAGGCAAGTTCCCCCAACCTCTCCTTGAGAGAGTTTGGTTTCCAAGCTTCTTACCATCCTGTTGATTACCTTCCTATGGACACTTTCCAGCTTCTTGGTGCCATTCTTAAACTGTGGTGCCCAGAACTGTATACAGTGCTCTAGGAGAGATCTGTAATAGTATTACTTCCTTTGATACAGATACTATACTTCTCTTGAATACACTTCAGTATACTTCACTCTTTTGCTTGAGAAGCTGTTATGTGAAACCTTATCAGATGGACTAGTTATGCAAACTTTATTCATTCATCTTCACCTACAAATTACTTTATTTTTCATAGAATTAAAAAATGAGGAAAATGAGCAACCAACCAAAGGTTCCCTCGCTTCAGTGAAACTGGGAGTTTGCACCAACTGCCACTGAGATGATAGCTGAGCAATACTGAATGGCAAGATTGCTACCTGGTGGTGGTGGGTGTTTGCCTTAACATGCTGATCTTAATGGCTTTGTTTATGTGGGTAGCCTTGGCTTTGTTAGTTGTTCTTATCAGTCTCAGACGAGGCAGTGAATAAGCTGAAACCAGTTCCTGTTTCCAAAAGAGTGATAATACTTTAGCTGTCTGAGCCCAAGAGTTGTGTGACACCTGAACTTACTGCAAGCTACAATATCAAGTCTTGAGACTAGATACAAGCAGGCACAATCCAGATGAGAATCTACAGTACTTGTCTGATCTGCTGTTATGCTGTCTTGAAGAATTGCCACTTACTAACAGCAGCTTATTTCTCAATTCAAGGGACAAGAGTAACATGTGATGAATCTCAGTTCCATTGTCACAACGGCCGCTGCATAACTTCACTGTGGAGGTGTGATGGGGATCATGACTGCTCAGACGGCAGTGATGAACTAAACTGCGGTAAGGACTTGCATGATTGCTGAACCAGTCTCTTGAGTAATAAAGTAGGTTAGCAAATGTTTCATCTTGCTTTTGATATGGTATGTCTGAGCTTATTTGACAGCAAACCATGGAGAACAAAATGAGTGGGAAAAAAGTGATTCTAATTTTAATGGGCTTACCAAAGCATCCATCTAGATAAAGGGAGAATCAGTCTGTTATTCACAATCTCTGTATCTTGGTGTTAGACAAAGGACTACTTGTGGAATTTCTCTGATGCTTAAGGCCAACATTCAGAACTGTTCTTCATTCCTTTACTTTAGTTCAGCCTCACCTTTCTGTCTCAGTTGGGACAGAAAGGCAGTAAATCTTGACTTATCGAAGCCAATGGCACAGATTTCAGTTTACTTTTCAGTATATTGTAATTAGACAAGCTTGTTAGCATCCTTGAGACTGCAACTCGGGGACTGTAGGATATTTCAGAGTCTCACTTTGGGGTGGAATAGGAGATCCAGGTTCACAGCCACCATCCTTGTTTCTGGAGCTATTGATTTGACAGTGATGGTAGAGGTAAGAAGAAAACTAAAACACACAAGAGGAGAGAAAGCTGCTGCATGGATTTAGGTATGCCAGTTCCTATGCCTTCCAATATCGTCAGTCCAGTTGCCAAGTAAGATTATTTTGTGAACTTTTGTAGTAAAACCTTAGCTAGAAAACTCATTCTTTTAAAGCGGCAAAGTGACTGTAGTGTTTTTGCCAGCTGTGTATCTAAAACAATCTGTCAGAGGTTGGTACTATACCCATCAAAGCCTGGTTCACACACTGAGCATCGTTGAGAAACTTGTTTCATGTATCTTCCCTCTGGCATTTGCTTGCCTGTGTTGTATGTGAGGGAACTGAAATGTAAACCTAAATATATTGGGTGTCAGATGCTGTGAATTCTACAATTGGACAGATCAAAAAAGCATTAATGATTGGGATTTTTTTTTCCGCATGACAATGATTTCACTGTACAGCGATTTCAGGGGAACGAATTATCGTCATGCAGGGCACCACTGTATTTCATTCTTGAGGTTTAGTATTAGTACTTCACTGTTTTCTTTTTCTGGTGTGGTAAGGCTCAACTGAAACTGTATTATATCTTGATCCTACAGTATGACCGTTGGAAAAATATATAGCAGTTAGTAAAAATAAAAATAAACCCCCAAGGTTGTTTTAAATGCTTTGACTCAAATTTAGCACTGTAATAGGTATTTAAAATGATATAATTTTAAAAGATATTTTGTTTCAGTTGTGTTATCAAGTATGTATTGCTATGAGTACTGTGATAGTATCTGAGAGTATCAATTGTGACAGGCATTAAACATAGCATGTGAAAGCATCCTGCAGATTTCCTCAAGCACTTCAAACAAAGACAATGTAAGTCTGATTTCTTGCAGTGAAAAAGACTTGTTCTGCATCAGATTTTGTGTGTCAGAATGGGCAGTGCATACCCAGCAGATGGAGTTGTGATGGGGATCCTGATTGTGAAGATGGTTCGGATGAACTTTCAGAGCTTTGTTGTGAGTAGCATTGCTTTTTGTGCTTCAAGGTGACTGCACAATCTTTCCTGTGTAAAGCTTGAAGCTGTGCAAAGGACATGCAATGCTTTGCATTTCTTATATAGCTGTGAGCTGTAAGACAGCAGTTTGAATTCATGAAGCAAACATTCCTAATCCAGAAACAGTTCTCCTACATTTTCAGGTTAACCTTGGATACCTGGAATTCCACATGCAAAATGAATTACTGTGTTAATTTGCAAACTTTGCTTCACAATAAGTAACTGTAAGAAGTAAAACAGCCACAGAAGTATCAGATGTGTAGCTTGGAGTTGCCCTTGCATCCGGTGCTTCTTCTGCATGGTTCAGTAGCAGCAGTGGCCAAAAGTGTTTCAGGTTCAGTTTGTGTGCCTGATATGCGCTTCCTTGAAGAGGGCATTTCTGTCCAAATAATTTTAACTTTTCATGTAGATTATCCTTTTCTACACCTGGTGCAGGTGCAACTGACTATTTTTTCTAGCTAGTATATGTCTTATGGACACATAATACCAGTCTTGAAATGATTTTGCCAATTTCCTCCTTAATTCAAGGTCCAAATTCAAGGCACTACCCCTTTCCTATAAAGCTTGTCTGAGAGACCAGCTCCTTCCATATGTAACTGCTGAGAGCTTACGTTTCTTCACCTGAGGCCCTGTCATATGCCCCATTTCCTGGAGAAAGGACATTGTTGAGAAACAGATGACATTTTTGTAGGAATGTTCTGGGTGTTGAACTCTCGGCAAGAAGGTTAGGCTGACTTCCTCCTATTTGGCCATTAGCTGACTTAAAGAAAAATTCATGCTTTTTCCCTAAGCACTTACTTGTTGATATTAGAAAGATACCTTGTGTTCCTGTTTCCTGTTTATTAACTTTTTATAATTGTTTAATTATCTTGTCTTTATGGCATTATTAAAATGTGTGTGAAGCACTGGTTATAGTAGTACCTCGGTTTACGAATGTAATGTGTTTTCCGGGATGTTACGTAATGTGAAAAATTCGTAAACCAGAACATGGTTTGACTTAGGAATGGGTGGGGCGCTACTTCCAGGCACAATGCATCCTGGGGAAGCTTCCTTCGTACTGCGAAAAAAAAAATCGTAAACAGGCATTATTTTCAATGGATTTCCGTTTGTAAACGGAAAATTATGTTAACTGAGGCGTCCATAAACTGAGGTGCTACTGTATATGGAGTGGCTATTCAAAGATAAATTAGATAAATAAAATACATATTATTGCCATCTCACTAGCAGAATTCACTGCTTGATCATAAGTGCCATTTCTTTCTTGAATCTATACCCTGCACTATTTGCTCAAGTGAATTCTTAAGTTGGCTTAAATATATAAATCACAAATTTCAAACAGCTCACTAAGTTCCTAAAAGATTAAATGATGAAATGACCTTCTTGCTCTAGTGATCTCCCTGCTCAAAGCATCCTAAAAAGTCTTGGCTAATATGCTGAAGCAAGGGAGGAGTAGCCAGACATTCTGGTGAATAGTTCTCATGACAGAGTAGCATACATTATGGAGCAGAGCTTGAAACTAACCTTGCCTGGATCCTTTTGAGGAGAAAGTCAGGGTAAAATATTTTAAATAAATAATTAACAAAATACCAACACAAGCTTTCTGAACAAACAAGCTGCACTATCTAAACTGTCTTAGAAACTTCAGAGACTCACACTTGGACATTGAAGCAATTTCTAACTCAACTCGTGATTGCTTCTTGATAGACACAAGGATGTGCATAGCAGGTGAAATTAGCTGTGGTCCTCGATCAAGTCGCTGTATCCCAGCATCCTGGAAATGTGATGGTGAAAGTGATTGTGATGATGGTACAGATGAAGATGATTGTGGTAAGCCATTCCTTCAGGACAGAAGAGATCACTCAGTTAGGCCTTCTCATTTAGGTTAAGTAAACTAGTTTTTAGCTGCTGGATAGCTCAGTGAGTTAGTTTTCTGGCTGAAAACCAGAAGTTAGGAGTTTTATTCCGCACTATGCATCTAAAAAAAGATAGCTGGTGTGGGCTTGGGCAAGCTGCACAATTCCAGTTTCTCCAGAAGAAGGGAAGGGCAAACCACTTCTAAGTACTCTTTACCTAGAAAACACTGAACAGGGTCACAATCACCCAGAATTGACATGACAGGATACAGTTGTTACGTACTATAATTAAACCAGATCTTAAATCATGGGAAGAGCCTCCATACATACAGGAGTCTCTTCCTTTCAGAAAATTCTCCTCTGTATCTTGCAAGAAATAGGAGGACAGATGCAGTGAACTTACCCTGACTGTCCCTTCTTGTTTACATGATGTGAATTAGAACATCTGAATAAGAGTTTCTAAATTACACCACATCCAGCCATCTAAATGTGAATTGGGAATCCACATGAGTGCACATAAGATATTGGCCTTAAAGTATTCTTGTAGTTTCATAGATCCAGTTGTGTCCGATTCTGCAGACTGTTTGTGTGACTTCATGAATTAGGACTTGGACAAGTTCTCATCAGTAGACTGAAAAATGCTAAGTAGTCTCAAGCAGATAGACTTATCACCAATAATTTCAGTGGCTAATATTGGATATATGCTAATTTTAAGCTAGCCTTCACAAGTGGGTTCCCTCCCGATGTGTTGGACTACCCCACTGTTTACCCACTTGCCAGCATGGCCGATCACTATGGAAGTGCTGAACATTGTAGTCAAGTTGTAATCCGGGAAGATGCCTGTTGGTGAAGGTTGGGTTAGACCAAGAGAAATATGGGTTACATGAACTACATGGGATTCTGTCCAAACTGCAATTTTATAGTATGTTAAAGATTTTGGGCACAATGTTGCTGTCTAGATAAAAACTTTGGGGTCACTCTGAAGTGATCCAGTGAAGTTTTTCACCTTAGGAAGCTGTTATTCCATAGCATTCAGGTCCAGTCACACTAGTTAGTGATTGCTTAATTTTCACAACGGTACCTCATTTAAGAATCGACCTACAGTATTAAATCCCAGATAAATTTAGGTTCTAGCTAAGGATTATAAATTAACTGTTAAACCATACTCTTTAGCATTCAAAGAAGGAAATAAAAGCATTTACTACAATGCTGTTGATGTAGAAATTAATCATCTTGATGTAGTGTTACAATACATTGTTTATGTTTTTCAGTGATTTCTTGGAAAGCACTTGTTATGTGAATTGTTGTCTTTCTTCCCTTAGCCAATATAACTTGTAGTCCTGATGAATTCACATGTACCAATGGGCAGTGCATTTCAAAAGATTTTGCTTGCAATGGGCAAGAAGACTGCAGCGATGGTAGTGATGAGGTAGGCTGTATGGCACCTACCTGTCGAGTGGGTGAGTTCCAGTGCAAAAGTGAAAGTGACACCTGTATCCCATTCAACTGGGTGTGTGATAATGAAGCTGACTGTACCGACTCGTCAGATGAATCTCCAGATCAGTGTGGCCACCAGCCTGTCATCACTGTGAAGTGTGGAGAGAGTGAAATGTTGTGTGATTCAGGAGATGAATGTTTCCACAAGAAGTGGCGTTGTGATGGAGACACTGACTGCAAGGATGGGAGTGATGAGATCAATTGCCGTAAGTAACAAACTGGGTTGCCTTTTGGAGAACAAATGGTTGCTCCTTATTCATTAACAACAAGCTGAGTTGTACAAACATCTCTTCCTCTCCCAGCTTCTCGAACGTGCAGGCCTGACCAGTTCAGATGTGAGGATGGCAACTGCGTTCATGGGACCAGGCAGTGCAATAGGGTACGGGACTGCATAGATGGCTCTGACGAAGTCAACTGCCAAGCAGGTAATTAGTATTAACACTGCAAAAGTGTTAGTGACCTGAGACTTTAGAGGATGTGTATTTTGTGCTTTTTCCTAGAGAATCTGGTAGTGGCTCTAAACGTTTTCTGTTAGGGGCCTTCCTGAAAGGATGACATCTGGGTGAGGCTTACTTATTGACATGTGCGGCTGTGGCATATGAATATCAGTGCTTCACATTGTTTCATCCTTCTTCAGAACTGAGAAAGATGAGTTCATAACTCGTAAAAACCAATTCAGCTAACCACTTGAGGCAAAAAATAGGGCATTTTGCAGTGGGATCATTCCATTAATACAGCTTCTCTTATCTCTCCAACCTCCAGGTAATCAATGCACAGGCCCTGGGAAATTCATGTGCAGGAGTGGAGAATGCATAGATTCCAACAAAGTGTGCAATCAGAAACAAGACTGCAAAGACTGGAGTGATGAACCCCTCAAGCAGTGCAGTAAGTTGTAATCAAAATAGGTTGGCTTTCTGACAGCAGAGAGCTGTTTCTTAACTGGTTGTATCTGTGTAGTTGTTCTGGTCAGCTGGTAACTCTTGCAGAAATACATTTTCATTTAGGTGGGAAGTATCAGTATTGTTGAACTACATTCTACATCAAGTATAGCAAAAATAAGAGTATCTGTTTCAAGTTTTGCTATTCAGCATTTTTTCTTTATGTGTTGAAACAGGGAACCAAGACTACTTAGTGGAAAATTCTACAGCAACAGATGTTCCACATGCCTGCTAATAGGTTGCCACTTATAACACTATTCAGGCTTAGTGGTATAGCACTTACGAGGAGGGGTCATATTGTAACCTCAAAACTCTCTGGTTCCCCTTTTCTTGCAGACATCTGTGCAGTATCTCCTGGAAAACTGTTAACAATGCTCTCAAATGTACAACCAAACTTGGAAAGGATTAAGTGATGTTTAGAACTCCTTTCTTTTCCAGACACAAATGAATGCTTGGTGAACAATGGAGGTTGCTCTCATATCTGCAAAGACTTGGCTATAGGCTATGAATGTGATTGCCCTGCTGGCTTTCAGCTGATAGACCGAAAAACATGTGGAGGTAACCATATTAGACTAGAAGGTAATACAGAAAGTCAGCTTTGTATTAGTATGCGGTACTAAGCGCCTTTTCTTTTCCAGATATTGATGAATGCCAGAACCCTGGGATCTGCAGTCAAATCTGCATCAACACAAAACTGGGGTACAAGTGTGAATGTATCCGTGGCTACCGAATGGATCCACAAACAGGAGTATGCAAAGCAATTGGTAAGTAACTTGATTGGGAATAAGAGAACTGTTGCTCTCAAGGCCCAGATCCTGACTCTGGGAGATAGAATGACATTGCCAGCACCTCTTAAGAGTTATGGCTACAATATCCTTGAGTCCTAACAAGAGCTGCTCATGTCAGAACCACAGAAGGGTTTTTATAATGAATATCCCTAACTTAGAAACAATATGAAATTACTTTCTAAGGAATTTGCTTCCAAGGATATATTAACTTGTTCCTCTCTCAATTTTAAGACATGGTATATAGTATTCAGTCTGTTTGCTTTATAGTCACCTGTTCTTGCAGAAGGAGAACTAAGCCTTCTTTTCACTAATCGCTGGAACATCAGGCAGTTTACCATAGAAAGACAAGACTATACCCAACTGATAGGAGACCTGAGAAATGTTGTGGCTCTGGATGCTGACATGGCAGACCATACAATTGTTTGGGCTGATGCTGGGCCAAATGCTATCCACAGGTAAGTGGACTCTATACATTATTCCTAAAGGGGCTATGAATTTTCTTATTTATTTATTCAATTTTTATACCATCCCTCTGAACAGTTGTCACTCTGGGCACTTCACAACACAATAAAACATAAACATAGTATAACAAAGTGCTTTAAATTAAATTGAATAACAATTTGAACAATTAAAATTAAAAAAATTAAAAACAAATTAGAAAATGTAAAGATGCTTGGCACTTAAAGATGAAAAGCTTCATGGTAAGTGTGGTTGTCTAGAACAAATTGGCTTAGCAGAATTTGGGTTAGAACACAACAATATGCATCTATTGTGGCCCTTCACCAAAGCACATATAATCAACCTCTGTTGATGTAGGCTGTGCAGCTCACATGAAATATTTATATAAGCACAGCTCACATTTTTATTGGCAGTTTAAAAAAATATGTCTGGTACTTTAAAGCATGGTCTGAATTAGCTGTTTGTGAAATGACATACTTGGCAAGCACTGCTAACCATTAAGAACCAGTAGCCTGGACTTCTGTCGTGGGTTCTTGCAACATTCACAGTTGATTTAATTAGTATCCTGCCTTGTGCTGAACCTTTAACATTGACTTTCATTAAATTGAAAAATGGACAGTAATGAATTTGTTCTGTCAGCACCTTTTTCTTCCAATTTCCTTTACGGCTCTTATGAGTGGGGTGAATGCTCAAAACAAAAAGGCCTGTGTGTAAACAATGTTCTTACCTAGAACCGTTTCTGGAATAGAAGCCCAGCTAAAGTGCTTTGTTGCACAGAGCTGCCTAAACTTTCTAGCTGGCAGGCTTGGTGGTTAAAGCCATAGTTCAGAAGAGTTTAGTCATTTAGTAGTATCTAAAGCTATACTTCAGTGTTAGCTACACTTCAGGGTAGACTGGAGTGAGCAACATATGAGTCTCCAAGTATAGTTGGACTGTAACTAGCATTTTTCCCCACTCTTGGCTTACTAGCTGTGGCTGATGAGAATTATAGCCCAAGATCTGAAGAGCCACAGGGTTCCCATTACTGTCTGAGTTAAAATTTTGAGTCTAGGATGGTTTTGGAACCAAATCTGATTGGGTCCTCAGTATTGGTACAATGTGCTCAAATATGGATCAGTTGAAGACTACATGTAATGAAATCTTTCTCCACAGTTCCTCACTTATTTCAAATAACAGACCGGGACAACATCACCGTATTGTAGACAATGTGCAGAATCCAGCAGGAATTGCTGTTGACTGGATTTACAAGAATGTCTACTGGACTGATTCTGCTCTTAAGTCTATATCTGTGGCTACTCTTTCTGGCACTAAAAGGAAGGTCTTGTTCAACACCAACCTAAGGGAGCCAGCCTCAGTTGCTGTGGATCCCCTTTCTGGGTAAGGACATGAACAGAAGACATCTGAATGCTATACGTTTATGTGACTTCAAGTTTCTGTAGTGGGACCATCTTGCACAAAGTTGCATAATTTGTAGAGTTAGAGCAGTACTTGCACCAGTGAAAGGGTAAATCCAAATCATATGAGGGACGGTTAATGAGAGTCACTTTGGGGAGCAGCTGAGGAGGACTACCCAGTTCAGAAATCCTGGGACGAGCAATAGGCACTGTGTGGCTTTGTAGCAGCTGATGGGCTGTGACGCCTAATGACTTTCGTCACTAATAATGCTAGCTGGAGCAGCTGGGAATTGCATTTCTGCAGTATCTGGGGAGAGTGGACACACGTGGCCACCCCTGCACTAGAAATAGAGTAACAACCTTGTTTCAAAAACCTTTTACCATAGCTGTTGACAAAAAGGTATGGGTAGGAGGTATAGAGAGAACTGCCAATGACCAATGTCAGAGTAACTATCAGGGAGGCTGTCATATTTCAGATGAATTTCAAAATAACAGCTATGGCTGCAAAACAATACATCGATGTATATTACACATCTGTGGAGCAGGACAGCTTTGAGACAAAAGGCCTGATTTTTGTTAACCAATTTTTTTCAAATACCATTTGATGGAAGCAGATAGTAGTAACATGATACAAAAAAACCCCTAGCATTATGGTCAGATGAGTGTCGCCAGAGGATAAACTGACATTCAAGGTAGAATAATCAAACAGTAGTTGTGCAAGTGCTGAGGAAGAAGCATGCATAAAATGAGGCAATAGAGTAGACTGACAGCTCTTACCTGGTTTCTCTTACAGCTTCATGTATTGGTCTGATTGGGGTGAACCAGCCAAAATTGAAAAAGCAGGGATGAATGGACTTGACAGGCAGCAACTTGTGACAACAGATATTGAGAGGCCCAATGGGATTGCACTAGGTACATTGATGTTCTTCATACCACACTGGAATTCCTTCTCTAAGGAATTCTTGGTGTTAACTGGTGTAATTGGGATGTGTTCCACAAGGGTATGAGGGCAAATGGCCTTCCAAGATGAGCTGCCTCATGGCAGAACACAAAACAAGACCAATTACTTCCCGCTCACCCCAAATCAAGGCAGTTCCTAGCTTTGGAGTATTTGACATGCCTCTGTCATGGCTTAGTGACATTGTTTGCCATATATTTTCTGGCATTGGTAAGATACTTTCAATCTGCCTTTTATGATGATGGCCTCCATTAGTCCTTGCATAGCCAAGGACTCTACTTCAAAGCTCCCCTTGATATTCAAGCTTAAAGTATATTCAAACAAATAGGCAAGTGTTTGCCCAAGGTTTACTCAAGGCATCAGTGCTGAAATATTTCTTTCCAGATCCTGTGAAGAACCGTCTCTACTGGGTGGATTCTAAGCTTCATAAGCTTTCTAGTGTGGATCTGAATGGGCAAGACCGTAGAATTGTGTTAGAATCCCATGAATTCCTGGCTCATCCTCTTGGTCTGACAATATTTGAGGTAACAATTGAAGTTCCTAATGGGTTAAGTTTAGAGTAACAGCATTATTAGAGCTTAGAACACTGCTTTTTAATTTTTTTTTAAAAAAATACTGCTGTTCCAGGACCCCTGAAATAAATACTATTATAGGTAGTTGTAGTAGTTTATGTGCTGTCAAATCAAAACCAATTTATAGCAACCCTATTAGGGCTTTGAAGGTAAATGAGATATTTCAATGGTTTTTACCAATTACGCAAACCCTCCAGTGAGTTTCTATGACCAAGTGGAGATTTGAACCTAGGTGTGTTAGGTCCTAACCCGTCACTCTATCCACTAAAACACAATTGGTACCACTTTTATAGGTACTAAGTTTTAAAAGTAATTTCTTACCATCTTATTATTCAAAGATAATTAAAATAGTGAAAATTTTGTATATATTTTTAAAAATCAGGATGCTGCAAGCATTCAAAACACTCCTAAGTAGTGAAGCAACAGCTGGCTGGATAGCTCAGTGTGTTGGGAGCTGTTTGTAATGCCAGAGGCTGGAAGTTTGATTTCCCACTATGGGAGTACAGCCAGCCCCTGTGACCTCAAGCTACACAGTCTCAGGAAATGACTACTACTACTACTGCTGCTGCTGCTACTACTACTACTACTACCACTACCACTACTACTACTACTACTATGGTTGCTGTTATTATTAAAGCAACACAGTATCTTGTAACAGTAATTAAAACTGGTTATATAATTTATTTATTTATTTATTTTATATCCCGCCTATCTAGTCAATTAAGACCACTCTAGGTGACTAGACCACTCTAGGCATGAAATTATCCCTTGTTACAGCATACATATAATGTAACTGAAATTATATCATACAAAAGAATTAAAAGTTATTGTTTGCAAGTAGTTACTTCCAAGCCCTGTGTAAAACTGCTATAGATTGTAATGAACTGTGAGCCTAGCTTGAGTAGAAAAAGAGCCAGCAAGCCTGGTAGTAACTGATGACAGCCGCTCCTTACTGGTTTACTTACAGAGGTTTGATGAACTCATTCTCTTGGTCAAGTGCTACTTGGTATTCAGTAGCATACTCAGGAGTAAGTCTGCAATCTTAAATGTCACCTTGATTCCTAGGACACTGTTTACTGGACTGATGGGGAAAACGAAGCAGTATATGGTGCAAATAAGTTTACTGGAGCAGAACTGAAAACAGTAGTAAACAACCTATATGATGCTCGGGACATCATTGTGTATCACGAACTTGTGCAACAAGCAGGTAACAGCACTAGGGTGAATAGCACAAGCAGATTCTTATTAATTTTTTTTTTTTTTTTTGATGTTGAGAGAAAAATAGGTTGCTCAAAGCATGATTGGGCAAAAATCAGGATCTATCTTGTTTTCTTACTTGAATTCTAGGATGAGCCAGTGAGAGCTTGCTTGAAAAGATGGCTGGCAAAAGCCAAGGAACTGCAAAGCAAGGAACTTGCTTTGAGTTCCAAACCTAAATGGTCCTCCTACTAAAATCATTCTCTACATGCTCTGTTCATTCTTCATTTCAGCTGTATAAATTGTAAATACTATTGCTGCTTCTTGAACAGTTGGAAGGCTGAGGATTGGAATCAGTGATGCCTTTCCATTGCTTGAGCTGCTTCTCATAGTGAAGGGTGGGGGTGGGGGCAATTTCATCTCTTCCCTGGAGGCCCTTATTCTGCTTTAGAGGAACTGGGAAGCCCAGACTTCGCGGTGGAGTCGGGGAGAAAAGAGAGTTCCATTTCTGCTAGTACTGGGGAACTTTTGTTCTATCAGATGTTTTTGATACAGTTCCTTACTTTGAGCATAATAAATGGGGTGTGTGGGAGCACAGTCTGAAACAATTGAACAACAAAAGTTCCCCTTTCTTGCACTTAATGCAATGCTGGATTTAACCCAAAAATCCACACAGATCAGTAGCAAACTGCAAAGAGATCTTCCAATATCTTTGTCTCTAATTTTGGCCTATTCGTTACTGAAACATCCTAAAGAGCAAAATTCTCAAAGCTTTAGGTCTGTCAAGGTGTTACACAGGGTATTCCTCTTTTGGTTTATAAATCTCTCATGGTAGATTGTAAATAATTGCAAATAAGTGGCATCCTATACTAGAAAGGTGGAGAAGCCTTTTGCTGGCCAGTGCCTACCCTGGGAAGAGGTCCTTATGAAAATCTTTAAAAAAATATTAACATGGGAAGCCAAGCATACATGGAGGATACTACTGGTAGCAAATCAGATTAGTTAGGTACTTCAGATTGACCACATAGCCTTGTCTGGCTTGAATGAAATTCCCAATATTAGCTAATATGTTTGAAAAACTCCTACCCACAGGAAAGAACTGGTGTGAAGAAGAGAACATGGTAAATGGAGGCTGTGGATATCTCTGTCTGCCAGCTCCTCAAATAAATGACCATTCTCCAAAGTATACTTGTGCATGCCCTGATGGAGACACACTGCAAGATAACGGCTTAACATGCAGAGGTATGATCATGCACTTTTTCCAGTTGTGTTGAAAAGCAGCTTCAAAATATATTCCCTTCCATCTCATGCAGAAAACATTTGCAGATTTATTCAGGTTTGTCCATTAAGCAGCATTCTGATTGCCTGGCTTTTGCATACTCATGGATATTGTTTGCTGTACTAGATGTACATTCAACCTGAACTACTCATTTACTGTGATGTAAACTGATGTGAGCAATAATAAAATACCACCTCTGCCATGAACTTGCTAGGTGACGTTGGACAAATGCTTCATGCCCTCATCTGCAGTTTAACACTAATCCTGATCTACAGGAAGTAATCAAAAGTTCTAGTTGAAAGCCTTGAATTCTGTCATTCTAAATGGTAACTAGTATGAACGCAAAAGTGCAGTAATACATAAATATCCTGTGGCATCTCTAAAGGTGTACTTAGCACTCTAATATTCTGTGCTGTAGTGGTAGCTGCATAGCTTGATTCTTAGCATAATTGTTATGCATCCCACTACTTGATGGAGCCCCTGAGTATATTTGCATCCCATCTTCAGCCTTTTATTTTGGAAAACGGCTAATAATTTGGTTTTATTTAAAATATGAAAGCAGTTAAGGGGCAATGGGCTGCAAGTCTAAAACCTGAATGTCTTCTAGCCATCTAACAACCTCCTTAACTGATGGCTGCTGCTTCATAGCACAGTGGATCTAACATCTTGTAATCCAAAGCTAACTAGATATGCATGATCATGCTCATCTACCATGAGTGTACCACAAAGCAATATCCCAGTTAATCCAGAGCTTCAAGGTTATTGATCTATAATTTCAGGTACAGGAACTGATGTGGATTACACTGAGGCAAAAGAGAACATCAAAACAGAAAAACCACCTGGACCACTTTCTGGAGGTATTGGTCCTAATGCAAGGCAGTGCAATGTGTTTGGTGGTGTAGCTGGTTAAGTTAATACAAAAAGTTCAGATGTCTAAAGCAGGAGCGGATATGGGTCTTCTCTCCCAGACCCTGAAGGTTGGAATTGTTTTGAGGAATGGTGAGCAAAGCAAGAGTGTGTTAGGAGGACTTGACAAGGTTATCAAAGTTTGTAAGGGTTGTAGTGAATTTTATTTTCTGTTTAAAATATCCATAGCAACGGACATTTTCTTAAACTTCTATGGAAATCATAGCAAAATAAAAGCATCAGGAAAATGAAGTTACAAAGATAGATATCAACTTTTGTGGATAGAGAGCAAGAGAGGTCATTGCTGCCTATTGATAAGTTGGCACCAGTTGAGTGAAGACAGAATTCCCTGGACAAGATGTTCCAATGTCTAGAATGGTAGCATCACAGAAAAGGCTGTGCCACTTGTTTCCATCTGTTAGTCTTCCAATGGCAAAAGAGAGAAAGTATTGGTGGATTATCTCTTTGGCTATTTCATTTTATCTGAGGCAGTTCTTCAGGTATTCCTGTTCCAGGACCTTTAGGAGTTAGGTCCACAAACACTTCAGATCCAGAAACAAATAAGTAATCAGTGCAGATCAAAAGCCTCAAATAGTCCTCGATAGGGCTCCTATGATTTTAATTGACAGGTCACATTGTAACTACCTATACTACGCTGTCTTCCAAGGCAACCCAGTGGAACATCACAGCATTCTGGGGAGAAGGCATGGATGATCATGGTTTGTCAAGAGGAGGGCATAGCTGCCCTATTCCCAAAAGCTGGGAGCAGGCCAAGGTGGTTGTGGTACTTACTTTGTTACATACTGTCAAGCTGCTTCTGATTTACAGCAACCCTATGAATCAGTGACCTTCAGGATATCCCATCATTAATAGCCCTGTTCAGAACTTACAGACTAAAAGGCCATGGCTTCCTTTATTAAATTGGCCTATCTTACATTAGGGTGTTCCTTTTTTCTATTGCTTTCCACTGGCATTATTGGTTTTTTTCCGGCAAATCTTGCCTTCTCCTGATACTAATAAAATACTGCTGCACCTGTGAAGTGATGAAGCTGATCTATCATAACACATTGGATAAAGTTCCGCAAGTGTAGGTCATGTCACGCTTGCAATCTTGAGCAGCAAATTGATAGCTGATTTTCAATCTTGTCCACTTCCTGCCTTCTCTAGAGTACATCAGTTTTACTAGATGAAGGCATACTCCAGATATCAAGTATAAATAAAAAAGGATTTTAAAGTATAGCTTTCTTCCTCTAGGACAAAATCAGAGTAGTCCAGTGACAGAAGAGCTGGCTTCTTCTCGAAGTTCTTCAGCAGCATGGGCTATTCTGCCTGTTCGTAAGTGTAAAAAAATAATTTGTTTTCAGTTCAAGACAGTATGCCCGGTGTACCTTCTTTATTTCCTGGTTAAATTCTGTAGGTGAAAAAAATATACAGTGAACCTGTTCTACAGAAAATTATTCATATGAGTTAAGATACAGCAACTGAGTAATTTCACAATTTCTTCTAGTATTGTTGGCAACAGCTGCAGCAGGAGGCTACTTCATGTGGCGTAACTGGCAACACAAAAACATGAAAAGCATGAATTTTGACAATCCAGTGTACTTGAAAACGACAGAAGAAGACCTTGCTATAGACATTGGAAGACACAGCAGTTCAGTGGGGCATACTTATCCAGCAGTAAGTAATCTCATGGTTACAGCTACCTTCTAAAGCAGTGGTTCTTAACCTTGGGTTACTCTGGTGTTTTTGGACTGCAGCTCCCAGAAGCCTTCACCACCAGCTGTGCTGGCTGGGGTTTCTGGGAGTTGCAGTTCAAAAACACCTGAGTAACCCAAGGTTAAGAATCACTGTTCTAAACGAAGTCAGTTGAGCTACTGTAGATGTTCCTAGTTACACCTAAAATTTTAAAAATTCTGGAAAGGATGTATTCGCGAAGGTTTTCACGGCCGGGATCTAATGGTTGTTGTGGGTTTTTCGGGCTTCTTGGCCGTGTTCCTTCAGAACATGGCCAAGAAGCCCGAAAAACCCACAACAACCATCTGGAAAGGATCTTTTCTATGTTGCTAAAGGATCCCCAGCAATCACTGCAATCTATATGCTTTGATTCTCATTCTTTAAAGAGCACCTGACATGGTCATCTGTCCAGCTGGCTTCTCTAGCATTAATAAATTTTGTTGTATTTGCATGTTTTAAATCAGGCTCATGGATTAGGAGACAAATGTGTAACAAGCTCTGCAGCTTCTAGAATCCTCCAGATTGGCTCTGCTGTCTAGGGCTGGTGGGAGCTTTAGACCAAAAATACAAACAAACAAACAAAAAAAACCTGGAGGGGAATCCCAAAGCCACTTGAGCACAACAGATGAAGACATACTTGAAGTTAACAATAGCTTCTGCATTATTAATGCAAATATAAACTTGAGTACAGTGGTGCCTCGCTTAACGAGCGCACCGTATAACGACGAAATTGCATAGCGATCCTTTTTTTGGATCGCTAATGCGATCGCTCAACGTTTTTTTAATAGGGCAAAATTCGCTTTGCGAAGACCGGTAAGCATTTCGCTTACCGATCTTCGCAAAACGAAGCCCGACGATCAGCTGTTCGGCGGCCAAAATGGCCGCAGGAAGGCCGGAAATGGCCACGCGCAGCGTTTTCGCGCCCTCGTTAAGCGAGGGGAGGGCACGAAAATGGCTGCCGGCCATTAAGAAGCATCGCTGAACAGTGAGTATTCGGCCCATTTGGAACGCATTAAACCATGTTTAATGCGTTCCAATGGAATTCCCTGCCCCGTTCAACGATGCTTCAGCATAGCGAAGGTTAATCTGGAACGGATTAACCTCACTATGCGAGGCACCACTGTATTTATTTTCTAGTGAGGTATGTTCTGCAGAGAAAGTGAAATGAGATAAACATTGTTTATCTTCTGAGGTAAACTTGATGGCCACAACTTCCTTCTATTGAGTGAGAAGCTCTGTCAAGGTAGAACTCCATAATAAAATACGAGCTGGATTAGACAGCTAATTTTTCTGTTCTCTAAACAGATATCGGTTGTAAGCACAGATGATGATTTATCATGAATATTCTGGTGACTCTCCTCAAGCCTCCCTGTGTTCTACACTTTTTGGATGGTAGCCAGACCAGTGGCTGAACAAATTCCTTCCCATCATGGAAGAATGAAGATACATGGGGAACAAGTTCACAAAACCATTTTCATACAAAGTTGTAAACAGCAAACATCTACAAATACAGCTTTTTATAGTTATTGGTTACCTGTTACCTTTAACAACATAACTATTGCCACCACTGGCCATGTAGAAAGCACTTTCCAAAAAGCCATACTGAAATAAAAAGTGCTACAGAATTACTACCTGTAAATAATTGTACAGGCCCACTTGTAAATCTTCCTGTGGATAGTCTATTAAGCACTTTGGGGGGAAAACATTTCAATGTAAATTGCTGTATAATTTTTTTTGAATGGTTGGGCAATGGCAATAGGAGAAAACGGGTTACTCATATTAATTGCCAAAAAATTGTAAACTTTAACTTTTGTATGAAGTGTGAATTTGTCCTCCCTGAACCACCTACAGGGGTGTGCAGAGGACAACTAATCTGTATCAGAAACCACTGTAAATTTCAACACTGAAATTAAAGAGAAGCAAATCTATATACAGGAGTCGCATATTATTTTTCTAAGCTCATGTTACTAAGTCAACAGTAGTAGAATTCTGTAGGCATCTTTTTTTGTTTTGAACACAAAGGGACCCATGAAGGTGCTAACAGCAAAAAGAGATCAAACTGCTCCTCATATGCATCAACAAAGTTTGGACAGAATTGTTTCTAGTAGCAAAAACTACAGTGGTGGTCTTGAGTACCAACCAGGAAATACAACCTTTATGTACAGACACAGTGGAGAAAGTAGCACACCTGCAGTCTTACCTTGGCAAGATAACAAACCAAATTACAATCTGATATGTCAGGGTCTGAATTTGAATACTGCAGATGTTAGTAGTTTGAACAGATCAATCTTCCTGCACTTTTAATTGTAATTTTTAATATCATAGTGCAATCTGCTTGATACTTGGTTTATTTAGAAAATTCTATAGTCACTCTCCCCAAATCCAGGCATATTTGATTTCAACTAAAAAACCTAGGTATGTTGACTACAAGGCCATTATGCTATGGTTCTCAAGCAGCATGATAGTGGCCATGCTATCTCGAAATGATCTAAATTGTAGTCCAACATACTTGAAGGTTCCAATTTGAGGACAGCTGTCACATCGGGGGGGAGTATGATGCCTGAACATCCTCCTAAGAGCCCTACAGAACTCTAGGGGAAAAAAAATCAGAAGCCTGTGTTCATCATAGCTGGCATTTATCCAAAGACAAGGGGTAATTCCAGAATGAAACCATAAAACCATTTCCAATCATATCAAACTTCATCTGGGTATCTAGGTATAATCTTTTCATTTTTACAATGATTCCAGGCAACATGAACTTGTCAAATTCTACAAATTTTATTTATCTACATTGCTTCTGAGTTGTAAAATCCAAAAGTGGTATAAGTAAGTTGCAGGCGAATACTTAAGTCAGAATTCAATCCAAAACACAGAAGCATAAAAGGTACAATAAAAATACCACAAAGAATGTTCCAATTACATTCTTAAAATTCAGGAGATCATAGGCTTAAAAGGTACAATCAAATATCTTTATTTATTTATTTATTTATTTATTTATTTATTTATTTATTTATTTATTTATTATACTTATATCACGCCCATCTAGTCATTGACTACTCTGGGCAGCTCACAACAAGTGAGATACTACAATTAAAATATAACAACAGTTTACAACAATAAGCAATCATTCAAATGTAGGAAAGAAAAAAGATAAGTCAAGTGGTGCCCAGAGGGAATAAATAAAAGGCTAAAAAGGTACAATAAAAATATCTTAAAATATCAAAGTTTTTAAAAGTAGGAATATATTCAAGAAAACAACTTTCTGAGCATTTATTATGAGTGTAAAGAAGCTAGTCACTTACTTAAAAGTATTCCCACATTCAAGCAAATAGGTACTTAACCACTTGAATTTGCCTGCATGGGAGATGATGATGTGGAATCCTGACCTTCCAAAGGGCTGAATAGCTTTCTTGGAATGATATGCTTAATTATAAACAATGTAAAACATAAAAAAAACTTACTCTTTTGCTAAGTTAATTGCTTAGCAAGCTTGTTCACACAGGTCTTAGGAAATAACTGAGAGGTAGATAAAGGTTATCAGTGACGTTGCTTTGAATTCTTTAAAACATAAGACTTAGTAGTTGCTAGTGGAGCCCCATGCTTCTTGTATGAAGGTTCAAAGTGATAACTCTGTGGGATGATAGCTATCAGTTTATTCAGGGGTTAGTCTAAAGCCACCTTAAAGCTGTTTGTGAGGGGAAGCTTTCATTGCAAGGTATCCCCAGCTGCACCCAAGGATACCTGCTATCATTCAGAGCAATGCTCTAGAATCCTTGTCTTGGATCTTGTTTGGTCTTACTGGTGATACAGAAGTCAGATGTCTCCTCTTCAGCTCTTCGCTGCAAGAAAACCCAGTCTGGAAGTAGAATCACATAGCAAATCTGAAAATTCTAATTTGGGGGATTGCCTGGTTTTAACAGAGGTGGATGTAGCAGCTTTCATGCAGCTCTTCTCAATTTAAGCTTTTTTGCCAGAAGTGACTGCAACTGAGTGATAAGTATTTAATGGTGTGTGTGTGTGTCCCTAGTGTAGTAAGGATTTGCTAATCTTTGTTCATATATCTCCTTTAAATCAAATCCCTTCCCCCATGACTGGGATTGGTTTGTCTTTAAACATATACGTAGCACTGTGGTTACAATGTTCCATTTAGTCCCTAAAGATTTGTTTGCAAGATAAATCTTTTGTACCTCCGAAATCTCCTTCCTGTTTCATAGGGCATTTCAAAAACATCTGATTTTACAAAATGAACAGTCTAATCATACTGCGATATTTGTAGTGCATTGATTTTGTATTGTGATTTTGTCCTCTGAAAATTTCAATTTCTTTTTGTCAGAGCTTGGAGATGTTTTTTTTTTTCAAATCTTTAAATAATAGTTGTGTGCCATCAAGTCAATTCTAACTTACAGTGACCCTTTCCAGGGTTTTCTACGTAGAGAGTACTTAGAAATAGTTTACCATTCCTTTCTTCTGGGGGCGTCCTTGAACTGTACAGTTTGCACATGGCCACACAGGCTGGCTTTTTTCCTAGAAGGCCCAGTGGGGAATTGAACTCCCGACCTCTGGCTCTGCAGCCAAATACATAAACCACTGAGCTTTCAAAGCTTTATTTTCCAGAATTCCCTCAGCCAATATGGCTCCTACATAACATGAGAATATAGCTCAAAAATATAACTTTCTGAGCTCTAGGTCTGTTCTGTTCTTGCCAAGCTATCTGTTACTAATTTAGTATTGTGTGCACCAATTTCTCATGGCTACAGGGAAATCTCCTTTGGTGATGGTTCCCAGTATAGGATGTGCTTTCATCTTATATTGGTGTTGACAACTTACTGACAAATTTAGAGGTGGGTGTTGTTTTGAGAGTGCGACCTGCATCGTCCCTTACTACTGGTGCCGCTGGATAGGGCTGGTGGGAGCTGCAACCACCAGTTGCCTGGATAAATGAAAGAAATCAATGGACATACTACAGTTGATTTGCAACACTAATTTAAAATGTGTTCTTCTATTAAGATTGTATTTTGTTAGGATTTGAATATACAGGGGTGTTTCCTCCCTTGTATTAAGATGGGAATGTTCCTTGTTGATCTCTTATAAATTGATTGGTGCCCTCCATATCTTTTTTTTAACAAACAAAAGTAAAAGATAGAAAGCAGTTCAGTCACCGCAGATAACTAGACAGAGAGACACACACCCTCCAGATCTTTTTTTAATAAACAAAAGTAAAAGAAAGCAGTTCAGTCACCGCAGACAACTAGACAGAGAGATACAAAGCCGCCCCGAGTAGACGTTGTCTAGGGGCAGGGTAAAAATCAAATAAATCAAATAAATAAATAAATAAATAAATAAATAAATAAATAAATAAATAAATAAATAAATAAATAAATAAATAAATAAATAAATAAATCATCCAGACTCAGTCTTATCTGTTAGAAGCAAATATTTTCTTCCCATAGAAAGACAGATCAATTCCATGGAAGTTAGGCCTACTCAAACTTCTTCATAAAATAAGGTGTTAACTTAAGTCTGCAACTTGATAGATCTAAAACATGGGGTAGGGTGGGGGGCATCAAGGGAATTAATAGGATAGGGCAGCAAACCAAACAAGGGGAGGACATCCCACAAAAGAAGAGGATAGATCAGGGGTGTCAAACTCAAATTCATCGGGGGCCGCATCAGCAGTTTGGTCCCCATCAAAGGGCCGGTTGTATCTGTACTGATGGCCTTGCAAGGACCCCATCCGACTTGGTGGGAAAAGGAAGGAAGAGAAAGTGTGTGTGTGTGTGTGTGTGTGTGTGTGTGTGTGTGTGTGTGTGTGTGTGTGTGTGTGTGTGTGTGTGTGTGTGAAGGAAGAGAAAGTGCCTGTGTGTGTGTGTGTGTGAGAGAGAAAGAGAGATACAGGAAGAGAACGTGTGTGTGTGTGTGTGTGTGTGTGTGTGTGTGAAGGAAGAGAAAGTGCCGGGGTCTCTCTCTCTGTGTGTGTGTTTCTGTGTGTGAGAGAGATACAGGAAGGAAGAGAACATGTGTGTGTGTGTGTTTGTGTGTGTGTGTGTGTGTGTGTGTGTGTGAAGGAAGAGAAAGTGCCGGGTTCTGTGTGTGTGAGAGAGAAAGAGAGAGAGAGAGACAGAGAGAGTTACAGGAAGGAAGAGAATGCGTATGTGTGTGTGAAGGAAGGGAAAGTGCCGGGGTCTGTGTGTGTGTGTGTGTGTGTGTGTGTGTGTGTGTGTGTGTGTGTGTGTGTGTGTGAGAGAGAGAGAGAGAGAGAGAGTTATTTAGTATATGCAACTCTGCTTGGATCTCGCAAAAAAACCCGCATTCTTCGGTCCTTTCAAATCCTCAGGCATTCCAATCGAGCAAGAGAGAGAACGGAACGTCAGGGAAGGGAAGGGAAGGGAAGGGAGCAACCAGCCAGCCCTCCCTCCCTTCTCTCCGCGGCTGGGTCGAACGGCCGCCTCCGACGTTACCCAACCGGGCCGGCGCATCACTCCGCGTTCCCTCTTCTCTCCCTCTCCTCAGGGCCGCGCTGGCCACTGCCTCCCGTGTCCCCCCAGCATCTCCTCCCTCCCCCTTGGAGCCCGGCCAGGAACTCCCACCGCTCCCCTTCCCTTCCCCTCGGGGCGACAGAGGCGGCACGGAGCCCCCTCCTCGCGCGGCCTTGGGAACGGCTCTCGCCTCAGGCCGAGAGCGAGCGAGGAACAGGCACGGGAGGGAGGGGGAGCGGGGGGCGGAGGGAGAGGAAAGGAGTGACAGCGCCACAGCCAATCGGAAGGAGGACGTAGCCTTGTTAACTTGAGCCATTTTTTCAATGAATTTACTCCGTGCAGGCACGGAGTAAATTCATTGAAAAAAAAGGGGGGGAGGCTGCAAGGCTGGTGGCGGCTCCGCGGGCCATCAGTCGAGGTCTGGGGGGCTGGATTTGGCCCGCGGGCCTTGCTTTTGACACCTGTGGGATAGATGGTTGTCTAATAACAAAGGTGTGAGAAAACATTGGCCCTTTATATGTTTTGGCTTACAGTTTTCATTAGCCTCAACCAACAAGGCCAATGGAAAGGAGCTGTGGTTCACAACACTGGGAGAGTGGAAGGGCTGTCTCTCTGTCTCTCTCTCTTCAGGTGAAGAAAGCACTAATTCTACCTAGAATATGATTCATGCTTATAGCAGCTTCACATATCTTCACCTATTCATTCAAATAAATTTCTGGACATCATATACAGTGGTGCCCCGCATAGCAACGTTAATCCGTTCCAGGATAAACATCGCTATCTGGATTCGTCGCTATGCGGGGGGGGAACCCATAGGAACACATTAAACTCTGTTTAATGTGTTCCTATTGGGGAAAAACTCACCGGTAAATGAAGATTCCCCCATCCGGCTGCCATTTTCGCTGCCCGGTAAGCGAGGGTAGGGCGTGAAAATGCTGTGGGCGGCCATATTCTGCACCCAGCGGCCATTTTGGAACCACCGATCAGCTGTTTTCTAAACATTGCAATGCAAAGCTGTTTTCTAAACATTGCAATGCGATCGCGTTAGCGATCACAAAAAACGCTATGCGGATTCGTCATTAAACGGTGCGCTCATTAAGCGAGGCACCACTGTAGTTCAGGTCCTCCCACTGAAAATATACTTCATGATTCCAAAACTGGTATTCTATATTTAATTTGACACCCTTTGGCATTTCTTTGCTGTCCTGCTTTGTTACATAGATCATCACCACTGTGGGTGGCATTATATGGGATGATGCAAAGAGGTATTATGAAAAGAGGGAGCTTTAGCCAGGATTTAAGATTATTTTGGATCCTCTCTAAAATGAGAGGAAACAGATGGATCAATTCTTTTAAAACTCTGGTTGGCAACAAGGCTT
Source organism: Pogona vitticeps (assembly GCF_051106095.1). Lineage (NCBI taxonomy): Eukaryota > Metazoa > Chordata > Lepidosauria > Squamata > Agamidae > Pogona > Pogona vitticeps. Next base: position 230,943,785 of record NC_135784.1, on the reverse strand, counting down.
CTGTATGGACTGGGAGGATAAATGAATGTCCATCTTTTCTTGAAAGTATAAATTTGCAGAGTTTTAGAATGTCCAAAGTGCTGTTTTGATATTCCATGGCTAATACCAAATCACGGGAATATTGATGGCAAAAAATATAATTACATGCCAGTGCCTATTGTTAGCTCAGGAACTTTAGCAAGAATAATAAAAATGGCCATACTCACAAGCAGCTGTTCTACAGGAAATAGTTAATAATTTGGAAAAAATTTTCATTATTAAATTGTTGAGAAGCACAAAATTCTGCACTTTGTCATCATACCATGTGTACAATAATTTCAATCCAATTTAAATTAAACGAGCGTTGGCTAACGGAAACATACTAAAATGTGTCAGAACCTGAGGGTACAAAGCATTCTGCAGCTTGTGCTCTCTTGGGAGTGGAACTCCTTTCCTGTGTGCAGAAAATGGCATCTGTTTACTTCTGTGCTGCTTTGTCGCACCTTGATTGGAGTTTCTTTCCTGGCTAAGCTGCTGCTTTGTTCCATTCTGCGGCCACTCATTTTCATAGAAAACTAGGTAGCTCTGACACAGAAAGGCTAAATGCTCCTTTTCTTTGCAGTTAACACAGTGAGCCATATAGTTGTAAGCCAGTATATCTTTCTAGAGACAGAGATAGCAAGTTTCTTTATACTTCTCTAGGGAATGTTTCAGATATGCTCCATTCCTAATATGTCATCCTTAGGATTGCCAGCATCCCATTTCCTGAATTTTCAAGGCCAAAACTTTATATTGGGGGGGGATCTTTTGTTGTCACAGAGGTGGGGTAGGCAAAAGCAGAATTCCGGCTGCCTCTGGCATGATTTATTTTGCTGTCAATAGAACTTGTGCAACAAGACTTTCGATGAGTTGCATTGTTGATGCTGTGCTCCCTGCTGCATTCCAAATGGTGTAAGAGGACGATGTCGCTGTGTGAAAAAGCCAGGAGCAAGGGTCAGAGATGTGAAAGAGAGCAAGCCATTGGGTGCATGCGTGCACTTGAACCCATCATGCCATTTGGAGCACCACTCCCTTCATACTGAGCCCACAGGCCCCAGCACCAGCTGTGGCTAGGCTGAGACAGGTGTCAGGCTTCAAAGAAACCTCGCTCCCCAAAATCAAATTCCTCCTTCCTCAAGTTCACCTTGCCCTTGGATTGCAGCCTTCCCCCCCACCTCCGCCGAGAACTAGAGAACCAAAGCAATTCTCAAAGATTCCAGCAGGCACCCTGGTTGTTCTCAGTTCTCCGGCTGATTAAAAAAAAATCAGTCTAAATGTTGGAGTGTAATCTCAGTGTTTGAGATGATTTCTGATCAGCACTGGATCATGTAGCACCATGTCATGCTTTTGTACTTCAGTTAAAATTAATCAAAATACAAATGTAGGCTTCTCTGACAGTTACTCCAGCCATGTGAGTTAATGATTCAGAATTTACATTTTTTTTCCTGTCGCTCTAGCAGTGTAATCCTAACTCAACGATGCATCAGCTGCCTTTTGTGTCAGCACGATCTCCTTGTTGTACCTGATCCATAAGATCTGCTGATGCCATAGCTGCTGTGCTGTGTAAGACCAGCCAGCATGGAGAGTTTTTTAAAAAATGGCACATTTCTGTGTGCCTGCATTGTTTGGACTATGATTTGTGTCCCCCCCCCCTTCACTTCCTTAAAATTCAGCACTAGCTGGTCCAGCTAGGATAGGGCAGATGATTTTCCTTTTTAACTGTATTATTTTATTTTATTGATTGATTTTGGCTTCTATACTGCCCATCTGGCTAATAGGCCACTCTGGGCAGTTTACATGTTAGACAAATAAAACATACACTATACCAACAGTGAACATAATAATACAAAGCCAAATAAAAATAAAACAACCAACAATTTAAATAAAATAATTAAAATAATATAATATAGAGCAAGATAGCAGAATTGATAGTATAAATGTTGAGATCACTCACTGTAATTTGGTGTTATAATTATGATTTTAGAAGGCCTGCCAGAAAATCCACATTTTTAACAGTCACCTAAAAGTTCCCAGTGAAGGGGCCAGGCAGATTTCGGATGAGAGCTTGTTCCAGAGCTCAGGAGTAACCGCTGAGAAGACCCAGTTTCTGGTTCTCTCTTTCCAAGCCTCTCTCAGGGCCAAAACTCTCAACCCCCCAGCCTGGGAAAATCAAACGGGACAGGCAGATCTTGTTGGAAGGAGGCATTCTGTCAGGTATCGAGGCCCTAAACTGTTTAAGGCTTAATAAATTAACACCATCACCTTGAAGCTGGCACAGGAACAGACAGGTAACCAGTGCAGGGCAGCCAGGGTGGAGCAAAATGTGTTGATGTTTCTTAACACCATTCAGTAATCTGGCCGCCGTGCTCTGGACCTGCTAAAGTTTCTGTAACAGCCTCATGTGCAGCCTTATATAGAGAGCATTACAGTAGTCTATTCTTGAGTCTACCAGTGCATGAACCAGTGTGGTGAGGGACCCAGTTTCAAGGTAGGGACGCAGCTGGGCAATCTGCCTTAGGTGGAAGTAGGTGAAATGGACCACAGATGCTATCTGAGGTTCGATTGACAATGATGGGTCCAGTAGTACACCCAAGCTGTGTCTCTCATCCTTAGCAGAGAGAGTAGCCCCCCCCCAAAGGAGAGGGAGGCACCCAATCCACAAACACTATGGACACCTACCTCAGGATCTCTGTCTTGCCCAGGTTCAGCCTCAGTCTATTATCCCTCATCCACCACAGCATGGTATCCAGGCAGCGCTCAAGGGACGGGACAGCATCCTCTACAGAAGGATGGAAAGAGAGATAGAGCTGGGAGTCATCCGCATGTTGGTGACATGAAGCTCCAAAGCTCCTGTTGACCTCCCCAGGGCCCTTATATAGATACTAAACAGCATTGGGGAGATGATCCCGAGGGTCACAGTCAAGGATCTAAGGGATGGACATCATCTCGCCAAGCTGTACTCTCTGACCATGGTCCTCAAGGAAGGACTAGAGCCAGGACAAGGCCAGACCACTGATCCCCAATCAAGAGATCCTCCTCAGGAGGATACCGTGGTCAACAGTACCGAAGGCTGCTGATTAGATCAAGGAGGATCAGCAAGGACATTTTGCCCCATAAATCTCCCTCAAAAGGTCACCATTGCTGTCCCCATGCCATGGCACAACCTGAAGCCAGACTGGAACGGATCAAGTAAAGGCATCTACTGTATTTTCTAGTTTCTTTGCTCTTTCTTCTGTTTCAGTTTCTTTGCTGCTGGACCTCTCACTGACCTTCTCTTCCCCATTAGTATGAGCGTGGGTATGTTATTACTGGTTTCCTTTCACTTTTTAAAAGTATTTTGTTGAAAATAAAATAAGGGAGAAATGAAAGAAGATAAACAGTTAAAAATAGATGCACATGATAAAGGAGCAGACAAAGAACAATTCACCGTTAATCCTGCACATGCACTGAATAAGAAACAAGAACAGCAGAATCTGCAGCAGGGAGCTGCTAATTACCATTGCAGAAGATTTTTGCTAAGTAACATTTCTGATAGCACTTTGTTTGCTATGACTCCATCATCTGGAATCCTGGGATTGAAAGTCTGGGAAGGAATTTCAGATTTTCTGCCAGAGAGCTTTTCTGTATCCCTTGAACAACATCCGGGAATTCTGAGATTCCCTAGGCTGCTGCTGTGGCAGCTGAAAGTGCTGTCAAAGCGCTACAGCTCTGTAGGGTAGATCACCCTTCGAAGCTGGAAGCACCTTGTGATGCAGCATATTGGATCATGAAATTCAGAGAAAGTCCACCACTCTGCAACAAACATGGACCCTGATAGGCAGTCTTGCCTGCGGAACTTTACGGCTCCTGTCCAAAAGAGGTGGGCGTAGGTAGGCTGCTGATCCCATCCTTTTCCAAAGAGACAGAAAAACAATCCAAGTGGGAGATAACTAATGACTAACCACTGATTTTCTCATTAGAAATAATGCTAGTAAAAAAAAAAGTCACACTGCAGCATGCATTAATGGCCTATTTTGCCTTACGAGCAAAGTACTGTACACTGGTACTGAAGCTAGACATACTGTACTAACCTGACCATCTGTTGCCTCATTAAAAAGAGGCATGAAAAGCAAAATCATCTGTTGGGAAGCGCTGTGCGGCAGCATTTAAAAATCAGCATCAATTTGTCAGCCTTTGCTAATGCTGTGCTGTCAAGTGCATGCCTGTCTTTGGGCTCCAGAAGGTTGTGGTGGCTGTTGTGCTAAATATAGCCTTCTTTTCCTTCCAGAGATGAGCAGGCAAGAGTTGTGCTGTGATAGCTTTTAAAGTAAGGACACAGGCAAGATCTGCTTTTAATTGCTTGCCTTAATAATGATCTCCATTCCTTCCAAACTCTGTGCCCACATATCATATCACCAGTTTGGAAAGTTCTTTAAGAGTACTGACAGAGGCTTGGTGCCATTAAATGACTGTTAAGATAATATTTGTTTGTTTGTTTGTTTGTTTGTTTGTTTGTTTGTTTGTTTGTTTGTTTTTCCTGCTTTTTTACCTTAAATAGAACTCAAGGCAGAGAGAACCTGTTCACCCATACAAAGGACTATAACACATTTTGGGAAAGTTGTTTTTAGACTAGCATCCTGTGGAGGAGAATCTTGGAATTTGTAGTGCAGAAAATTAATTCTTCCAGGTTTCTGACCAGAGATCAGTGGCAGAGCATGTGCTTCACATGTAAAGGGCAGACCCTAATCTAAGTCTGATTGAACAACAGGACAATCTGCCTCCTCTTCTCCCTCATGCACCCCTCACGGTCTATTCCTGCCACCTGGAGAATATTTGGAAGGCAGCCGTTCAAGGAGGGGTGGGGATTGCCCTTGCCCCAATCTGCCAGCCATGAGATTCTTGTCAAAAGTTCCCACTTTCAGTCCTAAGCATCTCTTTAAAAGTTGGTTTTGAAAAGCAATCGACATTGCAAAAGTAGTTTGTAGGCGTTGTTACAATGTTATAAAGTAACGTTACATGACTCATCCCATTGCTAATTACATTTCTGTTACTTTTCATTTCTTTCTCCTTTTTAAAAAGAATGGTTAAAGAAACTACAGAACTAGACAAGATAACATGGGGAAAAGAAAATCACTAAATCGCAAAGTTGTATAAATTATTATTGGACAGAAATATGGAACAGGAAGTAATTAAAGAAAATATGATAAAATGGATGCAGGAATTAGGTAGAATAATTCAAACAGAGGATTGGTTTAGAGCATGGAATGATAACCAAGAACTATCAATAAGTACAGATTTGAAAGAAAATTATATGAAAATATTACATAGATGGTATATGACACCAGAGAAATGGGCAAAGGTGAAGAAAAATGAGAAAGATAAATGTTAGAGATGTAAGACAGTAAAAGGAACACTATATCGTATGTGGTGGGGTTGCAAATTTATTAGGAAATTTTTGGAAAGAAATAGAAAAAATAATCGCCATAAATTTAAAAATAAAAATGGAGATGAAACCTGGAACTTATTTGTTCAATATGGTAAAGCTAAACTCAAGACTAGAGACAAAAAATTGTTTATACATATTATGCGCAGCCAGAATTCAAGTGGCAAAACAATGGAAACACACAAGTAGGAACCTTCAGTGGAGGATTGCTTAATAAAATTACAGGAACTAATATTAATGGACAAACTAACAGACTCATTGAAAGGAAAGAGTGGAATGCAGCACAAATCTCAATGGGGGAAAGTAAAGAATTATCTTAAAGAGAAATTGAAGAAAGATTCCAAACCTGTACCAAGTGACTTAGGCTAAAATTAGAAGCAGAACTGCTCTCAACAGAAGTAAAAACAAATTAAAGCAGATTGTTAATATGGATATAAAATAAGAATTAAGAAAGATATTATTAAGATTGCGAAGAAAATAAATGTATGGTGGAATATAAGGAAGTAAAAATGTTAAAGACATGTTTTACGAAAGAGATAATAGAAAGTTATTTTGGTTATGTGCTAATATTGTGATAATTATTTACTTATTTTTATAATTTTTTTAAAATTCAATAAAGATTAAACGTTTTTGTTTTTTAAAAAGGAATGGACGTCAACAGATGGGAAAACCTGACATCTGAGCGTTCAGCCTGGGGGCAGGTGGTGCATCACGGCCTCTCCCAATTTGAAGAGACCCTTGCCCAGCAGGCCGAGGCAAAGAGGCAGTCCTGAAACCAGCAAAATCAGGGAGCTGGACAGGGGACAGATTGTATTTGTCTTCATTGTGGAAGGGATTGTCACTCTCGAATTGGCCTTCTCAGCCACACTAGACGCTGTTCCAAGATATTATATATTTACATTACCATACTCTCAGGACTGAATGATGCCTACATAATTCTCTAATAAAACTGTTGGTCAAATTCTATCAAACCATGACATTTTTTGTGTTGAGAGTTCTGGGAACTTGTGTAAGTTCCAATAAAATGCACAGTGGAAGGGCAGCTAACTTCAACTAGAAGTTGGCTAGGGAAGTTCCCTTGTTTATCCACCTTCACCAAAGCCTAGCACTTTTGATTAAACAACACTCATGAGGCAATCTTTAAGTGTAAAAATGTTTTGTATATTTAACTCACATGAGTTAAATATACACATGAGCCGCCTAGAGTGGTCTTTTAGGCCAGATGGGCGGGGTATAAATCAAATTTTAAAAAAAATGAATAGGCACTCAGTAGGTTTCAGGTTGGTACAGAAGGAAAAATAGTAAAGGCAAAAGTTTATTTTCTTAGCACACGTGGCTAGGAGGATCTCTGAGGTTCAGAGATCCTGCCTGGAGGTCTAGCATCTTGCAAGGTGAAGAAGGATCTGGATTACAAAATGAAGATTCTCAAACCTCATGATAAAAAGGGGAGTGACAAGGGGCAGAGCTTATTTAACCCAGGAAACAACAAATCCCTCTGATTGGTTAGTATATAAACAGGCAAAACAAGTTAGTCTGTGATGCAGGCCCCTTCCTCTCACATCTTGAAATTAGCATTTGGATTGCTGATTAGCCAACATTTTGAACTTTTTCAGTATCTCTTCTGATAGCAACTATTAATAATAATCTTAAATCCTTCTGTTTAAGGTTTAAAAGCAAAGAAAGTAGAGAACTAAAATGGCTAATAAAATTTTGAGTTGGAATGTCCAGAGACTGAACTCTGCAAAAAAACTGAAAACAAGTGTTCCATTTCTTGGAAACCGAAAGAAACCAAATAATCTGCTTACAAGAAACCCATATTAGAAAACAGGTTGTAAAATATCTAAAGAATGGGAAACACTGTCTACCAAAAGAAATATTAAATGTTGAGGAAGGAAGATATATAGGAGTAGAAATTCAAATACAAGGAAAAATACTAAATGTCATTTCAGTATATGCACCAATAGAAGGCAAACGAATTTCTTTCAAAAATTGACACAAAGATTACTAGAATTAGAAAGAACTGAATTGATTATAGCGGGATATGAATGGAGTAATAAATCCTAAAGCTGATCAGAAATCAGAAAATAAAATAAAAGAGAATCAGGGGAAACTACCAAAAAGTGTTTTTACATGTTGGATGTTTTCAGATTAGAGAATAGTTGGAGAATAAAACATGGAGATACCATGTTTGCATTTTCAGTTGCAAATATAAATTAGTAGCAGCAAACTTCTACTGGGATTTATCTTTTGGTCATGTATACATCATCTAGTTAATAATCACCAGGCATTATTTTTGGGGGGGGGGATTGATCCCATGGGAAGTATTCTTTGGTTGATATTTTATATTTTTATAAACACTGTAGGCACAGCATCAGAATTCGTCACTAGAAAGTATTCCCCTGCATTTTTTTTCCTTTTTGGCTTGTTAATGGTGACAACATAATCTTAACATTCAGTGAATGAGGCAGGGAAATGGTATCAAAACAGCTTCTCTTGGCCCAACATAAACCCTTTTATATTGCAAAAGAAAGGTCTGCGTACTGGACAGAGGAAGGATCTCTCTGTACATTCATTCTCAAAACAGAGGAAGGTGGGGTAGAGAGTGAATGAATGAAGCCTGGTTTGCAAAGCAGGACCAATATGCCACTCACCACCTTTTATTTACATGAATGTTAGCAGAGGAAGAAACAACTCTGGGCTATTTTTATTTTTATTTTATGTTGTAATGTGTCTGGAATTTCTTTGCCAGAGAAAGGCAAGAAATATATTTCTGAAACATATGGAAAAGGCTGCAAGTAAGTCACAAACCATGTCAGTCCCTGGCTTTAACACCTATGATCTGGCCAAAAGATGATCTCGGGTTATCAGGAAGGAGATCTCCCTAAGAAGCTAGATAACAACTGCCTCAGTAAACAATACTTGAGTAAACGGCAATGAGTAAACAACAGATGTTACAATAAGCAGCCATTCCAGATAAGTGCTGCTGATAGGGATGAAATGGGAAGCAGGGTTGTTGTCTTAGCCCTGTTAAAATATTGGGGGCCAAGTTATACATTATATATATAACCCATTATTAGAAGAGAGTACAGTATTCCTCAGGACGTTTGTGTGATTTTCACAGTACGAGCTTTCGTTGCTTGCCACCATTTACAAAAGAAATAGTTCTGTTTTGTGATTGGATCTGGACCTAATTGTGGTCTTTCTTTGCAAGCATCAATGCTCAGTCACACAGATCTACTAAAAACATGTATCTAGAATAGTAACAAATTTCGGTGTTGATTGATGGGCAATTTGTGATATCATAGTTTGGCCACAAGCCAGCAAGAAAAGAGAGTCTGGAAGGCCCTGAGAGCAAAAGAGGGAGCCTATCTTTGTATGTCAACTACGCTGATAAGCTTCTTTGGCAGAGGGGCAAGATAAAAATATTGCTAAGAAATAAATGCCAAAAAGAAGTCTGCCACAGATCAGCGTGGAAAGGCATGGTAGTGATGCAAATGTCATACTGAGATTATTGAGATGAGGGCTGGAAATAAAAAGACCACATTGTGATTACTATCATGACCTTCACTATATATTAAGGGCACTCCTAAGGCATTCAACTTTCTTCATACACTTCACCCGTCTTCAGAAGAAGCCAAGCCAGTAATACTGATTTACATCCAGATAAACCTATAGTGGTGTTTCTCTCATGCTGGAGGAAGGCGGTAGAGAGGGAATCTTTGCTGTTCTATGTGGAAGAGATGACTTGAGGCTGTATGTGAGAATCCATGAAAATCCCCTCATTTTCCTCCAGCAAGAGGGCTTTTATGGATCGTGATGTCCTCCATGAAGGCAACAGCCTTTTTCATTTCTGCAATGGCCAATGTAGATCCAAACCAATGAGCAACTTAAACAGGAAAGTTGTGGTGATTGCAGTACGAGCTGAAAACTGGTGGCCCTCCAGATGTTGTTGGACTCCAACTTATCTCAACTTCTGCCACCTTGGCCAATGGTCAAGGATGATTAGAAATCAACAAACATCTGTAAGGTCACAAATTGTCAACCCTTGGCCTAAAGCAGTGATGGCGAACCTATGGCACGCGTGCCACATTTGGAACGTGAAGCCCTTTCTTCTGGCACGTGAGTGAGTGGACCATCCACCCACCCACCCTTGTGGAAACAAACCTTTTGAAGTGGCTGCAGCTGGGATTCCCCCTATTCCTGTTCTGGGTCCTTTAACTTCCTGTCCGTCCCCATGATTCCCCCTTTAACTTCCTGTCCGTCCCCATGATTCCCCCTAAAACTGCCACTTCCTGTTCCAGTTCTGGTCTTCCAGGTGACACGGCAGCCACTGGTTTCTCCCCCACCCCCTCATTTTGGACACTCGATCTGAAAAAGGTTTGTCTCCACTGGCCTAAAGTCTCAGAATTACTCAGTGAACAGGCACCATGAAAAGCTTTCATATAAGGAATATCCTAGCACATTTCTTTTCTCTATGCCCGGATGCTTTGCTGAGCTCATTTCTTGTTTTAGATCACAAAGACTATATCCTTCCCATGTGATACTCCCACGTGCTTGTGGATATGGGTCACTACCTTGACCTGGTCTAAGCCTCCACAGTCAACATCTTTTGTCATTTGTTCTTTATCAGTCTCCTCACTGCCCTCTGACCTGTCTCACAATGTTTTTCTCCCCTGTAAGGCAGGTGACATGTGTGTCTGTGCAAGGTATGCAGTCACTGATATAAATGTATCTATGAAAGGATAGCCATAGAGTAACTGTCAACTATAGGTGTGGTTTCTTGTTTTGTTTTTTGAAAGTATGCAGCCCTTCAAACTGACAGTAGGAATAATGGTCCTGCCAAAAGCTGATAAACAAAAGCATGAGACTGATAGACTGCCTGCCGGTAAAGAGACTTAATTCTTTCCTTGAACTTTGGCATTTGTGATGCCAGAGAACAATAAAACCTTTCATGGAAAGCAGCTCCTACACTGTTTCAGAATCCAGAGACTACCGTCTAGGATTTTGATTCGCTCATTTGCCAGTGTCTGTAATATAAAACTGTTAGGGATTTTTAACTGTACAGCTAAACTGTTATGAGTGCCAGTTGAGCAAGTGCCAAGTATTCACAAGTCTTCTCCATCACAAAGGAGGAGCGAGTTGGGCTGAAGGTACTTGTTGGGGGAGCGGGGTGAGACACAGGATGGATAAACAGACATTGTTACTTTAAATCATGGATCAGGAGGCCATTTTGTGTTTCTGCTTCAGGACCTGGAGAGGTCTTGTCACTGTGCAAAACCTAATAAAATAATATTATTGTTCTTGTCTGTAGTGTTCAAACATGAACTATCTTAAACCAGTGGGACAACTTTTGATTAAGGGCTGATGTACTTACTACAGTGGTGCCTCGACTTATGAACATCCCGACATACTACCATTTTGAGTTGGGACCAGCTCCGGCCGCAAAAATTTGCTTCTACTTGCAGCCGGAGCTTAAAGTTATGATCAAAAAAAGACAGGGAAAAAAGGCAGGAAATTCAAATTGCTAACAGTTGGTGGCGAAGAGGCTGCTTCTTTGTAGCTCTTTCGCCCCAGCAGTTAGAGAGAGTGTGATCGGAGGAGACTTTGGACTGCCTGGTAAGGTAAGGTGCTGTTTTCTGCTTTTTAAAAACTGTCCTGGGTGGGTTATGCAGCGTGGTTTTGGGCTGGGTGGTGGGATTATGTTTCTATGCTGTGATGGGACTTGCAGTCTTGGGGGGGGGTTCCCCAGTTTCCAATGGGTCTTGTGGGGTTTGTTTGCTTTTTGGTTTCCCCCCCATTTCCGATGGGTCCTGCAGGGTTTGTTTCCTTTCTGCTTTGCCTTTCCCCCATTTCCGGTGGGTCTTGCATGGTTTGCTTGCTTTCTGCTTTGCTTTTTTTGCATTTCTGATGGGTCTTGCACGGTTTGTTCGCTTTTCTTTTTTCTTTTCCCTTTAGGCTGGAACGGAGTAATTGCGTTTCCGATGGGTCTTGTGGTGGGTGATTTTTTGTTGTTGTTGTTGTTGTTGTATTTTTTGGTGATTTTTTTTCCTTTGGCCAGAACAGATTAATTGCATTTCAATGCATTTCTATGGAAAATGGTGCTCAGACTTACGACAATTTTGAGTTATGACTGGACTTCCGGAATCAATTAAGTTTGTAAGTCGAGGCACCATTGTATAGTTTTTATATGAGCATAATATAAAATATGTTAAAATGAAGCAGAAAAATTTGTTTTCTCTGCTTTGTATTGAACATCTCAACTTCTAATGCCAATTCTAAATTGTTACAAAAAAGTTGTAAACCAGATTTGCTGGTTATGTCTGATCCCTTACAAAATATGGAAAGCTTTGTGTCTTCCATGTCTAATGGTTTTAAAGTATTCTTTTTAAAACATTTGTTAAGGTCACAAATACTGCTTAAAGAAGGTGGTGAAAACCAATGATCTCTCTTTGATATTGCTCTGTTATAAAGTACTGACCTTCTGTTTCATTCCATTTTGCTTCAAATGAAATACAGTGGTGCCCCACAAGACGGGCGCTCCGTTTAACGACGAAACCACTTGGTGTCGATGTTTTTGTGATCGCAAAAGCGATCGCAAAATTATGTTCCCTATGGGGGGATTTCACTTTGCGATGATCGGTTCCCTGCTTCGGGAATCGATTCTCGCAAAGCGATGATTTTTTTACAGCTAATCAGCGTTTTCAAAATGGCCACTGGGTAAACAAAATGGCCACCCACTGTTTTCTGGGATGGATTCCTCGCTGCACAGGCAGCGAAAATGGCCACACTATGGAGGATCTTCGCTGGACAGTGAGTTTCCAGCCCATAGGAACGCATTAACCGGGTTTTAATGCATTTCTATGGGCTTTTTAAAATCGCTTTACAACGTTTTCGTTCTACAGCAATTTCGCTGGAACGAATTAACGTCATAATACGAGGCACCACTGTATATCTCTACTAGACTGCTAGTTTTATATTGCAAAATGTCCAGCAGTAATTCGCCCCATACGTGAAAATATATGTAATAATAGTTCTAAAATAAAAGTTATAAATAGTTCATAATAGTTCTAAAACAAAATTCAACAGACTTTATAATTTGCTGATTTTAAGTGTATATCGACAAGAAGGATGGTAAAAATCTAGGCTTCAGGAACATGAAATTCAAAGCCATTCTGTAAAGTTAAAAAAAAAACTGCATTTGTTGCTATACGTATCTGTATCTCCATGTGACATTAAAAGAACCTTTTAACCTGCATTTAACCTGTAGGTTTTTAAAAATGAAAATATTAGAATAAGTAGTGGCAGTGATAATCATTGGGATCACAGGCAGTACCATGGATAATGCAACCTTTTCCTTATCTACTAGGGCTCTGCTAGGGTGAAAAAAACAAAACCCAAATAAGATTTCCTTTCAATGAGATGGATGGGAAAAAATGGTGAATTCCTCCTTATCTCCTGAAATCTCAGTAATTATCAACTCCTTCCCCACCCCTCTTATGTATATAGGCTCCAAATCCTGTGAGATACTGTTCTCCCTCTATTTGGTACTGATTAGCCCGCATCTTGAGTACTTTGCCCAGTTCTGGACACCACACTATAAGGAGTATGTCAATGAACTAGAGCAAGTTCAGCAGAGGGCAACAAGGATGATTGGGAACTGGAAACCAAGCCCTGTAAGGAAAGACTGAAAGAACTGGGCATGTTTAGCCTTCAGAGAAGAAGAGACATGATAGCACTTTTCAAATACTTGAAAGGTAGTCATACAGAGAAGGGGCTGGATCTGTTCTCGATCATCCCAGAGTGCAGGGTATGTAATAATGGGCTCAAGCTACAGAAAGGCAGATTTAGGTTGACCATCAGGAAAAAACCTCCTAACTTTTAGTGCAGTACAACAATGGAACCAACTGTCTTGGGAAGTGTTGGGTTTTTTTCTTTTCTTACAATGCAATGCAGCCATGCATGTACCATTTTCCTTTAATAGCCTGGCTCTCTCTTTTTTCTATCATGTCTCAGGCTATTACAGTAATAGATACACCTGTGTAGCAGAATGCAGAAAGGTGATGTCATTCCTGCCTGTCCACCACAGCAGCTAAGAGGGAGGAGCCTAGGATAGAGCAGGAGGGGCGGAGTTAGAATGACAGTTAGAAGGGGTAAAAGGACAGTTAGAGACAGTTGGAGTTAGGGAGAGGTAGAAAGAGTCAGGGACCAGAAGATGTACAGAGAGTGTTAGGGTTTAGGAACAGGATAAAGAGGTTTAGGGGAGAATATTGAAAGTAAAATACATGTAACAAGCAGGAATGAACGCATAAGCATAACAAAAGAGATATTAAATTGATAGTAAAGTGATTGACTACATGATCTTAAAAGTATTACCATCTGAACCAATTCACATGATTTCCTGTTGAAGAATAATAAAAGAATACTTAATCAATCATAAACCCTGCTTCCTAAAGTATATGACCTTTTTGGGGTGACAGTTCCTGTGTGGGACTTGAAGTGGTATTAAGAGAATACCTGGTGGCAGCAAAAAGGGCGTGTTTACCTGTGTGGAGCCCAAGGAAATAGGGGCCACAAAGAGGTGATCGCCACAACCTGTTCTTTTCTTCTTCTCTGGGTATAAGGGAAAGCCTTATCTATCTTTTCACCAGATGCTAGTAGATAGCTGAAGCAGTTGCAGTGTGTTGTATCTGCTGCTATCTCGTCTTTCACCTTGATATGCCTGCTCCTTCTTTGATTCAGCTTGCTTTATGTTTTTCCTCCTGAAGCCGAGTCATTTTGTTCTGTTTTACCAGCAATCCCTTTTTTGGTAGGTATTGTTTTTTGTTTTGTATGTTTAGCAAAGCTTATGTTACATTTTTACATACAAGCTCTTAGTTTTCTTTTATTAAGCTGTGCATAGCAAATGGGTGGTTTTAAGTCTGTTTGATATTTTTATAGTAGATGTATATTAGGTTACTTCTTTATATATATTGTTTGTTTGCTAACTTCTTTTTTGGTTCACCTCCGGTTCCCACTGAGTGTTCTACATGGCTGTGGATACCCTGGTGGTCCTTTCTTTTTGAGCCAACAATTCTCAGCATTTATCTGGAAATATCTTTAATAACAAATAATGCAATATAAGGTTATGGGCCCAGGTGACAAATGGTCAGTTTTTTGTTGTTGTTGTAACCCATTACAGTCAACCCTTGACTTACGAACTTAATCCGTTTCAGAAGGACATTCGTAAGTCAAATCAGCATTTCCCATAGGAATGCATTGAAAACCAATTAATCTGTTCCGGCTGTTTTTGTTTCTCAGGTCGAGGGGTGGTTTATAAGTCTAAGCATTAGTTCCCATAGGAACAAATGCAAAGCCAGTTGATCCATTCCTACCACTAGGGGCAGAATTTTTTCTTTTTTCCTTTTAACCTAAGATGACTTAGGTTTTAAAAAAGGAAAGAAAAGAGTTCATAACTTGAAGCAAATATCACAAGTCGAGGCAATATTTTCCTATCAGAGCGGTTCATAAATCGAAATGTTTGTAACTAGGGTCGCTGGTAAGTTGAGGGTTGACTGTATTTGTTGTTACATTTTTTACCTATATTTTTTGTTGTTGTTGCATCGCTGACTAAAAGAACTTTTTCTGAAGAAAAAGGAAAAGGGGAGAGAGGACAGGTTATGGATACAGGAAGTTTGGAGATTTTCCCTTCATTTACAAAGGAGGAATTTTCTTTGTGGAAGCTCCAATTAGAAACTCTTTTAACAAGTAAAGGGATATATGGAGAAATAATGAGCGAGCCTCCTTCACAAGAGAGAGCTAAAACTTTGGCTAAGTGGCAAAAGAGTGACTGTTATGCTAAAGACATAATCCTTCATAGCCTCACTTATAAACAGATGTGCATAGTAAGGAAATGTACTACTGCTAGACAAATGATAAATGCATTGAAAAATACATTTGAGTTCTCCAGTTCAAACATCCTAATTATTTGGATGGAGAAGCTAATGGGCTTAAGGCTAAACTCAAAGGATGAATATGAAGATCATATAGATGCATTACTACACATTCTTTCTAAATTAGAAATGTGTAATATGGAATTGAGTGATAGCCAGAAGATAGCCTACTTGTTTGGCAGCTTAGGCCAATTTTGGCCCTTTTAAAAGTATTGTCAATGCAAGGCAAATTACTTTTGATGAGGCACTGAACTGTTTATGTGAGGAATGTGTGTTGCAGAATACTGCACATGGTTCTAATGAACATTATGGGTCAAGCTACAGTGTGAGAGGCAAAGGATACAAGAAGGCCCCACCCTGCAGTAAGTTAATTAAATGTTTCAGTTGTGAAAAAATGGGACATATGGCTAGGGAATGCCATGTTCCAAAGGGCCAATTAGCTAAGAAAGGATAGTTTGCAAGCACAAATTTTAGGATAGAAAGAGGCAGAAGAAAAGTAAATAGAAGTTTTAACCAAACACTTTTTATGACTTATGAGAATGTGCAAGTTCCTGAAGAGCCACGTGACATGGTTAGTAGACTCTGGCTGTAGTGCACATTTTACAAACAATGAAAGATTTTTTTCAGACTTTTAACAAAGGTACTTCTGAAGAAATTAAAGTATCACATGGAGAAGGTATTTCAGTTGAGGGGAGAGGAAATGGTACACTTATGTGTGAAACATCAGACTCATTCTGTAAAGTTAATGTTTCAAATGTGTTACATGCCCCAGAATTGGAATGCAACTTGCTAAGTGTCTCTGCTTTAGCTAAAAAAGGCTTTGAAGTAAAGTTCAAGGACAGAAAGTGTATACTGGAGAAGGAAAATTGGGTATTCCTTGAAGATTCTGAAACTAATGGTGTGTATAAAGTAAGTCTCTTGAAGGAACAGGCAATAGCCAGTGCAGCTCAAACCCAGCAGAATATTGAAGCTGACCTGCAACTGTGGCACAGAAGATGGGCACACCATGATTATAAAGCTATCCTTGAGCTCCAGAACAAAGGTTTAGTAGCTGGACTTAAAGTAAAGCCACATGATACAGACTCTATGTTAAAGTATGTGCATTGTATAACACAGAAAGCTCTTAGGCCAGTGGTTCTTAACCTTTGTTACTCGGATGTTTTTGAACTGGAACTCCCAGAAACCCCAGCCAGCACAGTTGGTGGTGAAGGCTTCTGGGAGTTGCAGTCCAAAACTCCTGAGTAACCCAAACCCTGAGGAAAAAAATACTAAGGTTGGACTTAATATATACAGTGGTGCCTCGCATAACGAGCACCTCGTATAGCGACGAATCCGCATAGCAATCCCTTTTCCGGGATCGCTAATGCGGAGGCATCGCGTCGGCCCCAATGGGTGAAACTCGCATAGCGAAGATCGTTAAGCGTTTCGCTTACCGATCTTTGCTTTGCGACGCCGCGGATCAGCTGTTCGGCGGTTCTAAAATGGGTGCTGGAAGCCCCCAAATGGCCGCGCGTAGCGTTTTCGCGCCCTCCCCTCACTTACCGAGGGCACGAAAATGGCTGCCGGACCCAGGAAACTTCGCTAAACTGTGAGTTTTCAGCCGATTTGGAGGTGCTCACTCTTTCACTCAGTTGCTGCCTCCAGGAGGTGCTCACTCTTTCACTCAGTTGCTGCCACCAATACTTCAGTTCAGTATCAATTATTTAAGCAGACAAGTGTTGCCTTGAAACCGAAAACGTGTTTATTGGATTAACAAAATAAAATATGTAAATCACCAGTTGATAATCAATTTCTTTCACTCACTGAACTCAATAACACAGAACCCTAACTCTCACTGACTTTCTGGCACACTGTCTCACAGACTCACTGATCTCTCTCTACATCTTGAACTCACATCTCTCGAAAACTCCACACACACCCCTTTATATCCCAGTTCCTCCCCCTTTAGCACCACCTTCCGTCCCCTCATTGGCTGCTGTTCCACTGCCCAGCTGTGACGGACAGGTGAGGGCAGGGATGAATGCTACAATAGGTTTGAGAGAAAACCAAAAGCAATTCTTTCAGATAATGGTGGTGAATATATTTCCCAGAACACCCATGTATTGTTTGAGGAACATGGAATCATGCATTATAGAACTGTCCCATATACTCCTGAACAAAATGGAGTTGCAGAGAGAAAATGGAGGTCCTTGCTTAGAAATGACAAAATGTATGCTTGCAGATGCTGAATTACCCAGTAAGTTTTGGGAAAAGCAGTTATGACAGCTAACTATCTTCAGAATAGGCTCCCTACAAAATATACTGTATGTACTCCATTTGAACTATGGAACAATAGAAAACCATGTCTGAAGCACATCAGAGTTTTTGGCTGTCAGGCATTTGCTTATGTCCCAGCATGCAGAAGGAGCAAATAGGGTCCAAGGTCTGAACCAACAATATTAGTTGGATATGACCCTGGTTCTAGAGGATGCAGAGTAATGGACTTAAAAACAGGAAACATCAGTGTAAAGCATGTCACTCATTTTGAAGAAGAAAAGAAAATCATCAAGAGAGACACCATCTTAGATGATAACTCACAACCTTACAATGTACCTCTTTTAGATACGTTAACACCAGTCCCTTTGCAATCCATATTAAAGAGAGGACAGGATATAGATGTAGAAGAAAACAATAAGCGATCAGAAGGGGATTGTGACGGACAGGTCAGTAACAACTTCTGTCCATCACAATGGAACCCTGATTTAACAACCAATGGTTGAATGGAAGGGGTGGAACCAATGAAATATAAGGAGAGAATGGAAGACAGTTAAATATCAGTTAGGGATATCAGTTGAGGATTTCAGTTAGGGATGTGTTAGAGTTAAAGTTAGGATTTCAGAGTTTAGAGAAAGAGCTAGATAGTCAAAGTCAGAAGTGAGAATAGTAACAAGTAAATACACAAGTTGATTAAATGGCAAATAAGTAAACAAAAGAAGACATTTTAATGATTATGATTCTGAGTGAATAAAGAACATCTGTAACTTTAATAAAAACTTTCAGTGATTGGTAGCCTGTGTTGGAGTGAAATAATTTACATTGTGGATAAAAGAAATACACTGGTGGCAGCAGAAAAGAGTGAAAATTAAATGTCATACCCGAAAGGGAACCTGGGTTGTGTAGAAGAACAAACAGGGGAACTGGAGGTGTGTGACAAGGATGTAGTGGCCAGTGTTGATGAAGAGGTCAGTGACAAGGATCTGGAACAGGCCCTCATGCAAGAAATTGCACATGAGCCCAAAGTGATTTCAGAGCCTGAAGTCAGATACACATCAGAGTCAAATAAAGGTATACCACCCCCTCGCCTGTCTTACTCTCTAAGAATTTTACAGAAATGTGAACCAGCAAACTGGGATGTCGTAGAACAGATGACAGCACCAGAGTGCGCCAAGTGGAGAGATGCTGCAAGAGAAGAAATGGAAGCCTTGCATAAAAATGGAACATGGACATTAACAAAACTTCCACCTGGAAAAGTAAGCCATAGAATGGGTTTTTAAGGGGGGGAAACCGCCAATGGACAATTTGAACGTTATAAAGCAAGATTGGTTGCCAAAGGTTTTCTTCAAAAATACGGAGAAGACTATGATGAGACCTTTGCTCCAGTTGTCCAGCAGTTTACTGTACATATTTTTCTTAGTATAGCAGCCTCTAGAAAAATGCAGGTTAAACATCTAGATATTAAAACTGCATGTTTATACGGGGATATCAGAGAGGAACTGTACTTGGAACAGTCACCTGGCTTCAGAGATGAGGAACATCCTGATTATGTTTGCAAGCTTTAAAAGGGTTTGTATGGCCTTAAGCAGACTGTAAGCCCTTGGAGTGAAAAGCTGAAGAAAATGTTGTTAGAACAAGGCTTTAAGCAAGGTAGTGCAGACCAATGCTTTTACACAAGAAATAAAGATAGACAGTTAGCTTTTATTTTATGTTATGTAGATGACCTGCTCATAGGTGCTTACAAACAAAATGAATATAAACAAATAGTAAGTATGCTCAATCAGGAGGTAGAAGTAAAAGAACTAGGTGATGCTAGATACTACCTTGGCATCCAAATTGAGAGAGAAGTAGATGAGTCTTTCCTTTTGAGCCAGAAACAAAAGAAAACTGAGCTATTACATGTGAGCAAAGCCAATTTCCTAAGAAATTGCTCAGCCACAGGCAGAGAGGTTCCAAAGTAAATAGCTCCTTTACCAGGCAAAATAGGGTCCGTAAATTTTACTTTAGGGCAGCTAAAATTTACTCTGGCACCAAGTCTGACCGATTTCATTGAGAACCAAGCCACACATGTGAGTACCAGGGAAATCCATCCTTCTAGCACTCATGAATAAGTTGGACCCAAATTGATAGCATTAAGTATACGTGGCCTTGTAAAATGCATCAATTTAGATAAGCCAATTATTTATAACAGCTTGTGTCTATTCAAGAAGCTAACTTCCAGATCTTAGGCATATTTACTTTTATTAGAAAAATATAGTTCTGTGAGAAATCAGTTTAAGCAAAGCATAGCAAAGCATATTTACATATTTCCAATCCCATCCCCATTGACAAGAGATTGAATTCCTCTAGAAAAAACGAAAATAATTAAACAGCTAACTAACAAAAAGAAGGGGAAGGCGGACCTCCCCTCCAACTTCAGCAAAATCTACATTTTAAAGCAAAACTGTAGATTCCATTGTCCATTATAAAAACAATACATCAGGCTTCTGGAAATCCAAAAATATGTTTGCTCAATAGGAAAAGCTCAGGCTTACTGTCCTTAGAATTATATAGTTCATCCCAAGTCCTTGTTGGCATCCATCTTCTTGCTTCCCTCGTGCTGGAATTCTCCTCCCTCTCTTCTTCCCATGAGGCTTAAGGAAAAGTTGTTGAGTCTTCCTCACTCTGTACTAGCCAGGTTGCTTAGTTACAAGATAAGGCCACACTGGACGGTACAGAGGCACAACTAGGAATCAACTTTGGAAATTTCCACTCTCAACTCACACACAGAAACCAAGATGAATTCATTCTGGCTAACTTTGTGATTGCAAATCCCATCAATAAATCATTTTATGAACTTTCATAACCAAGCTTATCACATTACATACATTGGGTTTGCAAGAAGCTAACATCGTAGCAACACCTATGCAAACTGATTTTTTGAAAAATAAGAATGAAACTGATCCTCTAACAATAACAGTGAATATAGAACAGCCATAGGGAAACTCCTATACCTGTTGACCACTACTAGGCCTGATATAGCAACAGCTGTGGGGAATTTTGAGTAGAAGAGTTAATTCCCCTACACAAGCTGACTGGAGTGCAGTTAAGAGAGTAGCTAGGTATCTAAAGAGTACAATAGATCTTAAGTTGAAGCTACCAGCTACAGGGACGTGGTGGCGCTGTGGGTTAAACCACTGAAGCCTCTGTGCTGCAAAGTCAGAAGACCTGCAGTCGTAAGATCGAATCCACGCAATGGAGTGAGCCCCCGTTGCTTGTCCCAGCTCCCGCCAACCTAGCGGTGCGAAAGCATGCAAAATGCAAACAATGTGAGTAGATAAATAGGTACCACCTCAGTGGGAAGGTAAACAGTGTTACATGTCTAGTCATGCTGGCCACGTGACCATGAAGGATTGTCTGTGGACAAAACACTAGCTCTATGGATTGGAAACGGAGATGAGCACCACCACCTAGAGTTGGACACTACTGAACAAATTGTCAAGGGGAACTTTTACCTTTACCTTTTTACCAGCTAGTAACTCTCCAAGACTTGTATGCTATATAGATGAAGATTGGGCAGAGGATAGTGTAGTGTAGACTATAAATCCACCAGTGTGTTCTTATTTTTATATGGTAATGGTTTGATATTATGGGCTACTCATAAACAGAGTGTTACAGCTTTATCATCCACAAGGAGTTTATAGCAGCATCTGAGGCATGTAGAAAACTCCTGTGGTTGAGAAAACTTCTAAAGGACTTTGGAGTGGAAGTAGCCAAGCCATTCCAAATGATGAAGGATAACCAAAGCTGTATTATGCTATCGCAGGCAGAGAGGATGAATGCCCGCATAAAACACATCGGTGTGAGAAACCAGTTTGTGCGTGATCTCCAATTGAATGGCATGATTCAGATGATGTATTGTTCAACCAAAGAAATGATAGCTGACATCCTGATGAAGCCATTGTCTAGAAACTGTTTCCAGTGCCTATGGGAGAAGATGGGACTTCTGGCCAGCTCATGCATGGAACATTGAGAAGGAGTGTTGGGTTTTTTTTTTCGTACAATGGAATGCAGCCATGCATGTACCTTTGTCCTTTAATAGCCTGGCTCTCTCTATTTTCTTTGTATCATGTCTCAGGCTATTACAGTAATAGATACACCTGTTCTTTTTTTCTTCTCTGGGTATAAGGGAAAGCCTTACCTACCTTTTCACCAGATGCTAGTCGATAGCCGAAGCAGTTGTTGTGTGTTGTATCTGCTGCTATCTCATCTTTTACCTTGATATGCCTGCTCCTTCTTTGATTCAGCTTGCTTTATGTTTTTCCTCCTGAAGCCGAGTCATTTTGTTCTGTTTTACCAGCAACCTCTTTTTTGGTATGTATTGTTTTTTGTTTTGTATGTTTAGCAAAGCTTATGTTACATTTTTACATACAAGCTCTTAGTTTTCTTTTATTAAGCTGTGCATAGCAAATAGGTGGTTTTAAGTCTGTTTGATATTTTATAGTAGATGTGTATTAGATTACTTCTTTATATATATTGTTTGTTTGCTGACTTCTTTTTTGGTTCACATCTGGTGCCCACTGAGTATTCTACATGGCTGCGGATACCCTGATGGTCCTTTCTTTTTGAGCCAACAATTCTCAGCATTTATCTGGAAATATCTTTAATAGCAAATAATCTAACAGGAAGTAGTAAGCACTCTGGTGCTGGAGGCAGTCAAGACAAAATTGAAGAAACGTCTATCAGATCTACTTTGATCTGTATCCTTGCACTGAGCAGGGACTTGGACTCAATGGCCTTACAAGCCCCTTCCAACTCAATCATTCTATAACTCTGATTCTTTATTTTCAAAAGTTGCTTTTTTAAATGCAGGGACATATCTAACACCATATGCAGTTTGCTCCTAAGTATATTTGCATTTTCAAACTAACTAATTTGTCTTGTTTCAGATGTGGAACATGTATCTTTCCATATGTTTATTATATTGCAGCTCCAATTCAATCTCTCATTGCCTTTATTGCCTACATGGCAAATAGCAGTGGTAGCCCAGCCACCTCTGTAATACCACTTGTTCCTCATTCCTGCCTTAAATATTTAGACCCACACTTAAAATCTTAGTAAATATTTGTATCAAAACGTGAAGTGGCCTCAGGTTTATTTTCTCATGTGACATATGTGATATGGAGAATTCTCAGTTTTTCCAATTAAAATGTATTTTTTTTAAAAAAAAATGTACTTATTTCAGTCAAAAAGAAAAGAGGAAATATGAAAAATACAGTTACAGACAAAACATATAAGTTGATCATATGACGAAAACAAATTTGGAGTGGACATTGGTAAAAGAGATGTTCGTGGGCAGCTGAAGTAGTACTCCACTCCACATGATCTTAGCCAAAAGGCTGAGAAGTGATTAGTAAGTTCGGACTATCAAATGGTGGCGAGTGTATGTTTATCTTTTCAGCTCTATTAAGTTACTTCATTGGAACTGAGAAGCATTTTAACAGTTGTACACTTTTTGGAACCACAGGGCCTCATGAAGATCTCAACACCTCCTTGTATTCTTCTCTCATAAGGTTTGTGTAATACATTAATTTCTACAAGGGAAATATTATTTAAATGAGATTTTCATGACCCATGAAATAGACTGATTCTCACCCTCATATTATAGAGTCATTAAAATGTCAGTTAAATTTTACAGCAGGAGCTTCCTGTCTTGTTTAATTATAAGGTATTTGTCTGCGCATCCTGTGTGGGCACAATGTGATCTAGTATGACAAGCAATTCTATATGACACACGCAAAGTCTGGCACATGGGGCTTATTGCATAAGAGTTTAATCTACTTGATTTGATAGGTTTTTGCACCAATTAAATGAGCTTAGGGAATCATCCAAGCTTTAAGGTCACTCTCCATGAAGCTGGGCTATCTCACCAACAAAGGAGGCAATTTTCATCTGTCTATGAGGACAGAAAACAGTATTTCATTTGAGGTTAATGATCTAACCTTGACATACCCATTGTTAGGAAGGCAATGGAAGGAAAGATGGTGAATGTGCATGCAGGGTGCCTAGCAGCATCCAAATTCCAGTTGATCATATTATCTGTCACAGCAAGCGGAACAGATAGGCAGGTTTATTAACAAGCGAACATCTGAATTTCTGAATGCATGAATACAAAGATTTTCCCTCAGGGAATTCTCTCAGTGATTTGGATTCAATTGTGTTATTATTGCTGCATGAAAGTACAGCAATGATTTTGTCCTGGCAGAGCAAATGAACATTCTATAAGGCAATTCTAAAAATGGAGACAGCGCAAACAAACAAAAATTATAACTTTTAAGCTGGGCTTCAGATTAACATCAAGTTTGGCACAGTTGTATCAGACAATCTGCTCTTGCTCTGTGCCAAAATTGTGCATGTTTTGGGAAAGAGGTTTTGAGTTATGATTTTCTAGAAGTAAAACTTTTATTCCCTGTTTAGAAACGGGCAACTCTAAATGTCCCCAGATTTCAAACAGATCACATACATTGAAAAATCCAAGTTTGCTTATCTTGAAAGAGAATAGATAACCAAATGCATTTTCTGTTTGGAATGAACTGAGGCTGCAGAGGCTGAAATAGTGATAATCAAAAAAGGCCTTTTAAATGGGAAAAACAATTACTCTGTTATAGGACTGAGCATGTGTGGTACGGTCTACCTAACTGGGGCTTATTTTTGGGGTAGGGCTTATATTAACAGCATTCTGAAAAATTATACTAGGACTTATTTTCAGGTTAGGTCTTATTTTTGGTGAAACAGGGTAGCTAGCAGGAGCTTTGCAAAATGTAACATTGTATACAGTCAAAGGTGGGGGAGGGAGATACTTAGAGAGAAAGGTCACAGAAACAGAATGAAGACACAGGTTTTCTTTAAAGAAAAAAAAGAGAGAGATTTGCTTTCAAGGAAAAAATGGAATGATACTCCTCCAAAAAGGGAGATACTTTGCCATGTATCTTCAGTAAACTTTCTCTCAGAATTTCTAAGACCAGTCTCCTGACATACATTTTCAAAGGGAGCATCAGCTCCACATCTGGGGCAATCTTTTGACCCTGTACAATCAGGACACAATTATCTGATTCCCAGATAACTTTTTAACTTTTAACCCTTTATTAGCATACGAGGCTTAGAAGAATCATGTTTGCAAGGCAACTCTGAGTCTGGTTGTATAAAGGTAGACACTATTAAATACAGATATTGAAAACATTGTTTTAAAATATATAGCTCAGTGGTTTAGGTTTCTGGATGTGGAGCCAAAGGCTGGGAGTTTGATTCCCCATTCTGCTTCCCTGATAGGGGCTGGACTCACTGATCCATAGGGTCCCTTCCAGTCCTGAAGTTCTAAGATGATGATGATGATTTTTAAAAGAATACAGAATGAATATTCAGAAGCTCAGTCATTTAAACTGTGAAATTACTATATTTTGCTTTGTGGGTAAGGTTGGTCATACTTGATGTTAGCAGAGATTTGGTGCTAGTCTTCTGTCATAGACTCCATTCCACCCATCTTGTCACTTTACAATTGCTTGGCAATTTTTAAAGAAAACTCGAAAGACATTACATGCAATCAACTCACTTCCTAACCAGGTCCTGAGTACCACAAAATATTCAATCCAGAGTCACCTGTCCTTTGGTGGGCTCCATGGCAAGTTATTCCAAGGCACAGTCATTTAGCATATTGTGACATGTACCCCGTGTCCTTTGTTTATTTTGCCTTAAACACAAGTCCACCCTCTGGATTTGTGTCCTCACTTCACGCTGCCACCAGGTATTATTCTCTTAATACCAAACAGATCTTAGACACGTGCTGCCAATTCAACAGATTTGTTGATAATATAGATGTTATGCAAATCACAGGAGTAAATCACAGATGTTTAGGATTGTTCATTAAATATCATTTGCTTTTACTTTGGTTTGTATGTATATTTCTTCACTATTACAATACTCTCTATTTATTTATTTACTATGCATTTGAACTCCTTCCCATTATTTCTAGCCTTCCAACTTTCCAATCTCTGTCATCTTTCTCAAATCAATCTCCTAACTCTCTCTTCAGTTCCCTATCTCCAACCTCTTTTCTCCAACTCTCTCTTCCCTAACTGTCTAACTGTCTAACTCTCCTCTTTGTTTTCACCCCTTCTGTCTTCTCATTGGCTCCTCCCCTTGAGCTTCCAATGATGGACAGGCATGACGTGGGGGTTCCGCTACACATATCAAGAAACCCGGTCTCTCTTTCTTGACTCAAGCATGCATTGGCCCAGTTGATATGAAGTCCCCAATGATTACCATCCTGAAGTCCCTCTTGGACACCTCCCTGATTTGTCTCCCCATTTCAAGATCCCCTCCACCACCACCCGCACTATCACACGGCTCCTCGGGCCTGGCAGTTTAACCCACAGTGATTCTATGATGGAGCCAGGCCTGCTGTCCATCTCCATTCTGCTGGATTCTACCCCTTTTTTGATATAGATGGCCACCCCACCTCCAACACACCCCTCCCTATCCCTCCTATAGAGTTTATAGCCTGGAATTGCGGTATCCCACTGGCTTTCCGAGTTCCACCAGGTTTCCATTATGGCCACTACTGTATATCAATGTTATCCTTAGCCACCAAATGTTCCAGCTCTACTATCTTTACTTGGACATTTCTGGCATTTGTATAAAAGCACCTGCGTACAGGGTCCCCCAAGAAGGGCTGCTTGTTTGCTCCCAGGATCTGGATTTTGCATACTGTGAAAATGCAGTAGTAAAATTTAAGTGTGAAGAAAGAGCAGCATGGATTTGTCTGCCTGCCTGCCTGCCTGCCTGCCTGCCTGTTTTTTACATGTTTAAGGCTACATTTCTCCTGCTGAAGGGACTCAAGGCAGCTCATATATTGTTAAAACAAACACAAAGGATATTACATAAACCATTTTTAAAACTATAAAGCTATTTAAACAAATTTAAAAACATTAAAACATTGAAAAACATTAAAACGATATTTAAAAAGTATCCCTAGGGCATCTAGTGACGTTAAAATTAGATGTTAAAAGCCCGTCTGAAGATTGAAAGACACATGCACATTGGTAATTAGTGTTGTTGTTATTCCATTTTTACTGCAGGGAGGAGGGGGGGCTTGAGGCGGCATGCCTCTTCACATGCCCCAATAATTTGCCTGTGGCCTGAGTCCAACTTTTGAGTCATCTGTTGAATAGTAAATCATACTGATTCAAGCGGTTTACTTCAGTTGGGATTACCGATTGGATTTTGACCTATGGAACATCTGCATAGGAGTTCTACCTCAGATGACAGACCTAGACTGGTTCTGCAGATATCCATTCACTCTCCTGTCCCTGAGGTCTAAACATAAACACTTTCATGGACAGATTACAAATATCTATGAAGCTTTGCCTGGAATTCCCACCTATTCAGCACACAAGTCTTGTTTTTCACAACTGGAGACATTTATTACTGAACTCTTTTCCCAGAGATTTAATGTTGCAGTCTTTTGATGCCTCATCTCAGTTGTGTTGTGCAATTATATATGATTGTCATCACAGATAATTACTCTATGGAGGCTGTGTGTTTCTGTAATGTATGAGTTACCTGTGTTATTTTAGTTAGTTGAGTTTTGTAAGTTTCACTAACCTGGTCAGCCTCCTTGAGCTTTTCTGGAAAAGGGCTTTAAAGAAGATTTAATAAATAATTAATTTAATAAGAATGCTGTTTATTGAAGTGAATCTCTGCATATTTAGCTGGGGCAAATGATAATCTTGCACTTATATCTCATCTGATTGTGTTTTCTTCACTTTTATGGGGTTGTTTCGGTCTGCAGTGCCCTTTGCGACCTTTGTTTGGTAACTTGCTGAAGCTAGAATGGAGTAGCAGAGCCTCATATGCTTTAGTCAGATGATTTGTTTTATTTCTGCTCATTCTTATCCACCCTGATGGGCAGCACCTCTCCTAAATCTTAGGGAGGGGCTGTTCCCCAGCCACCTGAAATTCTTATTTTAATTATGACTCCAGTGGCTCTGCTGCCTAGCGGTGATGGGAGCTCTAGTCTAAAAATCTGAGAAGTGTGAGAACTGGGGATACTGTGACCCCTAATAAGAGCTTGGAACGAATGTGTTAGAAGTAACAATGTTACCCAAAACTGGAGATGGGCATGAATTAAAAAATAAATCACCACATTCATTCAAAAATTGCTAATTTGCTTTACATTTTGAGGGGGAAATCACTCAGATTCGCAGTGAGCTGGACTCCACCATTGATGTAGAATCGGAGGATCTGTCCCGTGTGCCGGGCTTAGGTCAAATTTTAATGGATGAATTTCAGTTATTGAGACCTGAGGATGTGGACAGGGTGCTTGGATCTGTCCAGTTTACCACCACTCTGCTTGACCCTTGCCCATCTTGGCTAATTGGGAAATCTGCTAGGGGGATTCGTACATGGGTCCAGGAAGCCGTCAACACCTCCTTGAGAGAGGGAGCGGTCCCTACCACCTTGAAAGAGGCAGTGATTCGACCACTCCTTTAAAAGCCTATTCTAGACCCAGGGCCAGTGGCTAACTATCGGCTGGTGGCGAATCTCCCTTATTTGGGCAAGATGTTGGAGTGAGTTGTGGCCGGGCAACTCCAGGCACTGCTGGATGAAATGGATTTTCTAGATCCATTTCAATCAGGTTTCAGGCTGGGTTTTGGCATGGAGACTGCCTTGCTTGCCCTGTACGATGGCCTTTGCTGGGAGAGAGACAGGGGAGTGTGACCCTGTTGATACTCTTGGACCTCTCAGCAGCTTTCGGCACCATCAACCATGGTGTCCTTCTGGATAGATTAGCTGGGTTGGGAGTTGGGGTCACTGTTTTATGGTGGTTCCGCTCCTTCCTGGCTGACCGTGTCCAGAGGGTGGTGCTGGGGGACAGTTGCTCTGTCTCATGGCATTTATGTCATGGAGTTCCTCAGGGCTCGATACTGTCCCCCATGCTGTTTAACATCTACATGGAACTGCTGGGAGAGATCATCAGGAAGTTTGGGCTGAGGAGTCAGCAATATGCTGACGATACTCAGCTCTACCTCTCGTTTTCCACCAATCCAGGTGAGGCAGTTTCTGTGCTGAACTTGTGTCTGAACGTGATAATGGACCGGATGAGAGTTAATAAATTGAAACTGAATCCAGACAAGATAGAAGTGCTGTTAGTGGGTGTTTTGTTGGACAGGTTAAAGGGCCATTTCCCTGCACTGAATGGGCTTGCTCTCCCCCTGAGGGACAGAGTCCATGGTCTGGGGGTGCTCCTGGACCTTGGTCTGGCCCTGGAGACCCAGGTGCACTTGGTGGGTAGGGTGCCTTCCTGCAACTGCAGAAACTGTTCCAGCTGTGGCCCTACCTGGATGAACGAAGCCACATGACAGTCACTCATGCACTATTAACAACCCATCTAGATTACTGGTTCAGAATCGAGCTGCATGACTGGTGGATGGAGGAGCCACAAGAGACCCTATTCAGCCGATTCTGGCCAGGTTACACTGGATACTAATTGTTGCCTGGGCCCAATTCAAAGTGCTTGTTTTGAAATATAAAGCCCTAAATGGCTTCGGCCCTGGATACCTGAAGGACCTCCTCCTTCCATATGAATGTACCCGGCAACTGAGATCTCGCCAGAAGGCCCTACTGAAAGAGCCGCCCCTCAGTGAGTTGAGAGGGATGGTCTGTAGGCGGAGGGCCTTTTCGGCAGCTGCCCCCAGTCTTTGGAATGCCCTCCCAAACGACTTCCGGCTGGCACCGACATTACTGACATTTTGGTGCAAGATAAAAACCTTCCTGTTCCAGAAATTTTTTATTGAAGTTTTTAATTGAAGGTTTTTAATTTTAATTGATAGAGTCATGAATCTAGATTGTTTTTGTAGAGTGTTTTTGTTTTTGTTTTTTATTCTTGCTTTTGTAGAATATAGATGTGACCGTATTGGTTTTGAGTGTGTTTGTTTTAACTGAATTGTTTTAATTAATGTTGGAAGCCGCCCGGAGACCCTTGCAGGGTGTGGGCAATATACAAGTCAAATAGATAAAATAAATAAATAATTTGTTGGTTCATATTCACACAAATCAATGCCCTCAATGAATACAAATCAATGAATTTTTAGCTTTTTTTTATTCATTGATTTGTTGGCTATAAAATGCCCCCCAGGCACCTAAAGAAACCAAAATTGCAGAGAAGCTTCTATGGAATCACCTCTAAAAACCTTCCAAGTTTGGTGAAGTTTGGGTTTCCCCAAGCCAGCTGCTAAAGGGCATTTTACTGGAGGGACACACTTTCTAGGTGTATAGCTTGGATGTCTGAAACCCAATCTTCACCCAACTTGGGGGGATTATAGAGAAGAGTCAATAGAAGCCTCTCTGTAACTTTGTTGTTCCTTGGTGCCTGAGGGGAACTTTCCTGGGGGGGGGGTCTTCCTTGTGAGTGTATAACTCAGATGTCCGAAATCCAAACTTCACCAAACTTGCAAGGCTTGCAGAAGAGTCAGGGGAAGCTTCTCTGAGAATCTGGCGCCTCTGTTTGGGGGGGCTGTTTTATAGGGTTTTAAAGTAACAACTAAATTGACAAGTAACTTCATCAATTTGTCAGAAAAAAATCATAAATTTGTAATTTGTGATTTGTTAACCTTGATGAATCATGAATCAAAATAAATCAATATTTTTCTGATATGTGCCCATCTCTAGCCATAGCACATTATTTTTGCACCCATTCTTGTTTTTAAAAGGCAGTGTAATGACTGGTAATGTTATTTTTTAAAAGAAGTTTGACAAGAAATATTGTCCCATTAACAACAATGGTAACAGTGATCATTACCTGCCATTAAGTTGATTTCACCTTTTGGTGACCCTCCTCTAGGTTTTCTTGGTATAGAGTACTCAGAAGTAGTTCATAATTTCTTTCTTCTTACCCAAGGTTGTACGGGCTACCTCTTCACCCAGGAAAATCAAATTCCCAACTTTTTACTTCTTTTCACTGACCTGTCTAGACAGTTCTTGTCTCATTACTTCCAAAATATGGCTTTTATGGAAGTTCTGTTTTGGGATTTGGAATCTAATTTGGGGTCTGTTATGTATTCTTAAGTGCACTTCCAAAATAATAGAAAATGAATGTGCTTTTAATACATTTGTATTATGTTAATAACAAATGACTATTTAAATAATGACTAATGGTAAAAGATAACTTGGTTTTTTTTAAAAAATCTTGGATAGTAATGAGCAACTATTTTTGTTTTCAAAATAATGGTTAAACCACTGCCTCTCCACTGGAACCTTGACAGGAGAGGAAAACTACAGCAAACATAGATGAGCGTTTTCAATCCATATGCATTTGGTGTGAAGTAAATTTTTCTTGACTTGGAAAGTTGGTAATCTGCACTGGTGACCTGAGGCAACTTGTTCTTTTAAGCTCCAAGGAAAAAGGCTATTGTCCTAATCAGCAGATGGTTGATTAGTGTGTTTTGTTGTGGGTGTATTGTTTTGATAAGGAGGGGAGATTATCTGTCCCTGTGGTTGATGGGTGTCGTTAGATGGTCTTTTGTGTGTAGTAATCCCCTGACCTTGTGGCTGGGTGGAGTTCGTTGACCTTTTGCACTCTGTGTTTTTGAGAGCTGGGAGCCAGGTTTTGTTGAGCTTCATACTTTCTTCCTTCCGGTTGAAGTTTTGTTGATACTTGTGGATTTCAATGGCTTCCCTGTGCAGTCTGACGTAATGATTGCTGGTGTTGTCCAGTATTTCAGTATTTTGAAATAAAATTTCATGTCCAGTTTGTTTTAGGGCATGTTCGGCTACTGCAGATTTTTCTGGTTGTTTTAGTCTGCAGTGTCTCTCATGTTCTTTGATTCTGGTGTGGATGCTTCGTTTTGTGGTTCTAATGTATACCTGGCCACAACTGCAAGGTATCTGGTATACTCCTTCAGTGGTGAAGGGATCCCTTCTGTCCTTTGCTGACTGTAACATTTGTTGTATTTTTGTGGTGGGCTTGAATACTGTTTGTAAGTTGTGTTTTTCCAGAAGTTTCCCCATGCGGTCTGTGACCCCTTTGATGTATGGCAGAAATACTTTGTTTGTGGGTGGCTGTTTTTGTTCTTCAGTTCGGTGTTGTTTTCTTAGTTTGATGGCTCTTGTGATTTCATTTTCGGAGTAGCCATTTGCCTGTAGGGCCCAATTCAGGTGGTCGAGTTCAGTGTTGAGAAACTGAGCTTCACAGTTCCGATTTGCACGGTCTACCAGTGTTTTGATTAGGCCTCTTTTTTGCCGTGGGTGGTGGTTGGAGTTTTTGTGTAGGTACCTGTCTGTGTGGGTGGGTTTTCTGTAGACCTTGTGTCCCAGTCGGAGGTCAGTTTTGCGTAGGACTCCAGATTGTAAAGGTGTCATCCACATATCGGAACCAGACTGTGGGTGCGAGGGGTGCCGAAGCCAGGGCAAGTTTTTCAAAATGCTCCATGTAGAACTTTGCTATGACCGGGCTGAGAGGGCTGCCCATGACCTTTACAATCTGGAGTCACGGTGAAGAAAAATTGGAAGAATTTCTCAAACATCTCAACAGCATCCACCCAAATATACAAAAGAAACAGAGGGCCAACTCCCGTTCCTAGATGTCATGGTCCTACTCTGAAGATGCCGGCCACAGAGACTGGCGAAACGTTAGGAAGAACCACCTTCAGAACACGGCCAAGAAGCCCGAAAAACCCACAACAACCATTAGATCCCGGCCGTGAAAGCCTTGGCGAATACTTTGTCTTTTGCCTTTATACAGTTGTCATACAAACGTTGTTGTTGTTTTAGTGGAATAAATTTTTATGGAAGAAACAAGCAACAAATGCCAGGAGAAGAATATGATGAGGACATGTGCGGAGTGACAAATACATTTCCAGACACAATTCAAAGTCCTGTTTTTAAAGTCTAAAGCCGTAAACAACTTATATCCAAACTATATCAAGGATAGTGTCTCCTTTTATGAGCCTGCCTGGATGTTAAGATCATCAGGAGAGGCTTTCCTCTCCAGTCAAATCATAGTCACAAGTGTGTTTGGTGGGGGCAGAAGAGAGACCCTTCTCTGTTGCTGCTCCCAGCCTTTCGAACTCCCTCCCACTGGAGCATATGCCGGCTCCATCTTTTCTGTTCTTCCGCAAGCAGACAAAGACATTTCTCTTCAGGCAGGCTTTCACTTAGTGGATATTCATCTCAGAGAAGCCCCTGGAGAAGATCTGATTCCTCCAGAGGTGGTCAGAAATAAACTAGAATTTTGGGCTCCGGATCTAGCATTGCTATTCATGTATATCTATGCTACTGGCTGAATTCCAGAAACTCGGGATTTGCTATTATAGTCCCCATTTTGAAGAAGGGAAAGAGAGATGACCCTGCAAATTACAGGCCTATTAGTCTACTTAGCACAATCTGTTAATTATATATCAGGCACTTATATTGGAAATTCAAAGATTGGCCGGAGCAGGATAAGCTACTTGCAGAAGAGCAGGCAGGCTTCAGGGAAGGTTGATCTACCGTTGACCAATGCTTGGTATTACAACGTTTTATTGAAAAATATACCTCTGATAAAGCAACCTCACTCCATTTTATAGATCTCAAGGCAGCTTTTGGCTCTATATCAAGGGGCAAATTATGGAAAAAACTAGAGGCTTCTAATATTGACAGACGTCTGCTTCAGCTTATTCAGGCTCTCTATAAAAATACTGCACTCAAGGTAAGATGGCACACGGCCATCTTACTAATGCCATTCAAACCCCAAAAGGAGTAAAACAAGGCTGCCTTCTGGCTCCACATTTGTTTAACTTTTATATTGATTCTATGGTGGACCAGTTAAAAAATATTGACCTTCATCCCCCTAAAATTGCAGGGAGGCATATAACAACATTACCGTATGCCGATGATGAAGCTATCATCTCTAGGACCCCAATTGGGCTTTGAAGAGCTTTGCAAAGGTTGTCTATATATTGTGAGCAGGAAGATCTGATAATTAATTTTCAAAAAAGAAAAAACATGTCTTTTGCCAAAAGGCCAATAATCCGAACATGGATGATAAATCAGCATAGAATTGATCAGATCCACCAATTTAAATATTTAGGTGTTGTTTTCCAATCTAAGGGCTCTAGGAAAGCACACAGTGATTATGTGGCATTAAATGCCCAGAGAAGTTCTGCTGCAATATTACAATTTATGAGAATAAAGGGAGGGCATTACATTCCGTCGGCCATTAAATTTTTCCATGCAAGAGCAATAGCCCAACTACTGTATGGCTCCCAATTGGGCCCCTTCCCAAATATTGCAACCTTAGAACATGTGCAATCAAAATTCCTGAGGGCAATGTTAGGAGTCCCCAGAGATGTCACCAATGTAAAACTAAGATTGGAAACTGGTCAAATTAAAATCGAAGCCAGGATATGGGTTGCAATTCTCATGTACTGGCTCCGACTGTCTTATCTCCCTATTGGTCTTGCACCATTGATCCTGCAAGACACCTTAAAGTCAAAATGGGTTCAGTTAATTGAGCAAAAAATAGCCTCTTTGGGTCTCTAGGTTGACTCTGTTAACCATGGGAATGGAACAGGCAAAGAAAATAATCAAGCAGTGTATTGAGGACATTGAGAGACAAAACGATTTAAGCAGTGCCCCAGAATTCTACCTTAGGGAGGACAATTTATACAAGGTCACAGCAGCACCTTATTTTGCCCAGTTGGAGCAGCCCAGGCATAGAAGGGTGTTTACTCTGGCCCGGCTTAACACACTATCTTCAGCAGTGCAGGAGGGGTGGTATAAAAAGACGCCCTGGGCAGAGCGCCTTTGCCCATATGGAATGGAGCAGATAGAGACAATTGAACACGTCCTGTTGCGGTGCACATTTTACAAGGATGTACATGAAGAACTTCTTTCCCCTCTGATTGGCCGATTTCCCGGTTGTACAGAGCAACAATGTATGCACGTGCTGCTGTCTGACTCCAATCCCATTCTTACACATAAGGGTTGCCAAATTTCTTACTGCTGCAATGGGCATTAGAAAAAGGACCCTAAAAGTAGATGAGCCTCTGTAGTTAGAGCATGGTTTGCTAGAAATTCTGGAATTGCTTTAGGGGATATGTTTTGATGCTGTTGTTGTTCACCTCAGAACTGAGTATTTGCATTTGATCCCAATATTTTTGTATATCTCTGTATATTTATATATTTTGATATTTTATTTGTGGCTGGTCTTTGACCATAATAAAGTTTTATCCTTATCATCTGAGAGAGGTTTTTGAATTGATTGTTGTGCCTTGTTGATTTGAATGCTTTTTTTGGTGTTGATTTTGTGTATTGTTTTAGTGTGATATTTATTTCATTATTTTTTAAATGTGAGTATATTTACTGTCTTTAACGTCTAAATATTGTCTTTTACTAATGTAAGCCACATTTTACTAATGTACTGTAAG
This sequence comes from Pogona vitticeps, assembly GCF_051106095.1. Taxonomy (NCBI): domain Eukaryota; kingdom Metazoa; phylum Chordata; class Lepidosauria; order Squamata; family Agamidae; genus Pogona; species Pogona vitticeps. The sequence goes on along the minus strand of NC_135784.1, from coordinate 230,908,722 downwards.
CCTCTTTTTAAAGAGGAAGGTGAGATAAAATATTTTAAATAAATAAATGACACATCATAACAGGTAAACAATGCAGGTACATAATACAGTCTGTGATGAAAACGGCCTTGTGTATGAACTAATCACCATTCTTAACAGTATGCGATTGTTTACGTTCAAAATTAGGAAATGTGCCCTTTAATAAATGTCTTTTTATCCTCCAAGAGCTTTTAAAATCTCAGAAGTGATTAAAATGAAGTGTTTAACAAAACATCCACATTTGTTAAAAATAACTTAGAAAAATTGTTTGATGTGACTGTGTTCCAAAACATCTATAAGCTTATATTTTTAGCAAATATTAGTGTTTCATCACAGCCAATGTAAACCCCAACCCTATTTAGTTTTAACAAGCTACAGGCCAAATGATGACAACTGGGAGCACTGCTACATGCCCTTAAAATATTACAGTTAACTATCAATCAATTTAAAGGTCATTCACTTTGGTGCTGCTACAGTAGTAAATAAATGTTTACACAGCTCTGGTATGTATTAAAGTTATTATGCAGAAAGGTGCTCTTACCGCAGTATGTTTGTACAGTGGCTAAGCCTGATAATTGATTCTTGAGGTGGTTAAAATGTCTACAGCAACATTCTTGTCTGTGACAGTATTTCTCAACTTTAAAAAACCAAAAACATATGTTTATGTTTTATGATGAACATAAAATTGCCCCACTCTCCCCCTTCAAATCTACATCCCTAATAAATTCATACAAAATTTGAAATGTTGCAGATTTGATTGGGAGAGGCAGGGGAGAGGTCAATGGTGGTTGTCCTTAAGAACTTAATACAGAGGCCAGATCAGCAGCATCCAATCCCAATCAATCAATCAATCAATCAATCAATCAATCAATCAATCAATCAATCAATCAATCGTTATAAAAATCATTACTAATTTTATTTATGTATTTATCTAAAATATTTTGCCCCACCTTTTTCCTTAAAAAGGACCCAATGCAGCATACATAATTAAAATGCAATATTAAAAGCTAAAAACAGTAAAATTATTTGTAGTTTTGTCTGTATGTATAAATTAGCTTATATAATTTTATGCGAATTTGTATTCTTTTCTGTTCTCTCTCTCTCTCTCTCTCTCTCTCTCTCTCTCTCTCTCTCTCTCTCTCTCTTTCCCTTTGGTGATGCATATCCTTTTTTGACCAGATGCAAGTGGACTAATATCCCAATTTCTGAGTTGTGTTTATCTGCTTAATTTACACCTCTATATAGGCAGCAGTAATCCAGGGTTTATGTTCAAGGTAGGTAGTGCTTTGTAAGAATTACATGATCCAAACTCCCAGCAGTTGACACCACCTATTATTTTATTAAGTAGATAAATAGCAATGTTGCCAAGCAAACTGCACATCCTGAAGGAACTGGCAATTAATGCTTCCCTTACAAGAACATCAGAGTGCTTCTGTACTGCTGAATCAGACCAAAGAATCCATCAAACTCATCATCTGTATTTTATTAATGACCAATAATGATCAACAAGATGCTTCTACGAAATCCACAAACAGGAAGCAAAAGCTACAGCTCTCCTCCACAGAATATTTGCTGGTCACTAGCATTTATTGACATTAATATTCATTTACTCCAATTATCCATCTTCCACTAATTTATCTACTTTCCTTTCAAAGTGATCAAAATATGCATTCGGTCACCCAATGTGGCTGTATACAGAGAATGTGGGGAGAAAGGTAGCCCACATTCAGTGTCAGACCCATAGCTAGATAGAGCCGCATACAATTTGTGCACACACTGGTTCAGCACCTCTGCCTATACATAGGATTCTTGATTGTCTATACAGATCTCCTTCATGGATTGCTGCCTTGTCGTGGCGAAGGGGCTTGAGTAACTCAGAGAAACTATGGGCTATGCCGTGCAGGGACACCCAAGACGGACAGGACATAGTGGAGAGTTCCGACTAAACGCAATCCACCTGGAGTAGGAAATGGCAAGCCACTCCAGTATCTTTGCCAAGAATGCCCCATGATCAGAAACAAAAGGCTAAAAGATATGACGCTGGAAGATGGGCCCCTCAGGTCGGAAGGCGTCCAACATGCTACTGAGGAAGAGCGGAGGACAAGTACAAGTAGCTCCAGAACTAATGAAGTGGTTGGGCCAAAGCCGAAAGGACGCTCAGCTGTGGACGTGCCTGGAAGTGAAAGGAAAATCCAATGCTGCAAAGAAAAATACTGTATAGGAACCTGGAATGTAAGATCTATGAACCTTGGGAAGCTGGAGGTGGTCAAACAGGAGATGGCAAGAATAAACATCGACATCCTGGGCATCAGTGAACTAAAATGGACAGGAATGGGCGAATTCAGCTCAGATGATTATCATATCTACTATTGTGGGCAAGAATCCCGTAGAAGGAATGGAGTAGCCCTCATAGTCAACAAAAGAGTGGGAAAAGCTGTAATGGGATACAATCTCAAAAATGATAGAATGATGTCAATACGAATCCAAGGCAGACCATTCAACATCACAATAATCCAAGTTTATGCACCAACCAGCATTGCTGAGGAGACTGAAATTGAACAATTCTATGAAGATTTACAACACCTTCTAGAACTGACACCAAAGAAAGATGTTCTTCTCATTCTAGGGGACTGGAATGCTAAAGTAGGGAGCCAAGAGATAAAAGGAACAACAGGGAAGTTTGGCCTTGGAGTTCAGAACGAAGCAGGACAAAGGCTAATAGAATTTTGTCAAGAGAATAAGCTGGTCATCACAAACACTCTTTTCCAACAACACAAGAGGCGACTCTATACATGGAAATCACCAGATGGGCAATATCGAAATCAGATTGATTATATTCTCTGCAGCCAAAGATGGAGAAGCTCTATACAGTCAGCAAAAACAAGACCTGGAGCTGACTGCGGTTCTGATCATCAGCTTCTCATAGCAAAATTCAAGCTTAGACTGAAGAGATTAGGAAAAACCACTGGGCCACTCAGGTATAATCTAAACCAAATCCCTTATGAATACACAGTGGAAGTAAAGAACAGATTTAAGGAACTAGATTTGGTGGACAGAGTGCCTGAAGAACTTTGGATAGAGGCTCGTAACATTGTCCAGGAGGCAGCAACGAAAACCATCCCAAAGAAAAGGAAATGCAAGAAAGCAAAGTGGCTGTCCAATGAGGCCTTAGAAATAGCAGAGAGGAGAAGGGAAGCAAAATGCAAGGGAGATAGGGAAAGTTACAGAAACTTGAATTCAGACTTCCAAAGAATAGCAAGGAGAGACAAGAGGGCCTTCTTAAATGAACAATGCAAAGAAATAGAGGAAGATAACAGAAAAGGAAAGACCAGAGATCTGTTCAGGAAAATTGGACATATTAGAGGAACATTTTGCGCAAAGATGAACATGATAAAAGACAAAAATGGGAGGGACCTAACAGAAGCAGAAGACGTCAAGAAGAGGTGGCAAGAATACACAGAGGAATTATATCAGAAAGATTTGGATATCCTGGACAACCCAGACAATGTAGTTGCTGACCTTGAGCCAGACATCCTGGAGAGCGAAGTCAAGTGGGCCTTAGAAAGCCTGGCTAACAACAAGGCCAGTGGAGGTGATGGCATTCCAGTTGAACTATTTAAAATCTTGAAAGATGATGCTGTTAAGGTGCTACATTCAATATGCCAGCAAGTTTGGAAAACTCAACAGTGGCCAGAGGATTGGAAAAGATCAGTCTACATCCCAATCCCAAAGAAAGGCAGTGCCAAAGAATGCTCCAACTACCGTACAATTGCACTCATTTCACACGCTAGCAAGGTTATGCTCAAAATCCTACAAGGTAGGCTTCAGCAGTATGTGGACCGAGAACTCCCAGAAGTACAAGCTGGATTCCGAAGAGGCAGAGGAACTCGAGACCAAATTGCTAACTTGCGCTGGATTATGGAGAAAGCCAGAGAGTTCCAGAAAAATATCTACTTCTGCTTCATTGACTATGCGAAAGCCTTTGACTGTGTGGACCACAGCAAACTATGGCAAGTTCTTAAAGAAATGGGAGTGCCTGACCACTTTATCTGTCTCCTGAGAAACCTATATGTGGGACAGGAAGCAACAGTTAGAACTGGTCATGGAACAACTGAGTGGTTCAAAATTGGGAAAGGAGTACGGCAAGGCTGTATATTGTCCCCCAGCTTATTTAACTTATATGCAGAATACATCATGCGGAAGGCTGGACTGGAAGAAACCCAAGCCGGAATTAAGATTGCCGGAAGAAATATCAACAACCTCCGATATGCAGATGATACCACTCTGATGGCAGAAAGTGAGGAGGAATTAAAGAACCTTGTAATGAGAGTGAAAGAGGAGAGTGCAAAAAACGGTCTGAAACTCAACATCAAAAAAACTAAGATCATGGCCACTGGTCCCATCACCTCCTGGGAAATAGAAGGGGAAGATATGGAGGCAGTGTCAAATTTTATCTTCCTGGGCTCCATGATTACTTCAGATGGAGACAGCAGCCCTGAAATTAAAAGGCGCCTTCTTCTTGGGAGGAAAGCGATGACAAATCTTGACAGCATCTTGAAAAGCAGAGACATCACCTTGCCAACAAAAGTCCGAATAGTCAAAGCTATGGTTTTTCCTGTCGTAATGTATGGAAGTGAGAGCTGGACCATAAAGAAAGCAGACCGCCGAAGAATTGATGCCTTTGAATTGTGGTGCTGGAGGAGGCTCTTGAGAATCCCCTGGACTGCAAGGAGAACAAACCTATCAGTTCTAAAGGAAATCAACCCTGAATGCTCACTTGAAGGACAGATCCTGAAGCTGAGGCTCCAGTACTTTGGCCATCTCATGAGAAGAAAAGAGTCCTTGGAAAAAACCTTGATGTTAGGAAGGTGTGATGGCAAGAGGAGAAGGGGACGACCAAGGATGAGATGGCTGGACAGTGTCTGCGAAGCAACCAACATGAACCTGACACAACTCCGGGAGGCAGTAGAAGACAGGAGGGCCTGGCGTGCTCTGGTCCATGGGGTCACGAAGAGTCGGACACGACTAAACGACTAAACACACACACAGATCCTACGCATGAAAAACAGGATGGATGAATTACAAGCCCTGGGCTACTTGATTCTTCCATGGATAGCCTCCAATTCTTTCCAAAAGGAAGGATTTTTTTTGGCTCTTCCAGGAGTTGTGATGAAACCCATCTGGTGGACTTCAAAACTATAAAATTAATTTTTTTAAAAGGCCAATCCTGCCCCCTATCAAAAGTAGAAGTACCTATCCAGACCCTTCAAAGGCATTTTAAAAAGTTTTTTTCTTGGCCTGATAGGATCTGCCACCAGTATTGTAGGGTGGAATTTTTTTGCACAGGATCATCAAAGGTGCTCGACCCTGATGTAACAGCTACACGTGTTGGGGCACAAGTGTACAACATGTGCCCTGCATGCAGGCCCTTCTTACTGTTTTTCTGGCTTGTACCATGCCATTCCGGAAGGTGCTTCTGTACTATTGAAATTAACCTGAATTGTGCTTTTGGAAATATGACTTGCTTTTAAGCGATACATGATCCCTGTGTGCCGACAACTACGTACCTTCTAGGCTAGCATGGCACCAACAAATGTTGGCGGTGTAATGATGGCAAGGAAGGGCAGCCTAGCAGGCTCGGAATGGGGGACAGTGGGGCCCTTCACCCCTGGAAGTTCCCCGTCTCTGAAGTAGACGCTGATCAATTCTGACTTATGGTGACCCTTTTCCAGGATTTTCTAGGTACACAGTACTCAGGAGTAGTCTACTATTCCCTTCTTCTGGGAATGCCGTAGGCCGCACAGGCTGGTTCTACTTGCAGGAAGCACAGTCAGGAATTGAACTTGCAACCTCTATAGCCAGATACCTGCACTATCCAACCAGACATGTGCAAGCTGTACAACCTACAACACTGCAAAGCTATAGGGCTGCTGGGGGTGAGGGTGGGGAGCAACATATACATTTAGAATTCCACTTGATCCCAGAGCAATAAGGAGCTGCAGGCGAACACTCTCTCATGGAATTCATGCATGCAGAAACTCTAGGACATGACCCCATGGCTTTTGACATACATGCAGCCAGGGGGACAACATCACACCTGCCCAGTGCCTTTAAACCCTCTGGGTAGCCCCGCAAAGTTGACTGAAGGTACTTCTCACTCAGGGTGCTGTTTATTCTAAGGTCAGCCCTGATGATGAGTATGGATTTAACCCACTGCCTCCTGTCTTCACGAAGAGGGATAACCAGAAGATGCATTCAAATTCGAATCTGGAGGCGCTGGCTCGCTACCGCTCAAAATATAAAGAACTTCTAAGAGAAAAGAAATGGGCATTCATGTCAGCCCATTGGGAGGAACTAGGGCAGGCTGTGCTGGAAAGGAAAGAGCGAAGATTCTGGAGTATGGTCTCAGCTGGGGATATAGGTCCCAATCCTGCACCAAATGCCTGCATCACGGCAAATGCCTAGTCCCACTACTTTCAAACTATTTTCAATAGTGATGCAGACAGTGGGCCACAAAAAGTGAGAACTCCCCAGACCCTACTAAATTCCATACCTGAATGGCCCCAGTATCAGAGCAGGAAGTGTATAAACTTATTGACGCTCTAGCAACAGACAAAGCACCTGGTGAGGACATGATCCTGCCAGAGGTGTATAAGACCAACCCAGTATGGTGGGCCCCAGTCCTAGCACAGCTCTTCTCTCACATTAATGCTACAGGAATTTTTCCCAAGGGCTGGAGGCAGAGCATAATTTTGCCAATTTATAAAAAAGGCGATAAATCCATCTCCCAGAACTACCTCCCAATCAGCTTACTGGATATCAGCTCCAAGCTCTATTCCTGCCTTCTTTTTCAGAAGCTGGCTAAATGGATGGAGGAAAATAATATTCTTCACCAGCAACAATCAGGTATTAGAAAGGGCCATAGCACAGTAGATCAAATCTACGTGCCACATCATCTTGTATGCAAATATACCACCAGGCCATTCAAATGACTGTCCACAGCTTTTATTGACTTCTCTGCATTTGACACAATCACCAGAAACCGCCTGTGGGATAAGCTCGCAGAGACCAACATCAATAAGCGACTCCTAACCCTAATGCAGGAACTATACTCCAGCACAACTTTGAGGGTAAGGATTAGCACAGACGGAAGGCTGACAGAGGAAATTCATACCAACAAAGGGTAAAACAAGGGTGCTTACTCGCACCCCTACTTTTTAACTTTTATATTAATAATATTGTAACAGCTTTAAATGATTCAGATCATTTCCCCCCCTCAGTTGGGAATTATAAGATTGCAAGCCTTATATATGCTGATGACATTGTATTATTATCGATGAACAAAAAGGAATGAAGAGAAGCTTAAATAAGCTCCAAGAGTTTAGCCACCTAGAGCAACTAAAATAAATTACAAAAAATCTAAAGTGATGATTTTTGCAAAGCATCCCCCCAAATTTAGCTGGACTATAGGCAAAAATACCCAAGTACCTAGGGGTGCATTTTGATGAGAACAACTGCTGGAAATCCCAGATACAGAGCATGAAAATATCGGTTCAGAAATGTAGCCATGCTCTGGTCAAATTTTTCCATTCTAAAGATGGCAATCTAGTAACCCCAACTTTAAAAGTATTTTTAGGGAGGGTCATTTCCCAAATGCTTTATGGAATTGAGATCTGGGGTATGAATCAGAACAACCTACACCATCTTGAAGTAGGACCGAAAAATTTCTGAGACACATCCTCACGGCACCCCAGGGGACTCCAGCAGCTTTTCTTAGAACAGAGACAGACATGGTATCCATCAAAGCCAGGGCAACTTTAGCTATACTCTCTTACTAAAAGAGAGTGGTGGATATGCCCGGCCACCGCCTACCCAAACGTTGTATGGTAGAGCAATGGAAGAGTGGTGGCTGGGCAACCTCAGTTCAAGCCCTACCAAAATCTAAATCCCTCTCCACAGATTTTTTTTATTTTCTGGATTTAAAAGAATGTTGAGGGACGGGTTCTACAAACTGGATAATGACCAGGACCTAGCCTTAATTCACTCTTCAAATTTCTCTCACTGGTACCATCTGCTGAAAACAAACCACTCAATGGCGCAATAGTTACATACACTTACTTTTGCCTCCTTGAGAACCACATTCACAGAACTCCATTTCCAAACCATGCCAACCTCTCTCTTAGACAGCAGATATATGAATGTCCCTAAACATCTAAGGCTATGTACAGTGGTGCCTCGCTTAACGAGCACCCTGTTTAACGACAAATCTGCATACCGATGCGGATTTTGCAATCGCTTTTGCGATCACATTGCGATGTTGACTATGGGGAAAAATCACTTTGCAATTTTTCCCCATAGCCCAATTTTCCCCCAGCTGAGCGGCGGGAGCTTCGAAGCCCCACCGCTCAGCTGGGGGAAAATGCCGGTGGTGGCCTCGGAAGGACCCTTCCGAAGGGTCCTTCCGAAGCCACCGCCTGCATTCCCCTTCGGAAGGGGCATTTTCCCCCAGCTCAGCGGGAGCCCCACCGCTCAGCTGGGGGATAATGTCGGCAGTGGGCGGCGGCCTCGGAAGGACCCTGAAGCCACCACCGACTGCTGACATTTGCCTTCTGAGCTCTCAAAGGGCCCCCCCCTCCAACATTGGAGAAAGCCCTTTGAGAGCTTGGAAGGCTCTCAGCGGTGGCGGGGGCAGGGTATGGTGGATCTGGATGGCTTCCAGGCTGCCGCTTCCACCGCTTGAAGCCACCCCGCGCCACCTATCCCAGCCATGCTCGGACTCCCGGGATGTTGTCCATGATTTACTCAACTGTCATCTCTATCAAAACCCCAGAGAAAAGTTCCTGGGTAACATTTTGGCTGCTCTACAGGAGGAAAGCCCTCAGATAAAGGTGGGCAGGTTACTTTTGGACTGTGACCCTTATGTTACATACAGAACAGCACTGTTTCCAAAGCGGCCGGAAATATTCATGCTAATTCCCTGAAAGCCATCATGATCAATTGTGCGAGAGACTCCCAGATATGAAGGGTCTCTTACTATTCTATATGTCTGTGATTTTATCATGATTTAATTTGATCATGTTTGTATTTTAAACAGTTGTGATGGCTTTTAGCAAATACAACAAACTTGAACTTGAAGAGGGATAACCATGATGAATAATGCCCTGTCTTTTTAAAGCTATTTTCCTGTAACCCTCCTGAAAAAAGAATGATTAAAATATGAATGCTGTTTCATAGTGCTTTATTTTTCACATCAGACATCCATGTATTTGCTTTTTTTCCAGGTGGTCTCCCACTCTGACACTATCCAGTGCGAAATCTGCTAGGCTTTAGCATTATACAGAGATGTCTAGGCAATGGCTCTGGGTTCCACATTTGATTCCTTCATTGCAACTACGTAGCAAGTAGGAATGTGAGTCTTGATTAAGATTCATCCTTATAAGAAAATTGAGAGTTTCTTCTCAGAACAAATCTCATAAGGTTGTGTTTTATCTTTGCTGCAATGTATGGCATTCTGTATTTGCACTGAATATCATTTGTCATCTTGTCTCCCAAGTTTGGAGAGACTCTTATGGACTAATCTTCTGTCACCCTCAAATACAGCTATTGGCCTTGATACCGCATTATAAGTAAATTGAGTAGGTTTTGACACATTTGCCCAAATCCTATTGCTTTGCACTGCAAATTGAATTAGAGGAAGCATGTTGAATCAATGTGGATTTGGTGAAGCCACACCTTTGTAAGTTCCATTGATTCAAATGGCCCTACTCTAACTGTGATTTACTGTGCTAAAGTAAATCACAACTAGAGTAAGCATATTTAAATCAATGGAGTTGTCTCACCCAATCCGCATTGGTTCAGTGAATGAAGATAGTTTGAGTTACCATGTTTTTTCATACTTAAACACTGTTCAGATAAATGAAGACAACATTTCTAAAGATTGCACTCCAAAAGAAAACCATTTGCCAAGCCTTCTATGCCATCATTTTTCTCTCCCATGCTTGCTTTTTATTCCCTATGAATGCACTTCACCTTGCCAAGTCCAACAAAATCTAAATATATTCTCTCTCTTAAAAGTAACTTGGAGACAGCATGCTTGAAAGCACGGCAAAAAAAGAAGAACAAGGTGAGACAGCTGGTGTGTCATGACAGGATGTACCTCAGAGAGTGCTTTTTCTGGGATGTTGATTCCCCAGTGTGGCCACTAACTGTGCTATTATTTGAATTTGCAAGGCATAATTTATTTTTGTCAAGTTTTTTTAGCACTGAGCTAGACTGTTGCAGATGTTATAATTAATTAATCTGATTTAATTCACTATGGGCTAAGATAAGGTCATGGGTGTAGGAAGTGAGAAATGCCATAAAAGCCTGCAGAATCCACTTCTTTCCTTCACAAGCAGCTCCCAAACCTTGTGATTCACAAGCTGTATCGTGCCCTGTCCAGCAATAATGTCCTTTTTGTCTTTGAAAGGTTGAGGAGAGAGGAGCACTGGGCATTTGACATTTAGATAGCATTATTCTGTATTAGATTTTTATTATTATTCTGGTGCCTTGGTGGTTTCCCATGAGGATTAAAAAGAGTTTGGACTTCTCTGTCCCATTAGGGTCCCATATGATGTCGTTTTCCCTCATAGAGTTAGGAAGTTCCTCACCTTGGGATACAAATACAGTTGTCTCATCATCATCACAATCTTAGAACAGCAAAGTTGGAAGGGATCCATTGGATCATCAAGTCCGGCCACTGTCAAGAAGGCACAGCGAGGAATTGAATTCTGAAATTCTGGCTCCGCAGCCAGAGACCTAAACCACTAAACTACCAAGCAGTTCATTAGAAGCTTCAGCAACAAGACTGGCCCTACCATTAGACAGGGTGCGGTAACTGCCTTAGGTGCTATATTATGGCAGTGGCAGTGGCAATTTGACTCTATTGCAGAAGCCATGTGTGCCACACAAACTCTCCTGCCCTACCTAAGCAGATTAGCATTGCTTGTATGGATGTGAGGTTCAGTTGTTACTTCAATCAGGGTCCACATATAGAATGGAAATGGGTGCTGTCTTGCCAATTTGTTGGACCATTCTTCTCAGAATATACATATGGAACTTGGTAGTTGGAGTCTGCTACTGACTGGCCAATCAAAGAGAGGAAGCAGATGAAATTTTGGAAAACAAATTGCAGGGTTTTCAAAGAGACACGACGTAGTAATGATGGAAGATTTCAATTATCCAGAGATATGTTGGGAGACAAATTCTGCCAAGTATGGCCCTTCCAAGAAATTTCTGGCTTGTGTGGCTAATAATTTTCTCCTACAAAAAGTGGAGAAAGAAACTAGAGGATTTGCTATCCTTGACTTGATTCTGACCAATAGAGGTGACTTGGAAGTAGCAGTAAGGGGAACTCTAGGCGAGAGTGACCATGTCCTTCTAGAATTCTTGATTTCAAAGGAAACGAAAGCACAGTGTAGCTGCACACTTTTGCTGGATTTTTAAAAAGCCAATTTTAATAACCTCAGAACAAGGATAAGTAAGGTCCCATGGCAGGAGAGCCTAACAAGAAATGGAGTCCAAGGAGGGTGGGAGCGTCTAAAAAAAGAAATTCTAAAGGCACAACTACAAACAATTCCAACAAGAAAAAAAGGGGGTGAGGAGGCAAAAAAGGCCAATGTGGCTTCACAAAAAGCTCAGGGAGGACCTAAAAACAAACAAACAAAAAAGTCATTTACAGAAAGTTGAAAGAAGGTGAGGCCACCAAGGATGAGTACAGACAAGTAGCAAGGAAAAGCAGGGATGGCATTAGGAGGGCAAAATCTGAGAATGAGCTGAGGTTAGCTAGAGACACTAAAAGCAATTAACAAAGCATTCTTCAAGTATGTAATTAGCAAAAGACAAACAAAAGACATAGTGGCACCGCTCTGCGATGGAGATGGAAAAATGATAACAGGTAACAAAGAAAAGGCAAAGGTGCTCAATTCCTATTTTAGTTCAGTCTTTTCCCATAAGACAGACTATGAACTTCCAAACAAATTGGAAGTGCAAGATTGGGATGGGGAGGGGGACAGGATTGCAGCTGGAGATAGATAAACAAATAGTCAAGGAATACCTTACCACCTTGAATGAGTTCAAGTCTCCAGGGCCAGATGAACTGCATCTGAAAGTACTGAAGGAACTTGCTGAAGAACTCTCAAAACTGCTGTTTTTGTTTATTTATTTATTATATTTATATCCCGCCCATCTAGTCATTCGACTAATCTGGGTAGAGATAAAGATAACATCAATATCCAAAAATAATTAATCATTCAAGATGGAAAAAACAAAGAAGATAGATCAGTTAGTGCCCGGAGGGAAGGCCTGCCTAAATAGCCAGGTTTTTAATTGGCTTTTAAATATACCCAGCAAAGGGGCCATACGGATCTCTGAAGATAGATAATTCCATAATCGAGGAGCCACTGGTGAGAAGGCCCAGTTTTATTTTCTTGAAATCACTGGAAATGGGTGAGGTGCCAAAGGATTGGAAGAAGGCTAATGTTGTCCCTATCTTCAAAAAGGGCAAAAAAGAGGAATCAAGGAACTACAGGCCAGTCAGCCTGACATCAATCCCAGGCAAAACTCTAGAGCAGATCATAAAGCGGTCATTGTGCAAGCACCTAGAAAATAATGCAGTAATAACTAGAAACCAACATGGATTTGCCAAGAACAAATCCTGCCAAACTAATTTGATCTCGTTTTTTGATCCGGTAACCTCCCTGAGAGACAGAGGGAATGTTGTAGATGTAGTATATTTTGAATTCAGCAAAGCTTTTGACAAAGTGCCCCATGATGTCCTTTCTAGCAAGCTAACTAGGTGTGGGCTGGATAGATCAAGTGTCAGGTGAATACACAATTGGCTGCCGAATTGTTCTCAGAGGGTGAGGATTAATGGGTCCTTCTCTAACTGAGAGGAGGTAACAGGTGGGGTACCCAAAGGCTCAGTCCTGGGCCCCATGCTCTTCAATATTTTTATTAATAACTTGGATGAGGGAGTGCAGGGAATGCTTGTCGAATTTGCAGAATTGGGCAGAATAGCTAATATCCTGGGAGACAGAAACAAAATTCAAAATGATCTTGATAGACTGGAGCACAGGGCTGAAAGCAACAGAATGAATGGTTGTTGTAGGTTTTTCAGGCTGTCTTGCCATGTTATTGAGGTTTTTCTTCCTAATGTTTCACCAGTCTCTGTGGCTGGCATCTTCAAAGGACAGGAGTCAGAACTCTGTCTATGGTCTGGTGCAGTTTTGTGGAATAGTTGAGTATTTATAGCTGTGGGATCAGCTTTTTGTCCTTTTCAGATGATTGGGTGATTACGGTGATCAGCGTGTTTTTTGTTGTGGGTGTATTGTTGTGATAAGGGGCAGAGATGATCTGTCACTGTGGTTGATGGGTGTCATTAGTTGGTCTTTTGTGTGCAGTGATCACTGGTCCTTGTGGCTGGGTAAAATTCATTGACCTTTTGCAGGCTGTGTTTTTCAGTGCTGGAAGCCAAGCTTTGTTGAGTTTTAGACCTTCTTTTTTGTTGAAGCTCTGCTGGTGTTTGTGAATTTCAGTGGCTTCCCTGTGCAGTCTAACATAATGTCCAGCTTGTTTCAGGGCATGTTCAGCTAGTGCCAATTTTTCCGGTTGTTTTAGTCTGCAGTGTCTTTCATGTTTTTTGATTCTGGTGTGGATGCTGCGTTTTGTGGTTCTAATATATACCTGGCCAAAACTGGTAGTGGTGAGGGGGTCCCTTTGGTCCTTTGCTGACTGTAATACTTGTTGTATTTTTGTGGTGGGTCTGAATACTGTTTGTAGGTTCTGTTTTTTCAAAAGTTTCCCCATGCGGTCCGTGACCCCTTTGATGTATAGCAGAAAAATTTTATTTGTGGGTGGTTGTTTTTCCTCTTCAGTTTGGTGTTGTTTTCTTGGTTTGATGGCTGTTGTGATTTCATTCTTGGAATAGCCATTTGCCTGTAGGGCCCAATTCAGATGGTTGAGTTCGGTGCTGAGAAATTGAGCTTCACAGTTCCGATTTGCACAGTCTACCAGTGTTTTGATTATGCCTCTTTTTTGTCATGGGTGGTGGTTGGATTTTTTGTGTAGGTACCAGTATGTGTGTGGGGGTTTTCTGAACACCTTGTGTCCCAATAGAAGGTCAGGATTGCGTATGACCATGACATCTAAGAAAGGGAGTTGTCCCTCTATTTCTTTTTCCATGGTGAGTTGTATATCTGGGTGGATGCTGTTGAGATGGTTTAGAAATTCTTCCAGTTTTTCCACCTTCACAAATTGGAACCACAGTGAAGAAATTCATGACTTAGCAATCATACTTGCAAATGATGTACATAATTCTTGATGAACAATTAGAAAACTCATTTACAAACTAAGAGAGGTGTGAAAAGCACCTTCTGTGACAATCAGGCATTTTCAGCATTGTCTGTTAATGTGCAGTGTGGGTCTCTGTATATTGGCTAGTATTCTGTTGCCTAAATGTGGAGCAGAAGCCATACGTGTTGCACTCCCCCACTCTTTGCGATGCAGCAGCCAAGTGACATGGAGCCTGTCAGAGTGGGGAAATGCTACACACTTGCCCTTCTACTCCACATTCAGGCAATGGCTGGAATCCCCTTGCTTAGTTATGCATGTAAAAAACAAAGGACATAACATTCAGCTGCTTCTAGCTGGCAATTAACAAGTCACCATTGGCATTTTGGGGTGTGTGCCCACTAGCTTAGCTTGTACTCAAGAATCCCAGTGGGGACTCATTAACTGCCAGCTAGAAGCCACTGAAAACTATGCCATTTGCCTTCCATGTGCATAACAAAGTAACAGGATTTTTGCTTACATGTGCAGTTAGATACATCTCGTGTCTTCTGTAAACACTAACACCATATTCTGGAGCTGGCATTATATATATGGGGACTTCCACAAATCTTCAGACTACCGAATCTTCGGTACTCGTGACCCTGAGAGAAGTTCCACTTTCTCTTTCAATGTGCACCCTGCTTTGTTTGAACCATACGATCTCTTTTACCCGCAAGTCAATTCTCTACAGTGTGTTTGCTCTCTTTTGTGGCTGCTGTGTTCTCGTCCATACTGGTTGATCTCCAGATGGTCCTGCTTTTGTATCTCAGCAGGTCTCCTGTGATAATACTTTGCACTGCTTTCTCAGTAAATGCATCTGAGATTTTATTTGTGGAGTAATGTCATGGTAACGATAGTTTGCATAGATAGATGCTCCTACTTAGGAGTAAGCCCCACTGAATACAGAAAACATGCACAGGATTGTGCCAGACTAATATCAAATGAGTCAGGAGGAAATTCCTAGTGTACCTTCTGCTGTAAACTGTCTGCATAATGGCTGGGTGATGTATACCCCCTTCAAGGCTGCTTTTCTGGTGCTGAGCCCCATCAGGTTCCCCTCACTCAAAGCTTTCCACTAGATAAACATTAAATAAAATGGTGAGTTGCCATTCCTGGAAACTCCTAGGAAGTTGCAGGGCCCCTCTGCCAGGTTGTCTTAGGTTGTCAGCACCACAGGTGTCACGCATCCCCTTCCCCCAGCCTTGCCAACTCCCCTACTCTCCACCCAGCATGTGCTGCTTATTCCCTCCCCTTCTCATGATCGCACTGTTCCAGTTCCAGCAAGCGCCCAGACTTCCCTTCCCCAGCTTCTCTAGCAGGTGCCCACTCACACTGCAGTGCTGCAGGAATCCTTGCTCCACTTCCTTGTCTGAGTAGGCAGCTGCTGAAGGAGGCAGAGAAGGGAAGTCGCCATGCCAGCAACTTAAGATGACTCAACATGAAGTGCTTTGTGCTTTCTCTGTTTAACACCAAAACTGTTCCCCCCCTTTTCCCCCCTCCCTCCCTTCCTTCCTTCCTTCCTTCCTTCCTTCCTTCCTTCCTTCCTTCCTTCCTTCCTTCCTTCCTTCCTTCCTTCCTTCCTTCCTTCCTTCCTTCCTTCCTTCTTCTTTGGAAAACCATCAGTATTCCTCTAGCCATGTCTGGTTCCTTCCTCTGTCATTTCAGGGTGTGTCTGATTATTTGGTGATCTGTGTGGTGCCTGGTGGACCCTAGAGGCAAAAAATAGACTCCTAAATATACCAAAATGACTGTCACTGCTGTATGTGATGTTGGGAAAGCCATATTGGAAGCTTCTGACTACAATATGGGTATGAGGACAATGCAGACCCACCTTACGGCATTGTGAAAAATGTCAGAGACAGAGTATGGGAAAATGGTCTGAGAAATCAAAATTGCAATACACGTTTAGCATAATTTTGATACTTTTTTTCATAACCCTTTGATAACCCTGTTATCAAATTCCATCTGCTTGCATTCAATATCATCTAATAAAACCAATGAAATTTCAAAACCCCCACCCCCACTCCTCTTAATCCATTCAACTTCCAGCAATTATTCAACCGTGTGTGTGTGTGTGTGTGTGTGTGTGTGTGTGTGTGTGTGTGTGTGTGTGTGTGTGTGTGTGCGCGCGCACGCGCACGCGCACGCGCGCGCTTCACAGTGGGGGGAGCCCTGGCATGGGTTTCATCAGCATGTGAAATGTTCTATTACTCTGTGCACAGTATAACTCCAGGGTGATTAATTAGCTGCAGTACTTCAGTTCTCAGAAACACAGCAAACCATTAATGTAATTGAACTTTACAGTCAGCACAACAAATTAAGAGAGAAGAGCTTTCCTCCCTGCTGTCCCACCTCTTACTCTTTTCACTTCATTAGTTAGGGCATGAGCTCTCCCGGAAAACAAGCTGGCTTTCTTCTAATATTGAGGGGCACAGCATTTCTTTTTAAAGATGATGATTTAGCAGATAGATGGGCTGACTGCACAAGCTGTTCACCATTACTTGACAACGGCAATGCTGTGGAAATGCCAGCAATGTGCAACCCAAGAGGATTAGAGCACTGGTTCTTAACCTTGGGTTACTCAGGAGTTTTGGACTGCAACTCCCAGAAGCCTTCACCACCAGCTGTCCTGACTGGGGTTTCTGGGAGTTGCAGTTCAAAAGCATCCGAGTAACAAAGGTTAAGAACCACTGGATTAGAGCATACTGGGCTTAAAGATACATGACCTCAAAGATGCTTGTTTTACTTTTTTTACTGAACTATTTCATAGCAATGGCCAAAACTACTTGCCTGTCCTTTAGGAAACTAATGAGTCTTATTGATGAGAATCAGGGCTTACTTCTGGGAGAGATGGTATATTGAGGCTTCAGCTTTCCACAGATTTAAATGTAAACATACATGCAAAGACATACGGGGGCAGAGGGGGAGAGAGAAGTCACAGGGAGGGAGAAAGAGAGAGAATGTACTTATATTGATTTGCATCCCAGCCAGTAAACAGAGAACTTGTCCAAAAGCAACCAACTTCAGGTTCTGGTATTTTCCTTGGAGTTTTAAATTGTGGACACAGAAGCGACTGGCCACATTTGTAAGCAAGAGGTTTTTTGAAGGGCTGAATTACTATATGGAAAAGAAAGCAGAGAAAAAGAGGAGCTGAGAGAGCTTGATGAGGGATGGGGTGGATAGCCATTACTCCCATGCTTGCAAAACAAGATCCCACAACATCATAATATTAGCTGGGTGGTATGTGTACCCCTGTCTCAGTGAATCTCATTATCTTATGCACCAAAGCATATGACAGAATGTTTGACTGCTACCTGTCAGTAGTGATTCAGTAGTGATTTGGATGTGCCTTAATTGGCGTGGGTTGGTCGGAGAATTTACTGCCCACGTGTGGTCATCTGAATGTGCCCTGTCATGTCTTTGCACGTTGTGTTGTGGCATTTTCTGTCAGTTTCCTCCTCTGGCTCATAGTGTATCCAATGTTGACAGCATTTTTCCCCAATGAGGAATCAACACAGAAGTTTCCGTCTTCTTGCTTTCCACTTCAGAGCCACCCAACAGTGCCTGCCAATTCTGAATCCTGGAGGTCAAGACCCCCATCTACTAAAGTCAAAACAGCCCCTTCTCACTGCGGAAACATCCCATTCCTATATGAATGGGGAAGCTCCTCCCTCACTGTACCATCTGTACAGCCACCAGCTACTTTCCATTGTCCTCTTTCTCATTCTTTTATTTGCTCTGGACACAAAAAAGCTCTCTAAAGACCAGTCACCCGTATTTGCCTGCTACAGCTTCATGTTTCTCTTCCCTGCATTCAGAGTTATGCTGGATTAGGTGGCATTTCTCTCTCTCTCTTTTTCAATGCATTAAATCCCTCTTGAACTCCAACTGGCTTGGCACATTGCCCACATTCCTAATATGCCAGTCATCCTCAGTCCTTGGGCATCTTGTTTCCAAGAGCCGAGGCAGCAGCACCTCTAGGGATGGAAAAGGAGATTGCTGGATTGGCATTTTCCTATGAAAACATACATTTCACATCTCCTGAGACTGGCAATAAAATGAAATGTTTTTTCTTCTTCTTTTTCTCAGACCTCTGTCTGTTTCTGAGGTTTTCATGGTGTTTGAGAGGCAGCAAAGTGTACTAAATCAGATATTCGTTATTGAAATATGCATCATTTTAAAATGTGTGTATTTGCAAAACATGCATTGTCTGCAAGTAATCATCAGTGTACATACACTACACAGATACGATAGTTTGATACCACGCCAACAGCCATTTGTTCATTGAATGGAATTACAGGATTTGTGTTTGAGGAGGGACTTAGAATACTGTGCTCGGATGTAGCTCAGTGAGATGCATAAATCCTCCCTGGTAAAGTTGTATTGGTTCTTCACTGAACTATATATTCCAGGATTCTGCAGGACAGAACAAAGGCAGCAGGATGTATAGAATCTGAGTGTAAACAGAACATGTCATATATAAAACAGCTGTGCAGGCAAGGCAAGCTTATTTATTTATTTATTTATTTATTTATTTATTTATTTATTTATTTATTTATTTATTTATTTATTTATTTTCTTGGACTTCTACTCCGCCCATCTAGACCAAAGGTCTACTCTGAAAAAGAAGAATGGGGAAAAATCATACGTAGACCTTTATCTTGATGTGGATTTGAACATCTCTTCTCCATGTTTCTTTTAGAGGCATGCATTAATCTAGCCCATAATTAAGTTTATGATAAGAGAGATAACATATTCCTACTCGTTACTTGCTAAATGTTACTTTTCGGGAAAGCTGAGATTAATTAGCATAGCAAGTGAAGAGTTCAGATTGCTCAGCAGTGCTTATTGCTGCTACACTTAGGCTGTAATCTCATTTACCTGTGAGTAATCCCCATTGAAAGTATTGGGGCATCCTGTAAATTCTGCCACTTATGCCTGACACATCAGCCATTATGATTTTTTTAGAAATAAAACATTTCCAATCTCCCCCCCCCTCAAAGGCCCCAAGGCTTCCATGGAATTCATTTTGCTGTGGGGAGCTTGTTGGAGGGCACCGGATGGGGGAAGCCTTTAATCACTAAAAATAGCTAATACTGGCAAAGTCATCCTGGGGTGGTGATTTGTGATGGATAAAGATTTCTCCTGGACCACAGCACCCACCCAATGGCTTCCAAAAATGAAAGGGATTCCACAGGAGGAAATTGGTAATTCCTTTATAGTTAGTGGAGTTTAAAGTACAAACAATAACTGTACAGGGAAAAACGTAAAAAAATAGTTCAAGTCTCAGAGCTACCACCCCTTCACAGTAGCACTTTGTATAATAAAAATCAATTGAAAAGCATCTTTACTTGAAAAAAGTATTCACAGTTGCAATCTTTACTCACAGATGCAATCTTCAGCTTCAGTTGGAAGCATAAGAATAAGGAAAAAAGAAAAAAAGCAGTCTCAACCATGTGGCTACACGGTCGGAGGTCAGGAGAAGAGAATTACATATTTGCTTTTGCCGGAGGTCAGAGAAGAAGATGGGGGGGCATTGGAAGCTAATCCAACAAGCAGAAAGAGAGGGGGGGCAAGCCAGAGGCAGGGAAAAGAACTTTACAAATTGGTTAGTGGCAAGGCATAGTTACATTAGGCTGTGAAGCCCCTTCCCCCTGAAATCCATTGTGAGGTTGTATGTAAGACTGCTGTTTTCTCAAACACCTTGGAACCTTTCTGGGCAGTGGAAACATTTTTTTCTGAAATATCACAGTGAATGATATGTAGCGTTAACTTGAAGAACAGAATTACAGTGAATAAAGGTTATCAGATATGCATTTATTAATTCAAACTTTTGCACTCCCCATATACACCGAGGTACAACCTTCAGTGAGGTTCCTTTCCCAGAAAAGGTATCCATAGGGTTGCAGTGGATTTGTTGTTGTTGTTCAAATAGATTTATGACAATATTGTGACTGTTTGTGTATGTAGTACTATGTATATTTGTAAATAACTTTTAAATGTTGAATAAACTTAATTTTTTTAAAGGATTACAATTGCTTAAAAGTGCAAACCAATGCAGATGTACTCAGACATTATTCCACGTGGCCCTTGCTTGTTTCACCAAACAAAGAGCTCACACTATGTCATCCCACGAGCAGATACCGATTGTGACGTTCCCTCATTTCCTCACTGCCACCAGTGGATTTCCTTTATCCTCAATGTATAAAGAACTTTAGTCAGGCACTTGTCTGGTTACTGCCAACAGAACTTATTTATTGAAAGGTGTTAAATTTAAACAAAATCACAGATGTTCTTTATTCAATGCATACAATCAAATCATTAAAATGTCATAACCAATCACCACCTGCTCTATTTATCTTGACCAGCTTATCTCTATTCAAATCTGTTCTCACTATCTCCCTGACTATCTGTTTCTCTCTCTCTGCAACTTCTATATCTCTCCCTCTCTTCTGCCAAACCTTCTTATATCCACTGACTCCAGCCCATCCCTCTTATAGGCTCATGCAAATGAGATCCAGAATATGAGTGACAGGGGTGACGTGAGGCAGTCATCACATATAAGTGCAAACCAATGCAGATGTACTCAGAAATTATTCCAACTGTGTTCATCCTCCTACATACAGGTTTATTTAGTAACATGCATAGTCTGCATCCGTCCCAATATTTTATTTTTTTAGGAAGACTTTTGGAGAGCAAGGCTGATTTTAGAAGACCCAGTCGACAATCCAGTACCTATATAACTGGGAGCCAACCCCACTGGATATAATACCACTTACTTCTGGAGTAGAGATATGCCTAGAATGGGACAGTTAAACCTTTTTTTAAACTGTGGATACTGGGACAGTTACATTAGGCTGTACTCCTCTGCACCCTTGTTAAATAGTGATAAATAATTGCAAGGTTTTAGCCTTTTGTTTCTGTTCGTGGGGTTTTCTTGTCAAAGATACTGGAGTGGCTTGCCAGTTCCTGCTCCAGGTGGATCACGTTTAATCAGAACTCTCCGTTTTGGGTGTCGTTCCATGGCATAGCCCATAGCTTCTATGAATTTCTCATGCCCCTTCGTCACAACAAGGCAACAATCCATGGAGGATTATGATCATGGCCACTGGCCCCATCACCTCCTGGCAAATGGAAGGGGAAGTTATGGAGGCAGTGACAGATTTTTCTTTCTTGGGCTCCATGATCACTGCAGATGGTAACAGCTGCAACAAAATTAAAAGACGCCTGCTTCTTGGGATGCAGCAATGTATGGAAGTGAGAGCTAGACCATAAAGGAGGCTGACCGCCGAATAATTGATGCTTTTGAATTGTGGTGCTGGAGGAGACTCTTGAGAGTCCCCTGGACTGTAAAGAGAACAAACCTATCCATTTTGAAGGAAATCAACCCTGAGTGCTCACTGGAAGGACAGATCTTGAAGCAGAGGCTCCAATACTTTGTCCATCTCATGAGAAGAGAAGACTTCCTGGAAAAGACCCTGATGTTGGGAAAGTGTGAAGGCAAGAGGAGAAGGGGACGACAGAGGACGAGATGGATGGACAGTGTCATTGAAGCGACCAACATGAATTTGACCGAACTCCAGGAGGCAGTGGAAGACAGGACGGCCTGGCGTGCTCTGGTCCATGGGGTCACAAAGAGTAGGACATAACTTAATGACTAAACAACAACAAAACGTCTAAAAATGCAAATGTTTAATGTTCCAGTGGAACTGGAAAACATTACTTCTAAAAAATAATGTTGTTTTCATTAGTTAACTAATTATTTGTGACAATATTACATATAGTCCCTTCTAGACCCTGGGATGACATTGCCACCCAAACAGTGAAACAAAGGGATTGATCCATGCACACTGGGGCATGTCCACACAACGATAATTAAACATTTCCATGTGAACCACAGCCATGATTCCAGTAATGGGAACTGCTCAGAGTGTGGTATAGAAAACTCTGAGTCAACCTAAATTAACCCAAGACTTTGAATTAGGTTGATTCAAAGTTTTCCATATCACAGAGCCAGGCAGTTCCTGCTGCTGAAATAACTGTCACTGTTCACATGGAAACTGAGCCCTTTCTCAAGTTCTTTTGTGGGTGGACTGTTAGAAAGGTAAGGGCAACAAGGGCCTTGAGGTAGCTATTATGAACCCAATAACTCTTATTCAGATTCATAGAGAACTGAAATGCTACCAGCTTTCTTTCTTCTCAGTGTGTTTTCTCTTTTGGGGAGGAACAGAAAGGCAAACATTTCTCAATTATTTTAGTTTGCAAAGTGAGCCATCTTAAGGGCTCCTTCAAAATCCTTTGCTGCCCTGTATGCTCAACCTGCAAAAAGCCACATCTCCGGGCCAGGTCACACTGACAATAAGAACAAGAATATGCCGCAGTTCAATTGAAATTGCTCTTTAACCAATCTGCAGTCACGTGGTATTTAATTTGCTGTCCCATTCACTTGCATTAAATTTTTATGTGTTGCTTTTTAAGCGGGAACACACGCACACACGTAGCCTAGCGCTCGAGGATCAGACAGATGCACATGCACACACATGCACACACAGAGAGGAGAAGAGACAGATTTAGAGTTACTGCAAGTGAGGCGTGCAGGTACTTTCTCCCTCTCCTGGAGACAGGAACCTCAAACCCTCGACCTAGAGAGCGAGCCAGAGGAGGAAGAGGAACCATAATTCTCTTTGGATTTCAGTTCCTGGAGAAACACTTCCTGTGGGGAGTTTTGCCCAAGAGGAAAAGGAGGAGGAGCAACTGCAACACCTGTCCACCTTCTCTGTAGTGGTGCAAACACATGGAGGCCCATGACTTTTATTTGTAGAATCATCCCCAACCATAAAAGCCTGAGTCCCTGGCATGCCTTGGATTGGTAGTCTGTGGGTACAAATGGAATCTATGGTTTGGTGAGGATCTCATATAGAGGCATCCTTCAGTCTCGAAAGACTATGGTAACGTGCTCTGTATGAAGGACTTGGAACAGCGTCTAGTGTGGCTGAGGAGGCCAATTTGGGAGTGACAATCTCTTCCACACTGAAGACAAATCCAATCTGTCCCCTGTCCAGCTCCCTGGTTTTGCTGCTTTTGTGACTTCCTCTTTGCCTCGGCCTGCTGGATAAGAGTCTCTTCAAATTGGGAGAGGCCGTGATGCAACGCCTGCCTCCAGGCTGAACGCTCAGATGTCAGGGTTTCCCATCTGTTGAGGTCTATTCCTAAGGCCTTCAGATCCCACTTGCAGATATCCTTGTATCGCAGCTGTGGTCTCCCTCTGGGGCGATTTCCCTGCACTAATTCTCCATACAGGAGATCCTTTGGAATCCGACCATCAGCCATTCTCACGATGTGCCCAAGCCAACATAGACGTCATAAATCATATGAAATCATGAAATCACCTCTTCCTTCTCCCTCTCCCCTTCTTCTTCCCCTCTCCCTTCATTTTTCCCTCCCACAATCCCAAATGAATGACTCTCCCTGCTTGCAACTGCTGGCAGAAAAACAGCCTTCCTTCTACCCACCTCTCCTCCCTCCCCAGCGGAGGAAAGACTCAGCACAAGCACACGCAGAATTAGCACAGCAACATAGACATGGGGAGAAATTTTCCCAGACAGAGGAGTGCACATTGGGTAGGACGATTCATAACACATCTGCCTCAAAATAAATGAATTTCTGCCAAAGGAGCAGATATATGTGCTCCCCTGTCACATTGCTCTGTTTGTGCATGTACCTCATGTAAATGTCCAAATTTAAGTTGATGTAAAATATGCTAATCTTGATTTTAATTGGGTGTGGGGTTTTTTTCAGTAGTAAGGCTGGGCTCTAAGACAGGGCAAATGACACAAGAGTTCTGTGTAAGCACACCTAAAGCCAGAATAAGTGAAACAAATATTTGCACATACTATATCTGGCCCATGTACTCCTGTTTTGGCCTTCTTCCCTTTCCTGTTAGCCAGTCAGTCAGTCCAAAGCAGAAGCAGGATTGAGACAATTTTTCCCATCAAAAGCCTACCCCTGGAGATAAAAAAAAGAGAAATTAAGTTCTGGTTCCTGAATGTCATCAAGAAACACAAAGAGGAACAACACGTTGGGTAAAGACATATTTTCTTTGGTCTCTTCACACTTTCTCAACACTCAACTGGAGTGGACATCCCCTGGTTCTAGTATTGTGTGAGGGAAAAGAGCTTCCTTCGATCCATTTTATCCATCCCCTGCATGATTTTATACATCTCAATCATGTCTCTCCCCCCCCAGGCACCTTTTCTCTAGACTAAAGAGCCCCAAATGCTATAGCCTTTCCTCATAAGGAAGGTGCCCCAGGCTCTGTGGCTGCACACCTGTTTTAAGGTGGATGCATGTTAGCAAACTTTCGTTCATGTACTACAGAGTAAATTCCATATTGTGGGTTATAATATCTTGACATGCCTGTGCACTTCAAACCCACAAACTCACTAAGGCAGAGACTTGTCCACCCAAAAAACCAGAAACCAAAACACAACAGAAGTAATAGTGGTCCAGTGCAAAGAGTTGTTCTCCAAACAGCTACTAAACAGGAGACTGGACTAGCACAGGAGGGACAATGGCTCAGGACCACAAAATCAGAGTTCCTTCACCTGAAGGATAAAGGACACTCATTTGATAACCAAGATGTACTCATTTTGGACCGAGAAGATAGGTGGTCAGAGAGGCCATACATGTTCATATAGGAAATTCCTCACTCAACAGGGGTGGAGGCCTTAGATACAACTTGTCCTCTATTTATCATGCTGCCCTTTCATCCATCCCCAGAAAGATTAGGACCACACATACCAGAAAGACCACTGTTGATGACTGTTAATGACCCCTGACAAAGGATGGAGAAGGACTGCAGAAGTGGGATTTTCACTTAACCCCCCCCCCCCAGTCCTATGTCCTTCTGTTCAGACCAGGGGGAAGTGAAACCAAAGTGAAGGATATATCGGGGTCTCCTACCAACAACATCTTACACTGAAGAAGCTACTTGGATGAGTAGCAAAATGTCTCAATCTAATAAGAAAGAAGTCCAGTTGTCATGACTCAAATTCCAGATTTTTAGACCACTCTTTAGACTTAACCATATTTCTAACATGCAGTCAAACGTGACACTCACAAAACCCCTAATCAGTTCAGGTATTTCATGAGTTCCAGCTCAAGCACACCTGTTGCAACTAAATAAGGCTTTGATTCATTGCATCAAGTATACTTGAGACAACAGCTGTTTTGCATATTTCTGCTGTAGTGAGGAATTCTGTTCAGGGGTTTGAATAATTCTGAGACAGCAGAATTCATTAAAAGTTGCATTTTCATTGAATTTGGGGAAATCACTTGAAGTATTTGTTATGCTGAGCTATTTCAATTGCTTTTATTTGATTTGTCCGCTGAAAACAGCTGAAAGTCTGTAAATTTTGACAATAAACCTGATTTGCAATGTGGGTTGAATAATTTTGATTAAACTGTACAAAAAAGCACCTAGTGCACTTTGAACTGTTGAAATTTAAGTGACAAAAAGAGCCTTTTCTTGTTATACCTGAAGCCCAAATGTGGGCCTGTTCTCAATGTGGAATCAAAGAACTGGAAGATCTTAAGGAAGTACTAGACTCCTATTGAATGTTTTCACTACATAGACTTTTGAGCTTTCCTGCTTGTGATTATTTTAATGCTTTTCTTTCTTTCTTTCTTTCTTTCTTTCTTTCTTTCTTTCTTTCTTTCTTTCTTTCTTTCTTTCTTTCTTTCTTTCTTTCTTTCTTTCTGGGACTTGCCTGGCATTTTACACCATCATGCATAACAAAACCCACAACTCCTTGCATTAACTTAACATTTTCAGATATTTCTATTTTTATAGTGCAAGGATCTACTTTGAAGAACAGGTATTGACATTTGTACCCTCAGATTTTATTTTCCTGCAACTCTGAGACTAGCTTACTGCCTGTTCTGGAATGTCCCATTTCCCTTGAGCTTTCATTCGGAATCAATCCAGTTTATTGAGCATAGATTTGCTTGTATTTGTCAGCTCTTGACTGCTGATTTGTTAGCCTCTTATTTTACGTCACTGTGTAGAGATAATATACATTCTTGTGGAGATATCATGCAGAGAATGATAGATTGCATGGCTCCCTGGGGCGAACAGAAGCATGTCTGGCACTGGTTTATTGTGTCTATAGATGACCATGCAACGCTAATGAGTCATGTTGCCACTGCATTTTCTGGCAGAGCTCCTGCGTTTTTAACCAGTGAGTGACAGGGGAAGAAGGAAAGCTTTTTCCATCTTTGAACTCAGAAGATTTTTTGCTTCTGGCATTCACTGTCTTGTGTAGCTTTTACAGACAGAGGGCAAGCTGTGAACATGGAATTGTGGCTGACTTTGTTTGGAGACAGAGATCTAGGTAGTTTAGCCTAGGATATAATATTTTAGATTAAGAGGTCAGTTTGAATCCTATAGGGGTACTGTTGACCAAATCACTCTCTTTAAGCCTAACTTCACAGGGTTTTGTGAGGATTAAATGGGATAAATGCCCAAGGGTGCAACCTTGAAGGCTTTAAGAGGTAAGAACGGATATAACTGTAATAAATACCTTTTAAAATAAAAAGCAACCTATTTTTTGGAGCTTAGCCTAGAATCTTAGGATCATGTAGAATTCACTGTTATTTTTTTTTTCATAATCAGCTGTCCAGCTTTCGGTGTAAACTCTTCAAACTCTTCATTTTATAAGACCAGTGCTCAGCTCTGTGTGTGTGTGTGTGTGGGGGGGGG
This sequence comes from Pogona vitticeps, assembly GCF_051106095.1. NCBI lineage: Eukaryota > Metazoa > Chordata > Lepidosauria > Squamata > Agamidae > Pogona > Pogona vitticeps. Next base: position 230,881,577 of record NC_135784.1, on the reverse strand, counting down.
AATAATTAGCTTCTGCATTAAAGCAAACCTAGGAAATCATGTTTACCCCACAGAATGTCTGGATATAAAGGAGAACAACCATGGCAAAGACTAAATGGTATCATGGTGTATGAAGTTAGCAACAGGCAAACTTGCATTGGATGAACTGGAAATCCGCTAAGCCTCTGTAAGCCTGCATTCTTTTCTCTCTTTTTTCATGTATTAAAATTATTCATCACTTTCCCCCCCTCAATGGGGCTCTGTTGCATTAAAATCCAATAGGACTGGAAGCATGTAAGAACCTTTTTTAAAGGGCCACAACCAGTTAAAAGAACTCAAGGCCTGATGAAACAATATCTTTTTTATTTTCTTGTCAAAAACTCAGTTGTGGGGGGCACCCACCCTTATATTCCTTGGGAGGGGATTTGACAACTGAAGTAGTGTTTCCCAAACAGCCTCCTGGCTAAGGCATTCAACAACCTGGACTGCTTGTTGATGGTAGGTTGTGAAGCTGAGCCTCTGAGGAGAGTCTTGGACTACAGGCAGACTCATATCTGAGGAGATGGTCTTTTCAGGGCAGCTCCTCATAGCACAAGTTACTTTAATCTAATCAAGAGTCAATTAAGAAGTGAATTCTTATGGCCAGATTTGCCTTCCCTAAGAAAGAAGATGGTTGTTACACAAACTAAAGCCAGAAGAAAAAGTTATCTGCATGCAAATAGTGTCTTCTGCTTCATAACATAGGCTCATTGTGGCTCTGTCCACTCGCATTGTATTAATTTTTACTTATTTGTTACTAATGCCATACTGTTACATGGACCCATAGTACAGTAGTCTCCTGCCTAAGGAGGTCTACAGCTGCTCAGCTACAGCAGTGCTGCAGTTTTAAATGTTCTTAAGCTAGCCACAGGGCCTGCATACATGTTGGTGGGTTGTCCTCAAGAATGGATGTAGGTCCCAACATCAGTCAACACAAGTCACCTTATTTGTGTACTGCTTTTCCATATACATTGCTGCCAAAGTGATTCTCTCTCTCTCTCTATCTTTTTCTCACCCACTCACCAGCATTTGTGGGGAGGGGAGAATCAAAGATATTTATGAATCCATCAACATTATATGTTTATTTGCAGTGTTTCTTTATGGCAGACAGATACTGGATAATTCAGTTCTTCCGTCACCATATGGCCAAACCTGCACTCCCCAGGAAAAAAAAACAGATCAAATCTGCAACAAGCTTTATTGTAGCACATGATGGGGGTTCAAAATGGTACCCAGTTCATGTTTTTCCCCATCTCCCCTTATTCATCTCTCAACCACCCTGTATACCTCGCCACCATATCTTCAGTTCCAGACCCGCTTTGCACCTCTCTTTGCAGATGCAGAGGACCAATCCTGTATTTAAAATGGCCAACCCACGTAGACTGTGTCTTCCAAGAGGCTGTGGTGTGGTGTGGTTCCCCAAAATAGGTGATGGATCTCCTGGAGATCTGGGGGGAAGAGAGAGTATAGGAGCTCTTGTGAAAGAACAGACTCAATCAACAGCTTTTCCAAGCAATTTCTCCTTTATGTAATAGGTCTCCTGTGTGTATATAAAAGTGCTTCTGCTAGAATTGGAAAGGAGGTGCAGTCCTTAATCTTCAAGAAATGCTTTAGATTTAGGTGGGAGGCATAAAACTCACAAAACATTTGCAAGAAATATGTAATAGAGAGTTGACTCAAAGAAGGAGAAGACAGCCATCAAACAAAAGGCATCAGTTGATCATATCTTACTGGGTTCCATGTCATATATTCATGGAAAATATTTAGGGATTGAACCAGTAAATATTTGACATTCAGTCCAACCCGAAAGTCAAATTTAAGTTCTTAGGCAACCCTAGGCCCATCAAACAGCTGTTTCAGTGCCTGAGGAAATCCTTCCAAGCAAGTGAAGTACTGGCTTGCAAGTATGGGGCTTATACTAGAGAAAAGTAGGTGACCTGAATTCCACAGAAGTCAGTGGGACTTCAGGACAGTATCCAGCAGCCTGGTCTCCCAGGCCACCCTTCTAAAAAGGTGGGCTGCAGCCAACGAAAACTTACGCCAGAGAGTTTTTTAGTCTTGGGAGTGCCACTAGCTTCATCACTGTTATATGTATTAAAGAAATATGTATTTGCATGAGGAAGGAGTCAAAGCTCAGCAGAAGAGTATGTGCCAGATACATAGAATATCCTTTCCCTAAGACATCTACATAAAATTATATTATGAAATTTGGAAGAACTTCTCCTTCGAGCTGTTAGACAGCTGCTGCACGTCAGTGTAGAGCTAGTATTGGACTGCAGTGAATATGCATCTGTGAATGTGGGCACACATTTACTATCAGTCCTTCTGATGAGAAGACCCCTTCTCTCCAATAGTATTAGGGAGGAAAAGCCTGATTTATACAGAAGTCTATTGATCTTCTGTTCTTGTTATGTGCCGTCAAGTTGGAAGTGATTTATAGTGACCTAATAGGGTTCTCAAGGTATATGAGGTATTTAATTAATAATAATTGCACGCTGTCAAGTGCATTCCAATTTATGGTGACCCTTTCCAGGGTTTTCCAGGTAGGTTTACTCTTCCCTTCCTCTGGGGGCCTTCTGGGACTGTGCAGCTTACCCAAAGCCACATTGGCTGGCTCTCCTTCAGGAGAAAATCATACTCCTGACCTGGGGCTCTGCAGCCAGATACCTAAACCAGCTATCCAGCCAGCATAGTAAGGTATTTAAGGAATGATTTTACCAGTTGCTCACCCCCAGTGAGCTTCTGTGGCAGAGCCAGGGAATCAAACCCAGGCCTCCTGAGTCCTAGTCCATTACTCTATCCACTACATCAGTGGTCCCCAACCTTGGGCCTCCAGATGTTCTTGGACTTCAACTCCCACAAATCCTGGCCAGCAGAGGTGGTGGTGAAGGCTTCTGGGAGTAGTAGAACATCTGGAGGCCCAAGGTTGGGGACCACTGCACTAAACCACACTGGATACCATGGGCCTTCTAGCTCGGTATTATCTACTAACTGGCAGCAGCTGGAGAATCCCAGCTAGAGTAGATGTATTGATTTCCTTGTTGTCTCACCATTCAACAAGTGATTCAATTACGTAGTCTACTCCATTTGAGACTAGCAACAGGATTTAGGCCACCTCCATCCTTCAAAATATGCCAACAAATTAATCCAAAATCTGTTTCAGGAAAAAAAAATCAGAATTATAATCCTAGGTAATTCAGCAAATGTGCAAACAGTGACATTTTGGTGTTGTGTGCCTAATATATCTTCCCTCTGCAGTCAAAAGTAAAGAGTAATAACAAAGCATGGAAGCTCCTCCTGATCGAACCCCCCACGCTTTTAGATGATTGGCTTCAAGCTTCTGAGATTTGATTAGGCATTGTTAAATCACTTTCAACTTCACAGCCCTAAAAGCATGCTTAAAAATAAGAAAGATGAGACACTCAGGATGAACGTTCTGAGTTCCATGCCAGTTTTTGTGCTTGTGGAGGAGTACATGTGGCACTGCTTGTTAACTCTTATTTTAGTAACACTAATCTACTACATAACATTAGAATGGGCCCTCAGAGTTTTCAACAAAGAAAGGCATTATTTTGTCACTTGTAAAATGGGCTATAATATATGACACAATGCTAAGAACTTATTAATATACAGAATGAGGGAACCTGAGAGAAAATCAGGGACAAGACGCATGCACGCATAAAGATGCATAAATCCAAAATAAGCCATGGGACACCCCCCCGTCCTGAATCCATATTCCGAGACTGCACAAATAGAAACTCTTTGATTTTTTATTAGCACTAATAACTCTGCTTTTCACTTTTTTTGACTGATTATCCACAGATTTCTGGATCCATAATCATTCACGTCACACAGAGAGGGAGAGGAGGCTGAAACAGGATAATAGCCTTTAAATCCCCTTCTCTAAGCACTCAGATCTTCCCTGTCAGCAAGATTAAAGCGGTCAACAGCAGTCCCCACGCGTCTGTATCCCACAGTGAGTTTTCACAACAACTGGAGCTGGTGGTGGATGGGGAGCAAAGAAATGTGAAGCTGCTTTTCGTGCCGGATGCTTCAGCCAAGAAGGAGCAAAGTGAGAGAGCAGCGGCAGCACCAGCATCAGCAAGCGGCACAGGTTTCCTAGCAGTGGTGGGGAGACAGAGAGGCACCTCCCTCTGACTCTAAAGGAACCATGTGGAATGCGGAGCAAGGAAGGCCATCTGAGACCACAGATTACAAAGCAGAAGCTCCAGGGGCCACCATGGAATTGGCTGCAGGATGTAAAGATACAGTATGCATAGACACACAGTCTGAGAGATTTGATGCCAGATACTGGGGATCCTTGTCTCAACTCCCTCAAGAAACTGAGAAGAACTACTTCTGCTTGGAGGATGAGGAGGAGGGGGAGAATGAAGAAGGAGATCCTTCAGTATTTCCATTCAGCCCTGCTTTTGCTTCTGGAACAGCTGGTACTTCCTCCTCTGTGCTGAATGTCAATGTCGGTGGCCGGACTTACCGGCTGACTTACCAGGCAGTGGCCATCTATCCCACAACGCGCCTGGGCCGTTTGGCCACATCCACTGACCGGTGGCATCAGCTAGGCTTGTGCGACGACTACGCAGCCCAAGGTGACGAGTATTTCTTCGACCGAGACCCTGCCGTCTTCCAGCTGGTCTACAACTTCTATGCTTCAGGAGTTTTGCGGGTGCAGGATGAGCTATGCCCCCGCAGCTTCTTGGAAGAGCTGAGCTACTGGGGAGTACGGCTCAAATACACCCCACGCTGCTGTCGCATCTGCTTTGAGGAGAGGTGTGATGAGCTAAACGAGCAGCTGAAAGTGCAAGAGGAGCTACGTGCCCAAGCCGCTGTCCAGGAGAGCGAGCATCTCTTCCATCACATGCGCTATGCGGTGCAGCGCTGGCGCCTCTGGAACCTCATGGAGAAACCCTTCTCCTCGACCATGGCTAAAGTGATGGGGGTGGCCTCCAGCCTGTTTGTTCTCATTTCTGTGGTGGCACTAGCTCTCAACACTGTGGAGGAGATGCAACATAAGGACAAGGGAAACAGAGAGTTTCGGCCCATCCTGGAGCATGTGGAGACCTTCTGTATTGCTTTCTTCACTTTAGAGTATGTGCTGCGGCTGCTCTCCACCCCAGACCTACGGCGCTTTGCTAGCAGTGCCCTCAACGCTGTAGACCTCATTGCAGTCTTGCCCCTTTATCTCCAATTACTGTTGGAATGTTTTGTCGATGAGGACTTGCCTCATGGGCAAGGTTCCCCCCATGAACATGAAATTGAAAAAGTGGGGCGAGTGGGGAAAGTAGGGCAAGTGCTACGCATCATGCGCCTGATGCGCATTTTCCGCATCCTCAAATTGGCCCGCCATTCCACGGGGATGAGAGCCTTTGGCTTCACTTTGCGCCAGTGCTATCAGCAGGTGGGCTGCCTCTTTCTGTTCATTGCCCTGGGAATCTTTGCCTTCTCCGCCATGGTTTACACAGTGGAGCACGATGTTTCCAGCACAAACTTCACCAGCATTCCTCATGCCTGGTGGTGGGCTGCCGTAAGTACCTCGCTTGTTATTCGAGAATTCATTTCCTTGCTCCTTCCTCTTTACTCTGTTTGTGTTGAAAGCAAGAAAGCATGCTCAGATTTCTGAACATCTGTTCTGAGCTTTGCTTTTCCAGAACATGCGCAAATGCACACCCACACACCCTCAGCTGGCAGCTTTAGTCTATCAGTTTGAACAGATCAGTCTGTAATCAGTGAGGCTGAGCTTCATTTGGGGTGGTTATTTGTAGCTATGCTCTGTACTGACTTCCTGCTGCTGTGAGAGTGGAGAGGAGGAAGTTAAAAGGAGGCACATGGTTGCATTGTTGACCTTAGCATGGCAGTGCCGCATGCTTCCAGGCAATACCACTAAAGGGAGGGCTCAGTTTTCCTTCTGATCTGAGTTTAAATCATTGTAGTACAAAGATGTTTGGATCAGCTTTTCCACAACAATTAAAGCTTAGAGATGGGAACATATCCACGTGCAACTGGGAGAAGAGACAGCTGTCCTTCATGAGATGTTCAGACAACTGGCAGTAGCAGCTACAAATGATATTTTGTTTTATTTATACAGAGACAGCAGTGGTGGGCAAAAATAACAAAATGAGGGGAACTGGCTGGCTCAGTTCTTGGTAATATGATATGGAGCTGACCACTCTGGCTAACAGGAACCAGAAACCAGCCGTGCCTGAAAAACACTGCATTCCTTGTAGCAGTTGGCTGGAAAAAGAGGTCTGGGATAAGTAGCACCTGGTCCAAAACTTGGGCAGCCAATCATATGGAATCCTTGGGTGACAGTAGTTTTCACTTGGCTGCCAGAGATAATCACACATAAAAACCCATATACTGTACTGGTAGATAAATTGAAGGTTGATGTAAGTTTCATTGGATATTAACATTGTTTGTGGGCTGTGTAGACAGGAAACAATCAAGGTTGTTATACAAGCTGGGGAAGCTGGAGAATATAGCACAACGGTTATCTCATACAGGTGTATGAAAACACAGCACACAGTAAGAGTTCCCTCTCTGATACCTCTTTCTTATGAGTATACAAAAGTAGGAGCAGATGCATGCCCCGTTTTGAATGTTTTGAATAACATTAGGCTGGATAGCCCGGTGGTTTAGGTATCTGGCTGCAGATCTAGAGGCTGGGGATCAATTCTGCGTGGTGCCTCCTGCAAGAAGCATGGGTAAGTTGTATAGTAAACCACTTCTGAGTATTCACTACCTGGGAAATCCTGAAAAGCGTTGCCATAATTCAGAATTGACTTGGCATCACATTACGATGATTATTAGGATTAATTATTAGAGGCCCTCACTACACAAGTTAAATATTCTCATTCTTTGGGGCTACTTCTTAATTAAGAAAAAAATTAAATATCTGCAAGAAAAAATGTTTGGGGTGCTTCCAGATGAAATGAGACAGATCTATAAGCTGATTCTATATCAACCAATGTTGACAGTTGTGTTGAAGTGAGAAAGCGCAACACTGAGCTGGTATACGAGCTCTCTCTCTCTCTCTCTCTCTCTCTCTCTCTCTCTCTCTCTCTCTCTCTCTCTCTTCGTGTGTGTGTGTGCATGCACCCATGCATGCACGCACATGTGCACACGCGCGCGCACACACACACACACACACACACACACACACACACACACACGCGCACACAGAGGTCCTTGGTTGCTGGCACTACAGGGCCAGCACCATGTTGGATCTATCCCCCTTTACCAATGAAAGGAACTCTTCTCCAAGAGAAACAATTTTGGCAATGGGCTCTCAGGATTGATAGCTAAGCTCTTCACCCTGTTAGGTTCTTCCTTATCTGGTTCAGCAGCCATTGACATAGTGACCCTTCCTTAAATATAAGATTCATGAGCCACCGTTGATTCACATTAAAGAGTGTCTGCAAAGCCCTTCGTCGGGAAGAACATCTAAGGAAGTGTTTCCTCTTGATTGCTTTTTGTTCTAGTTAAAACCTGGAAAGAGATTCTGATGGTTCAGCTTGTGTTTCTGGAACATCACCAGAAACCATAAGCCTATCATGTGGAATCTTTCAAAATCACTTTCTGATGGTGCAATCCTATGCATGTGAATAACAGAAACTTATGGGAAGGTTCACTGTGTGAGTCTTTCCCACCTGATCTTTACCTAGTGGCTATGCTAGCTGGATAGCTGAGTGGTTTAGATGTCTGGCTTGGAACTAAAGATCGGGAGTTTTATTCCCCACTGTGTCTCCTATGAGGACAGCCAACCTGTGTAGCCTTGGACCAGCTGCACAGTCCCAGGGTGACCCCAGAAGAAGGGAATGGTAAACCACTTCTGAGTATTCTCTACCTGGAAAACCCTGAAAAAGGTCACCATAATTGACTTGATAGCACATGATGATGGTGGTGGTGGTGATGATGATGGGTAGAGGATTCTGGGAGCTATTTTTCAAAAGCATTTTTTGTTTGGTGGGTTGAAGGAAGAAAGAATGAAGAACATGGGTCATATCTTTCAGAGTGTTTTACATGTTTATAGCAGGTGATGGTGCTATGCCATGGAGATACAGCTACTACACCACTGCAAATGGATGCCAGTGATGCTCAATGTATGTACAGGTGGCAGATTCATAGGAGTATTTTTTTTTTTTACAAATAGGAAAGAAACGATCCTCAACCCCAAGCTCTTCCTGTTAATTTTCACATGTGATATTAAAAAAAACTGAGTGGAATTTTCACTCTGGAACCATGGGCTACAGTCAGCAAGACACTGTTTCATCTTGTTGTTTATTTTTTGTGATATTTCTCCTGCATTAACATTCAATTCCAGTGACTTAATTTCCATCCGACCACAAAACTAATCCCATTGCTACCAGCAAATACGCCAGGTGCATCCTACAAATAAGCTCATCTGCTCAGAGAGCTAGCCTTATGTTTCATTCATCGGAAACACCGCTATTTAATCTCTTTTTTTCCCCTACTTTAAAAGGGGGGAGGAAAAAGGTCCAGTACACATGACTGCCTTTCCAGTGACTATTCCACTTTTAACAATGTGCTGTCATGTTGTAGACATTTCTCTCATTGTTTTGCCGACATCATTAGACCACTTTGGAATGGGCCATGATAACCATTACAAATTAAACTCAGTGGAAAGGCGAGGGCAAAATGAGCCATGATTATTTCCACAAAAGACATGATGTCAATGGGAGGACGGTTGCAGCTCAGTCAGGATGAATGCAATCCTGTCCAATTTCTGGCACTCAGCCTTTCCACCAGTTGCTTCTAGATTTCTCCCTAATGGCGGTTCTGTTTCAGGCATTCCCTGTGGCAATATGTGGTACAAGAGTCCATATTCCTACATGAAGGTTTAAAACTTGAGCTCGCCGGAAACAGACACCACTCTTGCGCCCACATATCCTTCTCCCAAGCCGCAGCAATACCAGCAGGAGAAACTCTTTCCCCCCTCCTACTGAGAATAGTTGAAGATAAGCAACAGAGCAGAAGGCAACAGGAGAAAACTTGGGAGAGTTCCCTTTTTGGACTACACATCTCTGGACTCCAGTAGCAGCACACCCAGTTGCCATGCTAACCGGGCAATTCTGGAAACTGGGATCAACAATGGAACTTTTCCAAGTTCTGGAAGAAAACACAAGCAGACTGAAGTGCTGCCATTATGTGCTTGGGAAGTCTTCTCCCAAGCACCTGTGTTGCTATATTGCTCCAGTTCATGCTGCTTTAGCTTGGCAGAACTGTGCTAACTGGATTTTGCCCATTGTCTGAAACCAGATGTTAATAATTTAACTCACAGAGGTTCAGAATCCAGCCCATAGAGAGTTGCAGCCTGGCCTGCAAAGGATCAGAATATGGTCCCCAGGTTACCCACTTCCACATCCCTCTCCTTCATCAGCTATATGGAGCCCTTTGTTTATAAAATCACTCTACAAGTAGCTTAAGTAGAAAAAACAAAAAACATATTTACTTACAGTTGTGAAACTACTATCAGAAGAATAAAAAAGAAAAGATAAATGGACTCTCCACCATGTGGAAGGATGTCCTCTATACTTGTTACATCCTTGGAGGCCAGAGATAGATAGATAGATAGATAGATAGATAGATAGATAGATAGAGAGAGAGAGAGAGAGAGAGAGAGAGAGAGAGAGAGAGAGAGAGAGAGAGAGAGAGAGAGAGCAAACAAAATGACAGAAGCAAACAAACAGGCAGAGAGGGCAGGGGTTTGCCTCAAGTCCAGGAAAAAGAACTTTGCTAATAAGTTCGTGGAAAAGCATAATTATGTTGGGTTGTGAAGCTCCCTTCCCACTGATATCCAATGTTAGGGTACATGGAAGATTGTTGTTTTCTTCAATAATTTTTAATTGAAATGCAGGTGTAAAATATAATAAATAAAGTAGGTAAGTGAGTAATGTTGAAAATTTAGCTTAGAGATTTTTTTTTACAAATTACATGTTTACATAGAACAACGTAAGAGAAAATAAGACATACACATTTAACATACTAAGTACATGAGACTACACAGTAAGGGAAATGCAGATTCACTCACTGTGAAGTCATATGAGGGAAGCTTGATTCCCCTGGGTCTGTTTGCATTAATTGACCTACAGGGAGAGGAGAAAGAATTGTTTGCAGCTTCTTAATACAGTTCTCTTATAGTCCCACAGGAGGTGCAGTTACAGTAGAACTAACTAGCAAGCTGTAAGCAAGATTCACAATGTCAGTTTCCTCCTCTTGTTATCTTTATTTATGATGTCTAGGTACGCTGGCATACTGTTAAAAGAAACAGTATGTGTGTGAGAGAGAGAGACAGAGAGAGAGATCTTGCTAATGGAGAAAGGGCAATTTATCTCACAGATACAACCAAAATACATACCTTGTTTGCCCATCTTTTACTTTTCCAACATTAATAGCTTCTTCAATCAGGTGATTAGCTTTGCTTGCTATTCCTATGATGGTACTGTATATGCAAAGTGTGTGCTGGTGGTTGGTGTGCTGGCTTTTCTATATTGATTCAAATGATAACACCACCTGAACCAATGTAAATAGATTCATTTTTTTAAAAGGAAGAAGCTCCAGTGGCAGAAGCAAAAATTATGGGTTTTTTTTTTGGGGGGGGGGAACTCTAGGCTGATTCACATTTGCTTTTACGTCATGTGGCTGATGAAAAATGTGAATCAATCCATTCCAATCCTGTAGCATTTCTCATATTTTTTCCTATTGTGGTTACAACCTAGGAGTAAATATGAACCAAACCTAAACAGATAATATTAACACCTGGCCTTCTTTTATTCAACATATAGATAACACTAATCCAAAGATTAGTCCAATCCAAAAGTAAAACCACCCACAACACATCTGGATGTCTAACAAAATCATAACTAGCAAAATGAAATTTGATATCGCAATCTGGGTGGGCAGGCTCAGTAAAATAGTGAGAGTTTTGTGAGCAGCAGCATGTGTTTAATCCCTGCATTTGTATTGGATGGTTTTAGAATTTCAAGATTAAATTTTTGCATTTTTTTCCTGTCTCACTTTTTTTTGGTAACATTAAGCTTAAAGAAGACTGAGAGGTGCTGTGGTGGCCACCTTGAAGTCTCTGAAGTGAAGTCATATGGGAGATGATGCACATTTGTTTTCTGTAGCTCCAAAGGGTACCATCCAGCCCAGTGGGTTCAGATGACAAGTAAGGAGATGCCAGCTTGACATTAGGAGGGACATCTTGACTGTTAGAGCCGTTTCGACAGTGGAATGGGCTACACCGGAAAGCAATCATTTTCAAACAGAGGGTGGAAAACTACCTGCCAGGCATGTTTTAGCAGTGGAGGCCTACATGAGCAAAATTAGACCAGATTGTTTTTAGGGATCCTTTCAAACTCTACAGTGCTATGGTTCAGTCTTCTAGGCTTAATGAACCAATATTGTGATTTTCTGTAAATTACTGATGTGGTTTTCTGCTCTAAAGTTCCAATGCCACACTGTCCGACAGTGTTCCTCTCATAAACATCTGAACAGTTGAACAATTCTCAGCATAAAATGTTGGTTTTGATTTCAGAGTAACTACCTTCTTTTTGCTTGTTTAAAGGTTAGCATTTCTACAGTGGGATATGGAGACATGTGCCCAGAAACCCACCTTGGGCGAATCTTTGCTTTCCTCTGCATTGCTTTTGGAATCATTCTGAATGGGATGCCCATCTCGGTCCTTTACAATAAGTTCTCTGACTATTACATCAAGCTGAAAGCATATGAATATACAGCTATCCGAAAGGACAGGGGCAAAGTGAACTTCACCCGACGAGCCATGAAGAAAATCTCTGAGTGCTGTGGAAACAGGCCAACACAACTGCCAAGACACCGATACCATTAATTCTCTAGGAAAGAAAAGGAGATGGCGAAGCCAAAGACCAAGGTGCCCCTTGGGGCAATCCACACAAGAGACTAGGCTAGAAATTTGGGGGTCGGTAGGAACGAAGAGCAAAGGATACACTATCATTTGATTCAAAACTTTGAAAAAAGAGATACAGTACTTGATTTTTGTTCTTGTTACTTTATCTGATAAAAGTTCCAGCCGACATTCACACAACCGCTGGAATTCAGCTGGATCAATGGACTGTGAACAAGCAATTGATTCCAGTAAGGAGTGCTCTGAGAAAGGAGGTCTAATGAGACACCATATGTCTGGTCTGCAAATCAACACAATGTTACCCATGTTGCTGTTTGATGCTGAACAAAATGTGTGCCCTGCCTGTAAGTAAAGATGCACAAGAACCTGAGACCAGCTAAATTAGGTTATCACATGGGGTGCATAATCTCAGAAGGCTCTCATTCTGGCAGTTAAGATACAGCTGCAATCACAAACAATTCCTCCCCTTCTACGGCACCTGAACTTTGTTGCCTGAGACAGCTCCTTCACTCTGGCTAATGGTAGTGCCGGCCCTGGTTCTATGGTAACCCAGGCAAAAACAAAGTCAATTTGAAAATAATTATTTATATTTGCATTGCAATGCAAATATTTGCCAATTGATTGATGCCAATGTAAGCTACATCGTAAAAATACAATATTCATCAATTTACTGACTGGCATGGCAGATGTTGTCTCAAAGTCAGAATAATAGTGGTAGACTTTGGAGGAGAATTATGTATTGGTCTTTGGTATTATTTTATTCAAGTATTTATTGCTAAGAAGGTATGAATGGCACCTGAATCCTATAAATGTATCTACATTTTTTCTAAAAAAACTTTTGTGAAATTTAAGTGTTCGAATAGAAGCACTACAGTGTGTTTTTTAAGGGAGGAGGGAGAAAAGTACCTCCCCAAAAAGTGGTTGTATAAGCCAATGTGGGAACAAGAAGCTTGAAAGATATATCAGAATTAGAGATGGGGACAAAGTACTTTGTGTCCCTTCACCATAAGTCATCTGCTCGGCAGCAGAGCTGTTATACTTTCCCTGCCCCCATCCCCCTCGCTGATACCTGGTGTGCATTGCTCCTTCCCTCCCCATTTCATGATCTTCCAGTACAGGCAGGAGCCTGAACTTCCCTTCTCTGCCTCCTCCAGCAGCTGGCCACTCAAAGGCAGCACTGCAGGAATCCCTGCCCATCTCCTCATCTGAGTGGGCAAATACTGGAGGAAGTGGAGAAGGGAATACCATGTTCCTGCCCAGACTGGAAGATTGCACACTGGGGAGGGAAGGAGCAACATACACCACCTGGTGAATGGAAGCGCTGGAAAGGGGGGTGCAGGATGCAGACGATGTATGACGATGGGTCATGAAGTATTTTGTGCCCCTCTTTAATTAGATTTTTTCTTAATTAGAAAAAAAATCTTAATTTCTTTAATTAGATTATTTCCATAACAAAAAAAAAAGATTGGAAGTCAGACTAGTATTCTTCTTGAACTGCATTATCATACAAAACAGGTGAATAGGGATTGATGGGGAAAATAACTCAATGAAAATATTTGCCAATGGATGACAATGTAAGCTGCATTGTAAAAATATAATATTAGTCAGTTTACTGATTGATTCATTTTGTTACTTATTGTTATTGAGGTATATTTTATAGATTAAGTAGAAGACTTGCTATAGTACTAAACCACAAATCAAATTCTAGACATTGGCTTGAATAGAATAGGAGAAATAGATGAAATTTGGTAATCCAAATATTTCTCCAGCTGTTCTCCCAGCTACTATAAGAACTGCAGATAAACTCAGAAGACATTTTGAGGGGTAATAGATGATGTCATAGTGACTGCAAATCAAAACTTTCCAGTCCATCATGCCAGCAAGCCCCAGCTTCACTACACCACTGTAGTTTGCAGTGTCCAGGATGAGCTTTGGTGTCACAGATCTAGCTAGGCACTGTCAACAACTTAGCAAATGCAAACAGTATATCACAGAAGTGAGTACACCCCCTCACATTTCATAAATATTTTAGTATATCTTCTCATGTGACAATACTGAAGAAATGACTCTTGGCTACAATGTAAAGTAGTGAGTATACAGCTTGTATAACAGTGTAAATATGCTATCCTCTCAAAATAACGCAACACATAGCCATTAATGTCTAAACTGCTGGCAACAAAAATGAGTACACCCCTAAGTGACAATGTCCAAATTGGGCCCGAGTAGCCATTTCCCCTTCTTTGTGTCATGAGACCCGTTAGTGTCACAGATGTGAAGGGGGAGCAGGTGTTATCACCCTCACTCTCTCAGACTGGTCACTGGAAGTTCTACATGGCATTTGATGGTACCTTCCCTTTAAGCCTGGAGCTTATACATCCCCATCATGGCTTGTAACCTGCGATGGACTCTTCAGAAATCTGTCAAATCCCCTTTTAAAGGCATCTAGGCCAAATGCCATCACCACATCCTGTGGCAAGGAGTTTCACATACTAACAACACACTGGGTAAAAAAAATTCTTTTGTCTGTTCTCACTCTCCCAGCACTCAATTGAAGTGGATGTCCCCTGGTTCCGGTATTACATGAGGGTGGGGGGAAGCTTTCCTCTATCCACTTTATCCATCCCCCGCATAATTTTTTACATCTCAATCATGTCCCCCCTCAGGCACCTTTCCTCTAGACTAAAGATCCCCAAATGATGTAGTCTTTCCTGATAAGAGAGGTGCCCCAGCCCAGTCATCATTTTAGTTTCTCTCTTCTGCACCTTTTCCAGTTCCACTATGTCTTTTTTGAGGTGCGACCAGAAGTGTACATAGTACTCCAGGTGCGGCTTTACCAGGAGTACTGGGGCCAGGAGTGCAGAGTTGCTGAGATACACATCCAAACAAACCATCTTTTCACATCTTTAAGAAAGATGCATCTGTTTAAGAGATCACCAAGAAATCTTTTAACAAATAATCTACTTTTGTTTTCTGATTCAACATCAGTGAAAAGCACCATAGTGCAAACTCTGTCCTCCATCCCCACCACCCGGAAGAATAAAAGACTGAAAATAAAACCTGCTTTTAGAAGCGACCAAAAAAGTTTGGGAAGGCCCAGGAATGGCCCTGGTACTAAATGAAACAGGAGGAATGTCATGTGAATGGCAAGAATAATATGCATAAAATCAGTGTGGAATCCCATATGTTAAGCAGAACTGATACTCCTTCTGGAAAAGTCTCAAGTTGCAAGAGGATTGGAACATAACAAGGGTGAGGATTGCTCCTGTAACCACAACTGTTTTACATTGCTTTTATAATTATATGGGTGTTAGATGTGTTTTGCACCGTAAGCATTCTGGTGGTGATATTTCAAGTAACTATTTTAGGTACTTTTGAATAAAGAAAAAACAAAGAGTTGCTTTTTAGAAACATCCAGCATAATAATAACCACCCTCTTATGAGGACTTTGAGCTACAGTTGTAACTAAAGGTAAGAGGTGCCTTTCCAAGCACAGTTGGTGACATTGGGGAAATAATATCAGAAGCCTTTAACGAGCTGCTTTGTGAAGCACCAGTGACTATGCACAGACTCTTTAGACTCCTGTACTCTAGAGCAGCTTGTCTGTTTTTTTCTCTCTGTGGCCCATGCTAGACATCATTCTGATACCCACACTTGGTACAGATGCCAGTCAGGTGGCTGTCGCTGATAATTCTATTACCCAAATCTACCAAAAAGCTAGCACAGGAAGAGCAAATAATGTGATGATCCCAATCATCAGAGTCCCGAAGTGACTGCAACTGTAAGGGCCATGTCATCGCATATCCTGGGGAATTCTGTAACCAGTTGTGTTCTACCAATATTCTGTATGGGAAATGTGTACATACAACGTCTCCTGAATGTTTAGGGACACAAGTTGAAGAGCTGTGACCATCTATGGCAGTTAACAGCGAAGAAAAGACAAGAGGAAAGAAAGAAGGTGCAGGGGCCAATTTCAGACTTAAAACTTGGCAAGCAGGCTTAAGTAAAGGATATTACAGAGATTAACTTTTCAATTGAAAATTCTTTGTTTTTGGAAGGCCTGAGAAAGAGGACAGGATGGCTTGCATTGTAAGCTTTCTGCAAAAGAGGTACATTTCTGGCAAAACATGGAAAAACTTTGACTACACTTTCCAGAATCCTCTGGAAAGGGTGGCCACTATTCTAGTTCTTAGTGTCACTTCAGATCTCCTCTTCTTCCATCTGGAGATGCTTCAACCTCTGGGGAAGGTACAGACTGGACTTGAGTTGCCCTCCCACCACATTTAGAATATGAACATGAGGTGCTATGCATTCAGAGCCCACTAGCTTCTATGAACATGTGAATAGTTCCAAATTTCTACCTTACTTCTGTCCACATCTTTGTCAAGTGGTTAAAAAGTTGTTCATAGCATTCCAATAATACCTGAGTCATAATAAGGTGAGTTAGTGACCAGATTCAGATGTAACAACCATTCTTTATTAAACAGGAAGGACAAATTCCACGTTCCCCACCCATCCCCTGCTGGTTATGTGAGGTTTCCGAAGTTCGTTAAAACAGTTTTCCCAATATATTTGAACTGGGGAAGTGCAACTTAATCTCTGAATATCAAACTCAGATTGTAGTTGTATTTAGATTTGTTGACATAGATGAAATGGGAAATGTTGGTTTAAAGAGCTTTGGACATTTTCCATTGTGACAGATAAGAGAGGGGAAATAGAGTTAGGGGGAACCATGGAGACCCAATGCTCACTCTCTCAGATTTATTGTACTTTGATGGATAGAAAAACCATGGATAATTACTTCCAGACAGTGATCATGGTGATGAACAAAAAGATTAAACCCTGAAATTTATTTAGCAGTCACTTTATTGCCCACCATGTGCCCCACAGCCATGTCCAATAAAACACATTTAAAATTTATTTTAAAAGTGCATAGATAAGATCAGTTCATCTGAACCGAGCCAGTATTTTAGTACTAAACTAGCTGTTACAGTCACAATGGGCAGGGAAAAGTTCATAAATTACTCATGCCCCATTCAAATCCCAGTCCATAAGGGCTTGAGACCCTAGGGTCTTCCAGCAGCTAATGAATGACAACCATCATAATATCTACAAAGATGTAAGTTTGATCATTTGAAAAGCACATGGTCCAACTGAGCTGTTTGTCTGGAGGAAAAGCTATATTGTTGCTGAGCTAATTAATGCACTCTGAAAATGCCACTCTTGAAAGGACACTCCAGCTTTGCATACAGCGTTGAAACAACACGGGAAGTAGCAGTTACCGGTTATATGTCTTTGCTCGATTGGCGTAGAGCAGTGGTGTTGAACTGTGGCCCTCCAGATGTTCTTGGCCTTCAACTCCCAGAAATCCTGGCCAGCAGAGGTGGTGGTGAAGGCTTCTGGGAGTTGAAGTCCAAGAACAGCTGGAGGGCCACAGTTTGACACAACTGGCGTAGAGCTTGACACCAGGGCCTACGTCCGATGGTGGGAGAGGTCATTACATCTCACTAGGTAGCTACTGCCCTCCTTTGTCTTCAGTGCGGAAGGGATTGTCACTCTCGAATTGGCCTTCTCAGCCACACTAGATGCTGTTCCAAGAACTCTATTCAGAGCACGTTACCATAGTCTCTCGAGACTGAAGGATGCCTACTACTACAGTTGTGATCAACCTCATACCTTGTGAATACCTTGCCTTTTATTTGTTTTCTGCCTCCATTTGCCTCATTTGCACTTGAAACTTCTGCCTATTCTCCCCCACCCCCACCCCCACCCCTGTATTTACTTTTCTGCTATTCATGCCTGTGCTTCCTTCCAAGTGCAAGGGGCTGTGGCCAATGGCATCACAGACACGGCTTTTTGTAGTTCAAGTAAATATGTGAAAGCATTGCTAGCTACTATAAAAAGTGGCTGGCAAAGCTCTGTGTTATTAGGCCAATCAAAAAGATAATATGTCATGTGAAGAGATTTGAGTGTTTGCATTTCCCCTTTTTTGGCTGGCTTAATAAAATTGTCAGTACACTATGCATTCAGGAAGGCCACTTACTATACATTTCTTGGTTAGTGATTTTGAACACCTTTTAGAAAAGATACATTGCCAAGTTTTGGAATCTCTGCCTGTTTCAGATAATACCGCTATCCAATTTCCATCAGATATACAGCTAAGCTGGACCATGTACATTTCAAATAAGCAAACTTGCCTCTCTGTTATCTTTACCACAGTCCATAAGTTAGTGTGAAGCACACTCTGGAAGCCAGCCAAGAAGAAAATTGGGAGGGGTAAATCCCTCCTCAGAGTAGCAAAACATCTACATATTCTAAAGCTCTTTGGCACACACAGAACGCTACTTTTTCTATCAATGAGGAGCACTGAATTAAATCATGACCACCTCTTTCTTTTCCCTAAATAAGGTAATCTGCTGTTTTCTCCTTCAAACCGCATCTCAGCCATTAAGACTTTCGTGACAGACAGCCATTTTCTGAATGTGCATGAATAGTTTTGGTTGTTATAGTGATAAATCTATATTCATGTATTATTCAATTTTGGGCATGTAACAAGTTCTGCATTCATTCAGCATCTACAGAACGTACGTGACAGACTATACATGTCAATCATTAACAACACTTACAGAGGTGGAAATGCATACTAGTATTATAGAACTATTCTTAATCTTAAACCCACCCTGAATTTCATGACCTTTGAGCTTTGTTGTGTATGTGATTAGTTCTCTACCCTTGTATATAATGTTTTCAAATGAGGAGGAAGAGCGTCATGCTGCCAACTGGTGTGCTTTAACATATGCTATAAAAGTTTCTAGCATGGTAAAGCTTTTTTGTTTTTTAAGGTGCCACTTACTGCTGGGAATGAGGGCAATAAAAACACACTGGCTCTACTACTTGCACTGAATTCCCTCTAGCCCTGGAACACCCAGTTGATGAAAATGCTCTTCAGCATGCATCCAGCTACATGCATGCTAAAGCAGTGGCTCCCAATCTTGGGTAATCTAGTTATTCTCGGACAGCAACTCCCAGAAGCCTTCACCACTAGCTGTGCTGTCCAGAGTTTCCAGGACTTGCAGGTCAAGAACACCTGGGTTACCCAAGGTTGGGAACCACTGCTCTAGCCTTACTATATGCACAATACTGTACGTTTGTTTGGAATGCTTTGTAAGTTTTTAGCTTATAATGTCTGGCTTGAATATGATAAAGATACGAAGTCTATCTTGCTTTTTACACCATCAGAGACTAAGGAAATCCTGTGGGACCCTGAGGGTGAAATTTGTCAACGAGGTTCCCTAATATTCAACAATTGTACTTTAAGCAGAGAAATAAAAAATGCTCAGGACAATAAAATAAAAAGAACCAAACATGCATTTTTTGCCCTTTACCGGTGTCCCAGTGGAGGTAGTTCTTTAAAATAGCCATCACTAAATTAGTCTCTAAGGATTAACATCTGTTGCAAGCACAGACGCCATCCAACAAAAAAGACTATGGCCCTGGGAGGAATTTCGTATATGTGAGTGTAGATGTAGAGATCTTATAGGAGAGGCTAC
This sequence comes from Pogona vitticeps, assembly GCF_051106095.1. Lineage (NCBI taxonomy): Eukaryota > Metazoa > Chordata > Lepidosauria > Squamata > Agamidae > Pogona > Pogona vitticeps. Next base: position 230,862,092 of record NC_135784.1, on the reverse strand, counting down.
AGAGCGGCCCTGGCCGACTGAGCAGGCAGTTCTGTTTCTAAAGTGATGAGGTAAATAGCAGAGTTTGGAAATATTACTATTACTTTTCTGAATCGCAGCTCCCAGAATCCCCAACCAGCAACCTCTGGCAAACATAGCAATATTTCGTTTTATATTCAGCATCTATTTTAAGCTTAAGAATGCAAAAGCAACTGTGCTGTGTACGGCAGTCATCAGAGAGAAAATAAAAAATTTTGAGTGATAACTGCTCCTGCTTTTTAAAATTTAATTTCAAGGATATATTTAGGAGTCAGATTTGCCCCCCATTTCTTTTTTATTTTTTTGCCAAGTACCAAAATACTTGACTTGTGCAGATATGCTGTTTACATAACCTTTATTAACTTCTTTATACGCTAGTTCAGAAATTACGTGATGTGCACATGTAATCTGCTTGTTTGATCCTGCATTAATGCTCCCAAATGCCACAAGAATCATATTTTGGAACATATCTGCTAAGGCAATTTTAAAGTGGACATGCAAAATGATAAATCATCACAGGCATATTTTGAGAAAGATCTGCTGCTGAACACATTAGGTTGAGTCAACAAGGCACAGTGATACTGAAAAGCAGTAGGTCCATTGAAACCAATAGGACTTCACTTATGCATACTCTGGATCTAACCCAGCGCTTAAGTGCATATCGCTGATCGTTTAGTAACTTTGCTATAATGCTTTTTCTCAGCCGTTATATAAGTTTACATTTCCAATTTTCTCTCCTCCTCCCCACAACTTTTGCTAATAGATTTTCAAGATTAGTTCATGGTCTATATATAGAAAACTGGGAAGCTTCTTTCGTATCAGAATTTTCAGCTGGCTTCGCAGTTTTGGAATTAAGATGCCATACAGCTATGGGGGCAACGTTCAGCCTGGAGCTGAACAAAATCCTCAAGGCCGTGTATGTGGACGTTCCATTCTACCCATTCAACTGCCAAAAACGGTTTCCCCCAGCAGAAAAAGATGACCTGCCTCCATTGAAAGCCTCCAGGAGCAACAATCTGTCTTTTAAATATGCTACAGCCCTCTGACTGGTGTTTAACAGCTCCTGAATACCTACTTCTCAAAACCAGGAGTGATTTCCAGCCATGTCTTCCCCTAAGGATTGCGGGAGGGCAGAAAAATGGCCCCTAACCTGTGGATGTTGCTCATCTCTGTCATACAGCAACATCCTGGACGCACAAAATAGAGAGTGGTAGACATCTTTGTTGTTGTTGTTGTTTTCAAATATGCTGCTCATTGAAATATTTTATAATGTATAACAATAATATAACAAAGATGAAGCTATTTTCACTTCATTTTTTCAAAGCATTGCATAGAAGTTTTATAATGATATAATATAATAATCTTGGAACTACAGAGATGAAAGGGACCCTTTGGATCATCGAGTCCAGCTCCTGTCAAGGAGGTGCAGTGAGGAATTGAACCCCCAACCTCTGGTTCCACATCTCAGTGCTTATGCCACTGAGCTCTCCAGCAGTGGTAACTGGTAACTGGGCTGAATAAGGCTGAAACCAATCAGACAGCTCCAACTTCCCCCGTCTGGACGTGACCCCAGTCTCCAGTGACAATTCTCAATTGCTATAAAGCATGGAGGGGAATGCATGTAGTCATCAATACAGTATGGTATTGCTTCTGTGCTTTTTCTTCTGGGGGTAACAACAGCTCTCTCTCATGAATTGGCCCTAAGGAAAGTCTTATGCCCCCTTCTCTCCAGCACAGCTCCGATCCACATCAGACTCTCTTGTGTCTGTTTTTATTTCCTTCCATTTTCATGAGATCCATCCATGCATCTCTAATGTCTGATGTATTATGGCCTTTGAATCATCATGTGGAGAAGGTCTTAGTAGACATAGGACTTAAAGCTTCAGAAGAGATATGCAAAGTCCAAAATGCCATGCCAATAATACGGGGTGACTAATACATCAAGCAATACAGAACAGTTAAGTGGGCACTGCAATCAGGGAACACCTCAGCTAAAGACAATGCGCAGAACAACTGAGCAAGCTTAGAAGCACTTGATCATAAATGACAGCATCCTAATGCATACATATTGAGTTTTAGGCACCCATAGCTTTCATTACAATAATCACATAATCCAGGAAATGGCAAGTTAGAGCTGAATATCTCACATGTCTGGCAAAGCCCAGTCTGCTTTTGTAAAAATCTGTCAATCCTTTAAAATCATTGTCAGATGGGTTATTTTTCATGATGCACTAATGCAGAAATATTTGCACACCAATTCTTTATGGAAGATAGCAAAATTGCATAGAGCATTACAGCCCAACAAAATCATAAATAACGGTGGGACAGGAATTAAAATCTCTAAGCAAAAGAACTCAGCAAGATTAAAAATGTCAAGATAGGTCATGGAGAATTATTTTTCACAGAGCTTGAAAATAATGTGTTAAAATTAATGTGTTATCCCTAAATTCATCACATTCCCACCAAGTGGGGGAAAAGGCATTATTTCATCCAAAGCTTCAAAAGTAATGTCAACACTTACTCTATGTGCTAAAATGGTTACTCATGCTGTCCATTGTGTCTCCCCTTAGAAACAGAGGTGCCCATACTGCAGATGTTTCTTTTGGGAGCCACTGATTCTCCCCTCACTCCACAGATTTGCTAGTCTAACCTTCCAACAAACCTATGCCATCAGGTAAATCCCACTGGTGGTGATTTGGATGGTTTTCTTCTGACATCAGGTGGTGTGGAAGACAGAACAGTCAGGCACAGTGATGGCCACAGATGTTTACCTTCCTGAAAGGAGGACTGCCATTGGTAGTCTTTTCAGGCTTTTTCCTGGAAACAGGAATTCACAGATAAGAGGCAGAATTTCCATTCCCCTGTGGAGCAAGAAAGGAGGCTGGCCAGTGTCGGGTGTAACAAAGCCATATAACTGTGTAAGGAGGGCATAGTCACTTTTGTAAAGTGGGTTAATAGCTCTCATGAACTTTTCCTTACTCTGGGAGACTCCATATTGTTGAACAATCACATAACCAATTGTGCAACCAATCTCACAACTAGCATAAGACTGGACATACCCAGTGGAGCATAGGGAATGCTCTTTTGCAATTGGGTAACACAACAGGGAAGCAGCATTAGTGTTTTAGCTTTGACTGCACAACTCATCTGTCAACAGTGTTCTCTACAGAAAAAAAAAAGGAATCTATCTTATATGTACAGAGTGGCACACTTCTTCCAAAGAAGACCCTCTTCCAGAACTCTACCTCAGTAGCCCTGTTTCCACTGAGTAGACCATAATGCCTTCTGGCAGCTGCTAGAGGAGTGGACTGAGGTGGTGCAGCCTCTCAACCTCCTGGTGATGGTAGATCTTTTCCACATCAGCCCCTTTGCATGACACAATGAGGGTACTCTGCTTTCTGTGGGGGCTAATCCTATCCAGGTAAAATTTCAGAGCTCTGTGAGCATTGAGACATGGCTACTCTTTCTCCTGGGTGTGTGGCTAGCCTAGGACAGGAAGAGGGGAAAACACCTTAAACCTTAGCTAGTATGTGCTGTCATTCAACAAAAAATCTGCACCACAATTTATTCTGGAGAAAATAAGGAAGACTGCTTTTAAACGCATACTGATTATCTCCCTTCTTCATTATATTGAAGTGTACAAAGACAATACTCCTACCACATTCCCAGCCATTCTATTCTCAAGCAGCCTGCTGGGGGTGGTACTTCATTCCCTTTACAGTAGATCAGTGTCCGACACGTGACAGCGGATGCTTCTAATCTCCTCTTCCTCTTCTTAAGTGACTTTATCCGAATCTAAAATGGACATGGGTGCAAGAGCATCTTCCCTCTCGTGTTCCTACACAAAGTGCCTCTGCTACTGGAGGCAAAATATGGGAGGGATGTGACTAGAACCATGTGGGTCTCCTTCAACTTTACAGATTCAACAACATACCACTATATTGCCTGGCAACTGCTGGCACAGAGTCCAGCCTGCAGACAATGAGCAGCAAGCAAATTTAGCTTTTGACATCTACAACTAAGGCCTTCAGACCTCATGCAAAAATAAGAGGAACTGAAAATAAGCAATTGGGCAACAATAACTAACAGAAAGAAGAAGGGTACGCTCAAAAGGAAAAGCTGATGGGCACTCCCAAGAATTGCAAACTCAGATAAAGTCACTTAAAAAGAGGAAAAGATATGTGTAAGTGTCAGCTGTTATGGGTCAGACACTGATAAAAAGGGAATTAAGTACCACCCACAGTCACACTGGACCAGCAGGCTGCTTGAGAATGGAATGGTAGAGACTTGGGGAAATAAGCAGGTCAGCTTATGTTACATCCAAAATAAAAAATTAGAAATAAAACATTTAAAAAAGTTATTTCCGGCAGTTAAAAAAACATTTTAAAAACCTATTTTTCCTCATACACATCGCAGAAGAACATCAGTTTGCTATAAGAGCACTGCATAAGTATAAAGTACAGGGTGTTCCTAAAGCATCTTGTAAGCATAACAATAAAAATTACACAACATGCCACACCACACACATGACAGGTGTTCTATTTTGATGCAATGTCTAAAGAGAGGCAAGATGGTAATCCAGATATATCAAATATGGTGAAATGACAACAGGATCTTCCAGAGAACCATCCCCCCCCTCCCCCACTGATCAGGGTTGAAAATGTTCAGCACAAAAACAAAGAGTTCCTGGTTCATGTTTACGCTCATCTGTGGAGAACAAATGGACAGTTCATTCTACTTGCAGGGCAGGCTGAACCCACAGTTTGTGTGCTTCCAAAATCCAGACGGTACAAAATGTACAGTGTTTACACTCCATTCCTGGGGCTTCTGGTTCCCTTTGAGGTGTTGTTAGGAAAATGCCTACAGGCAGGAGTGAAGTTTAAAAAAAACACAGATTTATGCACGTAGTTTCCTCCATCAAAGGACAGGACAAAAACACACCAAAGATAAGATCCAATGAAGACACAACACTTAACTATTGAATGAATCCTTTGTGGTCAGAAGCCACAGGCTTGAGTTTGCAGGAGATGAGCAGGACTGCTGAGGACAGGAAATTCTGGAGATGGTTCATTCATGGGGTCACCATAAATTAAAGATGATTTGACTTAAAACAACATCAAGTCAAAACTGTATTTTATGTTGTAACATATATACATATTCAAGCCAGATCGTTCACACTCAAGTATTTCCAATAACCATGTGTGGGTACGAAAGCTGGATTGTATAGAAAGCTGGCAGGGAAAAAATGTTTCATTTCAAATATGGTGCTGAAGGAGAGCTTTGTGGATACCCTGGAATGCCGGAAAGATAGTGGGTCCTAGATCAAATCAAGCCTGAACTATCTCTGGAAGCAAAAATGATAAAACAGAGGCTGTCCTATTTTGGGCACATCATGAGGAGACAGGGTTCTCTGGAAAAGACAATAATGCTGTGAAATGTTGAAGGCAGCAGAAAAAGAGGAAGACTAAATACAAAACGGATTGACTTCTTGAAGAAAGCTACAAGCTTGAGTTTACAAAAGCTGAGCAGGGCTGAAAGGACATGTTGGAAATAGCTCATTCATGGGGCCACCATAAGTTGGAAGTGGCCCGATGGCACATAACAACAACAACGTGAAGTGGTTGAATAAATGCTCTGCTCTCCCAAACCAACTGAGCTCTAACCAGAGAGCTTGGCAAAGTTAGTACTTCTTAGAACAACTCATCCCACAATCTCCTAGTCAGCATTAACTACTGTAGTGGCCCTCTTGGTTTGGGGATGGTGGGAGCTGTTGCCTCAGAAGCAACATAATTAGTTGGCCATAAAATAAGGCTCTTTCTTCAAGGGCTTCCAGTACAAAAAAAAAAAAAAAGAAAAGTAAACATGAATGAATGCCATGAACATTTAGACTTTTGGTAGTTGCTGAGAAGAGAGGTTTACCCATGAAAACTTGCATACTGTATGATTTTTTTTTCATTTGTGGCCTATAAAGGTATTGCCTATCACTTATATAGTACTTGCATTTGTATTTTGTAATGGCCACACAGCTTCCCCCTTTTATTCCAATGGGATTATGATGATACTGAGAAAGCCATTGCTCCCCCAGCTCAGGTACCACCAAGAATGCACATGGACTCTCGACACCAGCGGAGCAGGACTGCAACCACAAGGTATACTCTTTTTACTTTAATCTGACCCCAGTTGGCCATACCTAGCGAGTTTACTACATTATTGTCCCAATTCCCAGATGAAGGACACAAGTTTCCTGCATCGCCCTCACTTCCCTGGTCAAGCAGAAACACCTCTGTTTGGAAGAGGAGCCAAACGGAGTGGAGGTGGGTGTGCATGGCCTATGCCCCTTTGTTGGAAGACGTGGGGTGTGGAATCCAACCCACAGCTGCCTTAGCCATTTAAAACAACAACCTGACTGCTTCTTGCCTCTAAGAAAGAGCTACCTGGCAAAATTCATCTTGCTAAGGACTTCACATCTAAGAATAACTTCCTGGCAAAACCCGTTTTGCCATGAAATTTGGACTTCTGGCACTTGCTTTGAAGAAGTAGGAATTTACCCATGAAAGCTTGTGTACTGCATGATTTTTTAAAATTTTTTTTAATAGTGGCCTATAAAGGTATCGCCCGTTCTTACATATGAATGAATGATGTTTAATTGTGGAAAGAAAATCATGGAATCGTAGGAAGCACATTATATGTGGGGCTGCAGCACTTGACAAGCACAACAACGTTTTATATATGCAGAAGGTTCTGACGTGTTCCTTTCCCTTCCCTGTGACCTCTTCCACTGTGCAATGCCTGGGACAAAATCCCACCTCCCAATCTAGTCTGCTTTGAAGCAAGATTCCAAGTCCCTCCTGTCACTGGGACCCTCGAAGCTGTTGCCACCTATTCCCAAGCCGGACGGTATGTAAGGTGGCAACTTGGAGGTCGAGGGCATTTTTACTGACCTTTAAATGCATTACTTCACCCTAATCAAAGCTATCTGTTTCACTGTCACAAGAGACAATCCTATTAGTGGATCTGATAAGCAGCCCTGGCCCCAGAAACTGCTTGGAGGAGCTGTATGTGTGCACAAATGACTTTTGTCACTGCCAATTAGGTTTATTTGAGATTAACCTCTAAGTGTTATACAGGGTAATCAAGCTAAGGCAGCTTGCAGAGTGGCAGAGTCAGCACCACAGGCACTAAACAAATTGCCCTCCTTTGGCTAAGCCTTGCTGCCCCTGGGACATACATACGCCAAATGTGGGTTTGCATGCTTGTTCCCAACCTGGAGCTTGGGGTACAGAAATGAAATTCGGCCAACCTCCATTTTCCATGCAGATCACTCAGTATTAAGTTCTACCCACAGTAGCCCTCTTTGGCACATTGCAAATGAATGCAAAAAGGAAAGGTGACATTTGCAAGACTGCACAAGGGAGAGTCTAATTATGAATTCCAAAGCGACCCTGCAATTCACATTTCTAATAGCGTACTGTTCACAAGTTAGCTTCCTTGGAACACAAGACCACAAGGGTTCCAGCTGAAAAAAAAAAGGCTTCCAGAAATAGGAAGAGATTTTGGTCACATTTCAAATCTGTACATTGAATCCAGCAACATTTCCCCAGGTAAGGGCTCCAAAGTGAAACAGAGTGGAAGGTGCAGCTTCACACACGGCCCGCCTGTGCATTATTCATTGTGGGCGTTTTGAGTATCTCAGTTCTGATCAACTGAGTGGCATGAAAAATAATCTCTCTCGTTTTTAGCTTTAAGAACGCTATTAAGCATACCACCCGTGTCGTGCACAGTTAAGGAAAAACATATTTCCATGGGAACAGCATACAAATGCAGAAATAATATTCTTCTATGCAGAATGAAAGAGGTTCCCCCTCCCCGTCGCCAAAGAAGAGAAGCATCTAAACAGGAAACACTTCCAAGCAAAGGAAAAGCCTATTTGCTTAGAGGGCAGTGACCCAATTCGGGCCTAATGCTTCCTGATTGCCAATCACCACAAGCTCATTTCTTGCATTTTGCTTCTGCCGACCCCTCTTCCTTGTCAGCGATATGTTACTGTCTTCAGCAGCAAAGTTGATCATGTTTTTGACTATTTATTTATTACATTTTATAGCTCAGCAATTACCACTGTATCACACTGGTTGTTTGCTCTCAAACCAGAAAATAAAATTGGGGCACAAACCAGAGGCCCTCCACGTGTCGATTGGGGCCAGGGATGGTATTGGGATCTTGCTGGGTTACCGAGCTCCCCGTGACCCAGCCATTTCCTTACCGGAGCTGGTGGACTTTGTCTCCGCGGCACTGCTGAGTTCCCCGAACCTATTGGTTTTGGGGGATTTCAACGTGCATGTGGGGGCAGAGACCTCCGGGCCAGCTCTTGAGTTCTTGGAGACCATGGCCTTCTTGAACATGTCCCAACATGTTAACGGCCCCACCCACGTGGGTGGCCACACACTTGACTTGGTTTTTTCCACTAATGGGAGCGAGAGTGGTCCGATGGTGACTGACCTTGAGTCGGTACCCTTGTCATGGTCGGACCACCACCTAATAAAGTGTACCATTAAAATGGCTCTCCCCCCCTGCAGGGAGCAGGGATCTATTGTTATGGTCCGCCCTCGAAGGCTACTGGATCCGGTTGGATTCCAGGATGCCATGAGAGGTGTTACGGCTGACCTGGCTGGCACTCCTGTCGAGGCTCTGGTGGATGGCTGGTTTGCTGCCGCGACTAGGGCTGTTGACATGATCGCACCTAAACGCCCTCTCCGTTGCAGAGACCGCCCGGCACCCTGGTTTAATCGGGACCTCCGGGCGAGGAAGCGGGTCAGGAGACGGCTAGAGCGCAAATGGAGAAAGGTCCCGACGGATTTCAATAGGATAGCTGTCAGGGTCGCTACTAACCTTTATCTTGCTAAGGTAAAGGCTGCTAGTAGATCATACCTCGCTTACCGGATAAGCGAGGCGTCCAACCAGCAGGCGGAGTTATTCCGTATAGTACGCGACCTATCCGGAATTGGTCCGGGCGATGGGCCTCGCCCTAGTTTTTCGCCGGACCAATTTGCAGCATTTTTTAAATCAAAAGTGGAGGCCATCCGCCGGGACCTCTCTCCTTTTTTGAGCACAGTGAGTCGAGCTGAGATGTCCAGCGCTCCGTCTTGCCCGGTGATCCTGGACACCTTTCAGCCTGTTACGCCTGACACTGTCTCCAGGGCGCTTGACCGCTGTCGTGCCACCACCTCCTCTTTGGACCCTTGCCCGGCCTGGCTAATCAAAGCAGCCAGGCCTCTAACAACGGAGTGGGCCACGGCTATAATAAATGGGTCTCTCCTTGAGGGCAGATTTCCATCTGCCCTGAAGGACACACTCATTAGGCCCATCAGGAAGAAACCTAGTTTGGCGGCGGACGAAATTGGCAACTACAGGCCCGTCGCCAATGTTTCTTTCCTTAGCAAGGTAGTCGAGAGGGTGGTGGCCGACCAGCTTCAAGCGCTCCTGGATGAAACAGATGCCCTGGATCCATTCCAGTCGGGCTTCAGGCCACGCCACGGCACAGAAACGGCTTTGGTCGCCCTGTGTGATGACCTATTGAGGGAGGCCGATAGGGGCAAAGTGTCCCTGTTGGTCCTCCTCGACATCTCAGCGGCCTTTGATACCATTGACCACGGTATCCTCCTGGGGAGGCTCTCCGAGTTGGGAATAGGTGGCCTGGCATTGTCCTGGCTCCGTTCCTTCTTGGAGGACCGCCCCCAGAGAGTTCAGCTTGGGGAGAGAGTCTCGGCCCCGTGGAGCCTCAATTGTGGGGTTGGGGATTTGGGAAACTCCCTCTCTTTTGGGGGGGTGACTCTCCCTGCAAAGGATGGTGTACGCAGCTTGGGGATCCATCTGGACCCGGTGCTCTCCATGGAGTCCCAGGTGGCGTCCGTGGTCCGCACCGCCTTTTTTCACCTCAGGCGGATAGCCCAGCTGCGGCCCTACCTGGATGTGGGGGCGCTCACCATCTTAGTACACGCGCTCGTAATCTCAAGATTAGACCACTGTAATGCACTCTACGTGGGGCTTCCTTTGAGGTTGCTGCGGAAATTACAGGTGGTGCAGAATGCGGCGGCCAGATTACTCAGTGGAGTGAAAAAATTCCAACATATTTCGCCCACTCTGGCCGCATTGCATTGGCTGCCCATCAGGTTCCGCATCGACTTCAAAGTGTTAACGCTTACGTATAAAGCCCTAAACGGTTTAGGGCCTCGATACCTGGCGGAACGCCTACTCCCACCAAGTTCTACCCGGGTCACACGGGCGAGCCAGGAGGTGAGGCTGAGGAGCTTAACGCCGAGGGAGGCCCGAAAAGAGAAAACAAGAAATAGGGCCTTCTCGGCGGTGGCTCCTCACCTTTGGAATAACTTACCTCCTGGCATTCGCGGAGCTCCCTCGCTGGGCACCTTTAAGAACTTATTAAAGACTTGGATGTTTCGGCAGGCCTTCTCTCCAGATTACTTTTGATTTTTTTTCTCTCCTTTATTGTTTCCCTATTTTTAATTGTTGTTGTAATTATGCTGTTTTATGTTATTGTATTTTATCTCTGTTGTTGGCCGCCTAGAGTAGTCCACCACGACTAGATAGGCGGGATATAAATTAAATAAATAAAATAATAATAATAAAATAAATATAATTCCACAGCCCCTGCCTTCTTGACAGGGGCTGGATGCAATGGTCCGTAGGATCCCTTCCAGTTCTGCAAATCTAAGCTTATTATTATTTTCAGATATTCATGTCTGTGTGTTTACCCACCTATCCGGAATAGAGTTAGTTTTTTTTCTAAAACAACAACTGGGATTAAATGTGTGGTTGATTATTGTATACAAATGTCAGCAGCTGATTGATTGATACAACTGATTGTACTTTGACATGTAAAAGGTGCAGTGGTTAATCTGTAATACTCTAGTCCAGTGATGGCGAACCTATGACATGCGTGCCACAGCTGGCACACAAGAGCCCTCTCTGTGGGCACACGAGCCATAAGTCGCCATAAATACTTACCTGTCCTCCAATCCCGGATTTCGGCACTCCCCTCCACTGGTGCAGTGGTCCAGTGAAGGGGTGCAACGGCAACCATTACCGGTCTAGCACAATGGGGGATTGGAGGACCAGTAAGTATTTATTTGTTAATACTGTCCATGGGGTGGTGGTGGAGGAAACCAAGTATTTAACCCTTGCAGTGCAGGAATTGTTTTTTCTAGACTAAAACCTCAGCATTCGGGTTTTAATTGCAGTATTGGCACTTTGAAATAAATAAGTTGATTTTGTGTTGCAGTTTGGGCACTCGGGCTCAAAAAGGTTCACCATCACTGCTCTAGTCAAACCTCTGCTCCCAACCTGAGTTCAATCCCAACAGATTCATATAGCTGGCTCAAGGTTACTATCCTTCCGAGGTGGTGTCAAGTATTTAATTTCAGGTGCGCTGAGCAAAGCAGGGTTACAACCAGCCTCCAAGGTCCTCACAGAGAAGAAAAACACAAGACAACAGCATCTTCCTTAAAGCTTTTATTACATATGTACAGATTTCCACAAAACAGTATGTCCTCTAGCAAATCTCCAAATTCTCCACACGTGTGTACCTCTGTACATATAACCTCATCTTGGGTGATCTCATAAGAATTACATCAGCCTCCGACCTAGTCAGCATGACTCAGCTTTATACACAGCTGTACAATATTTCTGATAACTTCCTTTATACATTCAATCTAAGATGTCAATTTCTTCTATTACAAACCTTGTAATTTCCTGACAGGTGGGTAAACTGAATATCCAGCTCACTGCCTGCATAACTATGTTGTGAACCAGCCAGAAAGTGCTCCAAGCTCTATGGGGTAGTATATAAGTTGAAACTACTACAACAATAGCAAACTATAGTAAGGGGAAGTTAATACTAACTTGTAAAGGAGAGATGGGGAATGTGTAATCCTCCCATTTCATTTGGACTGCAACTCCCATGAACCCTATCTACTAATAGCAAAGGATCAGAAATGATGAGAGTTATGGTCCCACAATACTTGGAGGCCAAACATTTACAAAAGCCAGAGGGAGAGGTACTTGTATGTCCTGTAGAACCATCTTGCAATAGCCTGGCAATCAGGATGTGTAAAGTCTGAATGAAATGAACACCTCCCCCTGTTACAATTGAGCTGGATCTCCCAGTCCAACACCTTTACTACTAAACCCTGTGAAAGACACTAACAGCATGGTACTCATCTGATGTGCTCCTTTGTTTCTCTAGGGCAATATACTTAAATCGTGCTACTAATTATGCTTCTCTCCCTTTGCCCCGTTGTGCAGATGTACCTTGGATTATTTCAAGATGCCAACTGAGAGGCTCTCATCAGCATTAAATACATCTTATAAGGGGAGAGTTTCTATGACCTTTCACATTTTCTCTGCAACCATAAGCAAGTTTAAAAAGTTTATGCATAATCTGGCCTTTCTCATGACATCACTCATAAACATGTTCAAACCCACCCATGAGCTCAAACATAGGTTGCAGGAAAAAAAATGGTATGTCATAGAAATCCTCCCCCTTTTGAACTGCAGAGCTGGAAGAGACCCTATGGATCATTGCAACCAGCCCCTCTTATGACTATTAGTGTCAAGTTATTCAACAGGTGGTTCCATATTAAATAAAATCTATTTACTCATCCAATGTCCAATTGTCTGAATATATACGAAGCTGATTTGACTGCCTGTAAGAACAGTAGCCTGATAACCATGAAGTGTAATATTCCAATCAAACCAATGCCTCCCATGAAACTGGATTTTCCCAACTTCACCTAGGCTTGGAAATAATTTCAGTTTCATCTTGTTTTCCCAGGTCAACAGTTTTAATACAAATACTGAACTATTCTCAAGGAAAACAGCATTCTGATTTATTCCAAAGGTTTGAATGACCTTAGTTAATTGAGGCTTTCTTTTATTTGGGAACCAAGAAAGGAAAAAACACTTTGATTGCCCAACAGAAAATCCAGAAGAGGTGTAGATTTAATTTGCCTTGTCCTGAAAATCTTCACTCTGAGGCCCCAACTCGGTGGAGCAAAAAGGTTCTCCAATTTCAAAATAGCTAAAATTTCAAAGGTAAAACACTGCTAACAGGTATCAGTATTGAACTCTCAAGAGATGTGAATTTAACAGCCCTCTACACTTTCAAAAGAACATATTAGCAACAGTCCATAGCACCTGGTGAAATTATAGCTCTTGTGAAAATGAAAGGACTTCACAAGTTTTTCTGCTCTCATCTATCGATAGCAAAAGCCATGTTGAGAAACCTGTATTAATTGTGCATTTCCTTTCCACAATGATACAGTACATGCTTACCCTCAGGCAGCATACATGGATGGCTGAACAAGAGACATTGCCACTGGAAGATCACAGACCCCATACCCTTGTGACTTACATGTATTCTAGGAGCTGTGATGCTACTTGTCTTAAATAGTCAGGATGCACGTTGTGCTCACTGGTGGTGTATGTACCAGCTTTGAAATACAGACACCAAGCTCACATCTTTGTGATTTATTTCAAATAAAGAAATAATTGTTACTGGCTTCTGAGCATGCTTTTCCGCCTCTCCTTCTACCAGCATTCACAGTGAATTTGGTGTGGGATGAGGGAAAGAACACTGATCAACAGCATCAACTGCAGACACACATAGACTGCAGGGTGGCAGTGGTGCTGGTGGGACTCCATAAATAGGCAGAAGGATGTACATGAACACTGGAATCTTACAGCCTGAATGGTGGCTGAACTAGACTAAGAGGTAAAACTCTGACTGGAAATGCAAGCTGGCAAACGTCAGGGGAATGGCTGGGAGGCAAAAAAGCCAAGCAAGTGGCCGGCACTAAAACAAAGATGGGGAAAACCAATACAAACGGGGAAAAGCAGCAGTTGGGTCAAATGATCCTGCAAATGGATAAAACAGCTCGATTAATGGGGGGGGGGGGGAGGAACCTTGCAGAAGGTAATGACCAAACAGGGAATTTTAAAAGCTCAAAATATAATTGTTTCCAACTATAGCTGCACAAAATATTTTACTCTCCAGAATAAGAATAACCCAAAGAGAATAAAAATAAATCTAACATTTCAAAGAAGCTGAATGTGTTTATTAGCAAATTAAACATAATTACCTGATGGTTTTTTTAAAAAAACTAACTCAATGCTGCCCCTTGATCTTTCTTTTAAAAAGAAAAAAATTGCTTATATAGAAAACATGTCCATTTAATAGTTCTTGCAATTAAGATGATAATTTCTCCAGCAATGCCTTTCTTGCTGCTGTGTCACCTTTAGTCCTTTTTAGTTTGGGAATAAGACATTTCAGTCCATCCTTGACTTGATTTGCCATGTCTTGGTCAGAGCACTGAAGAAGGCTGTACAAGGGGAAGAAAAAGACAATTTCAATAATAAAATAATGATAATATGATGCCAGCAACAAGGAAAGGTAAACAAAGCCGATCTGCTTTGACATGACTCAAATTGGTATTATCACCCTCTACAAGGAACTATACAGAGCACATGCAAGGATGACAGTTCAGCACAAAAGACAATTTTGAAATCTTCATCTGCCAAGAGTTTATGCTACATTAAATTAGGTAAATATCTGCATCTAAATACTTTGATTTATTTTCTGTATGAAAAGCAAAGTGAGCTTATAACCACTATATTGCAATCGCTAGAAAACGGTAAACACATTTTTGTTTAAGTAGTGTTCCTTGTTTTTAAAATGAGACGGACTACTGCTAGTGTCTTTGCAGTCCTATCTTCATAATGAACTGTTTCATGATGCTACTGTCCCTTTTCTGCTGGGCTACAGCTCAGTCTCAAGGTTTTAGTTCTTTTTGCTGTAGAAGAAAAGCTGAAAGGTGCAGAAATGCACTTTAACAGAAGGAGCCACAGTCTGCTTCAAACACCAGACTTACTTCAAACTCCAGCAGCTGCTCAAATCTAAACTCAAGTTCTCTCCTCTGCAAGGCCAGAGGTGAGAAAAATTACTTCTACTGGCTGGCAGCTCCTAGAATCCCACAGCTGGCAAAAATACTGGCCAGCTGGCTGGAGAATTTGCAGACTTGTAATCCAAATGAGAAACTCCTCCAGGCTCTAGTGACAACTCAGGATTATGGCCTATTTCAACCCAGGACTCAGCACTATGGCTAGGCATAAATGACTACATGTAAGCATTATAAGACTCTGTGATATAAGTACAAAACACAATATTAATAATGAAAGGTCAGCCATAAATTGGCAATTACAGACAGCAGCAGAACCCCTGCTTAAAATGTGGATGGGTGGGTGGGTTTTAAGCATGCTGGAATAAGGCATTTTTCTGGTGCTCAATTGATATCCAGCTCTGAACCAAGCTGAGTACAGAGAACTCCACAGAAGTGGAGCTGCCTACCTCAAAAAGGCTGCCTAGGACGAGAGGGCATGGCAGAATTACCTCAAGGCACAAAAACGAGTTTAATGTTCAATAGGCAGTCCTGTAACAACCTCAGTCTCACAATGTGTTAGGTCAGGTATTGTGTTAGGAGACAACAACCATCATGGCTCTAAAAGTTTTTATTCCTGCACCGGCTCGGGAACAGACCAGGGCCTTGATCCAAAGATGGGATCTGAAAGCACTTCTGCTCACAAAGCTAGGAGAAAAACCAACTGTTCTCTGCTACCGTCTCGGCTGCCTTCAAAAGACCTCCTCCAGAGGTTGTTGGATGTTCCAAAGAGATACAAGAGAGAGACAGCATGGTTGGGGTGGGGACCTTCACCCCTGCAGCGCATTAAAGCAAAGTGTGCCGCTTATATAGCGCTCCCTAGGGCTTAAAGCATTCTTTGGACAGTTTACAATTTAATTATGCAGGTGATACATCCTCCCCCCCCCCCGCAAGCTGGATACAAATCTGTCAATTTTTTCCCACTAACATAACATGGGGGGGGGGGGACCTTTAACCAAAACAAAAATGACACACTCTGGCTGTCAGCAGGATGGCCCCATTCAAGAAAAACGTCTTCCATTGGAGAACACTGGGAATCTGTCTGGAGCAGGAGAAATCCATTCTACAAAATATGCATATTTTATCTCATTTTACTTTCATCACATGTTGCATTTCCTGGCTATGGATGTTTAGGTGGAACAGACTTGATTCTGCACACCCGCAACACGTTGGCATTGTCTCTGTGCTGAGAAAATATATCACGTTTTGTCCAGATGCTACTGCAAGAGGGTTAAATACTCCTTTACACTGACATTTCCTGGCTACATTCTCAAGTACTTGGCAGGGAAAACAACCTTCATTTTCCTGAGTGCAAGTACCACAGGCTGGCCAATTGACAGTAAAGAAACTCTTACCCTACCCACCCCATCACCAAAAAAAAAAAGATAAGGAAAAGCATATCAGAACAGAAAACAAGAACTTTTAAATTCATTTAGAGAAGCTTAGTTTTCAGATGAAAAAGTGTTTGCACTGACTGTGGCATTAATAATAGGACTGAAAATCCAAGAGAGAAAAATTCTGTTCTAGGCAGTGTTCCAGTCTGTTGATCTTCTTCCATATTAAGGTGTTAGCGGCTGGTAGTGACTTTTTTTTTTTTACAAAGAACCAGTGTCCCCTGGTAAGCAATTGGACTGGCAAATTCGTTTTTAGCTTGTAACTGAAATGTTATTTTTAACATAACCTTCTGATTGAACAGTCACATCCCCTCCCTTGCCTTCTTTTTTTGATATATAATAAGGATTATGTTGCCAAACCAAACAGAATGGGGAAAGAATTAATGTGGCTTGTGGAGTGATTAAAAATCTGTTTTCTCAATGTGACCTAAAATAGTTCTGCCTCATCTGAAAACACTAATTGCTCACTTGTAGTATTAAAAGTACAATTGCAATGCAATATTACACACACAAACACACGTTGAGTATATATAAATATTTGTATACATTATTCCAAGTGCACAATGTCCACATTATATTTATTTTCATGCTGCGTGCAAATAAGGACATAAAGATTATGCTGCGTGTTTGTTGAAATGTTTATCCCCTGCCCTCCTCCAATGAACTAAACACAGTGGATGTGGACCTTCTTCCCACTTGATCCCTGCAACAGTCTGTGAGGTGCATCAGGCTGAGAGTAACTGTCCCATTCTGCAGATCTATCTTAGATTATTTAAAGGTGTCAATGGGGAGACTCCCTTCAGTTCCAACTACATTTCATGGCCATTAGCATAAAGTTATGCAACTGAAGGTTTTGTTTTATATAAATCCTACCCAGCATCTACCTACCCAGCTAATATCTGCTTTAATTTAACAAATGGAACCAATTTGTATTGGCTCAGAGCATTCATCCATCAGTATTACTCTAAACTTTTCAAAATCTCAGGCTCTCCCAGCTGTTTTTCAGTATTTTCTTTTAAACACAGAGATATTGGGGAGTGGAAGGGGGGGCTCCTACGTACAACTAAGCTCAGTTATGTGACCCTCCAGGGTGTTTCTTTTTTTAGATATAGATATTTGAAAGCTAGCATATATATATCAGGGACAAGCAACTCCTGACAGCTGTGGCCTACACAAGTTTGGAGGGCTGTGATTATCATCAACCCCAATTTTAAAACAAAGTGAAGCCCCTTCATTCTGTCCTGCCAATGCTGGGGGAAATTTCACCAGTTTTTAAATCAATTTAAGATGTTTTATGCTCAGGGGAGGCCTTTTTCAACACATGAGAAAATCAGAAATTTATTCATTTATTGTTTATTTGGCTTTTGTACCGCCCATCTGGCTACCAGGCCACTCTGGGCAGTTTACAATTAGCTGTCCCAGGCCTTAAATAGCTCATGAGAGGTCAAACACCTACAAACATTATACCCCAGGCCCCCAAAAGAAGGATGAGGGAGCTGAAAGTAATTTCTTTTCCTAAAGAATTGGGGGGGGGGACATGTGGTGGGAGGCACAGATTTGCTCTGAGGGTGGGAGGGCGAAGCTTAGCTCACAGAATGCCCACATGTGGCCTGTGGCTTGCACATTGCCCACCCTAGATTACAATGCTAGCGCAGTGTCTGGGGTTACAGAGAAATCACAAAAGAAACATGGATTAAAGAAAGAAAGAAAGAAAGAAAGAAAGAAAGAAAGAAAGAAAGAAAGAAAGAAAGAAAGAAATCAATCAATCAATCAATCAATCAATCAATCAATCAATCAATCAATCAATCAATCACTGTCAGGCATCCTGGTATAATCTCAGGAGAGGGAACTTGCCTCTCATCCCCAAAAGAGATGCATGAGCGGTTTCTGCTCCTGAAGTGAAGAAATGTTGTTGTCATCATTGTTATGTGCCATCAAGTCAGAACTGACTTAGAGTGACCCTAATAATGCTTTCAAGGTAAGTAAGATATTTAAGGAATGGTTTTACCAGTTCCATGCCCCAAGTCAGCTTCCATGGCCAAGTGGGGATTTGAACCCAGGCCTCCTCAGCCCTAGTCTGTTTCTCTTTCCAATACACTACACTGGGTATCTCTAGAGATTTTTCCATAGAGATTATGCAAGAGATGCTGCTTCAAATACTATCACTCCTTGGGGACACTGGCCAAAGTTGTTCTAAACTGCCTACATTTTTGTGACACTTGCATCAAGTGGTAGGGAAAAATAACTTCTTTGTCACATCTGTTTTCACAGATTTCTCTACTGTATTAGTTTTCACATAAGAAAACAAGAAAATTCACTTCTTAGGCCATGTTGAAGTCTGTCCAAACAGCCCAACTGCCATATAATGCCACTGGAAGCACAATAAAGAGAATAGAGGGTGGGTCAGGGAAAGTAGCTGTTCGAGTCTGAAAGCTCTTCAGATTTGTTAAACATAGAAAACTGGCAAATCATATGTGACAGCATTGTTAATTTACCTTAGAAACACTGAGGGGAGTGTATTTGAAAGCTAGCAACTGATTTTTTTAAAAAAAGAACCAGATTCATGTTAACACCAAAATCCAAATTTCAGTGTTCTTAGAAACCAAGCAGCAAAATCAAATCAAATCAAATCCAACACTACTGTTCACCAAGAGGAAAAAAGGGGAAACTTTGTTATACTGGGTAAAGCAGCTCTTCACAAATCTTTACTCAACATCTGTGTGGTGGATTAGAGATTTTAAAAGGAACTACGCATCTTTGTCAAATGCAAAAGATCTGTTCCCGAAATGACATGAACAATCTCTAAAAGTCTGTATTAGAAAGCCAGCGGTTGAGCATTAAAACTCGGACGATAAACCTATGAGAGGATGTTTGATTTAAGCCTGCAGTTTTCTGTGAGGCAAAGAGTTTGAGATGTTATTTTGTCCTGTGTCGCAAGTACTAGAAATTGAAAACATCAGAGAGGCGATAGTGGAAGTGGTGACATGTGGAACAAGGTCAATCTGTTTCAGACAGATTTCATCCATCAGGCCAGAGTGCCTCTGCTTCCCCCTGGCATCCCACTTTGCTTTTACTGAATGTGTTCCTGAAGGCACGTCTTTGCTTTGGACAACACTGGTCAGGCTGAGAGTGGGGATCGGGTACTAAAGGATCTGCTTTGCTAGAAAGGGCTGGGCTACAAAAGGTATTATTGCAATCCTGTTTATCCCTGCATTTCTATGATTCTCTGAAGGAATCCAGTGCTTTTAGCTGAACAGTGCATGTTGTTATAGCCATCTCAGCCTAAGCAGCAAATCAGCTAAACTTTGCAAAATAAATACAGTGGTGCCTCGCTTAACGAGCGCACCGATTAATAATGAATCCACATAGCGATACGTTTAGATAGTGAAAACATCGCATTCCGATGATCGGTAAGCGTTTCGTTTACCGATCTTCGCATTGCGATGTTCTACAAACAGGTGATCGGCGGTTCCAAAATGGCCGCTGGGTCAACAAAATGGCCGCCCGCAGTGTTTTCGCGCCCTGTTCTTGCTTACCGGGTGGCGAAAATGGCGGCCGGATGGAGGATTCCCCGCATAGCGGTGTTTTTCCCCAATAGGAACGCATTAAACGGAGTTCAATGCATTCCCATGGGTTCCCCCCCCCCCGTGTAGCAACGAATCTGGATAGCGACGTTAATCCTGGAATGGATTAACGTCGCTATGCGAAGCACCACTGTATTATAAAAGGAACTGAAATATTTGTAGCAGTTTTAATCTGAGAATAACTTTCATCATCTACAAAAGCAAGTACTAACAAGAAATATAGGTCAGGATGCACTTTTATTCCAGCAAATCAACAATTATGCTATAGACTCTTTCATAGACAAGAAAAATGAAAACACTTTAGTTTAACTGCAGTCAAACAGACTATCAAAAGAGCAGAACTGTTATTTGTAAGCCACTTGTTACAGTTGTGTGCACAGGAATATGAAATAACTGTTGCAGTGTCAGGACAGTTCATCACTTTGTCACTCTTACGTACAATGTATACAACCCAGGCAATAATGGCTATATCACCAATGTTATGGAGAGAACAAAAGTCATGATGATGCTCTTGAAAGTCCTGACATCTAAGCTTTCAGATGGCATCAGTTCCAATACCACCAGAAAATATCATGACACAGATACACACTGCACTCAGAGTAGGCAGTGATAGTTCTGCTTCTACATGGTTCCACATAAAAGCAATTAGTACCCTGCATTCATAGGTTCCCTGGAACATATTCTGTCAGTTTAGCTGAAAATAAGTGATAGAATTTGATTTGAATGCAACACAGTAATATTTAACAAGTAAAGCAACATGGCTACTGGTGACAGCTGCTTGCAATGATAACTTGCAAATAACTGGAAGATGATATAGAAGGAAATGTCAATTAAGCTACAGCTGTACTATTTAAATGCCATCAATGGCATGCTCAAGACCTTAAAGGCACTGATGTTCTACATACCGACACAAAATAATAGCCCCACGGTTCACATCTGCCCAGTTCTTCAAGAAGTCAATGCCAACATGTTCTACCAACGTTCTTGCAAAACATCCTGGTAAGGGGAAAAAAATCAGCTTAGACTTCACATGAATCTATTAAAACCTCTCTCAATGTGTTTAATACTCACAAGTTGTAAATCTGCAGCCAGTGTAAAAGTAATGTAACTACTCAATGCATCTGTACACACATACAAAAATTCAAACCGTAACAAAATTAATTCTTTGAATGCCGCTTACACTAACCCTTGCTTCCCATGGATATACCACAATCAACTTTTAAATAACACCTCATTTCATAAGGGATTTGCACTACATCATGAGGAACCAGAGTCCAATGCCTGAACATTCTCCTATAACCCCTACAGACCTCTATGGAAAAATCAGAAGCCTGTGTTTGTCATAGCTGGCATTTATCCCTGGAAAGGGTTAATTCCAGAATGAAATCAAAATTCACCTGAGTATCAAGATATACCTTTTTTCATTGTTGCAAGGATTCCAGGCAACACCAGTTTATCTAATTTTACAATCTTTTATTGACTTCCATTGCTCCTTTGATTTATTTGTACAAAAATACTTTAAAGTTGTTGGAAACATCTGAAAGTCTTATAGCTATAGAAAACTAAATTTAAGTTGCAGGCAAATACTTAAATCAGAATTCAGTCCAAAATACAGAAGCATAAAAGGTACAATGAAAATATATATTTTTAAAAAATCTTAAAATAAAATTTCTTATATCGCCCCCCCCAAAAAACATTGAAAAACAGAGAATAAATCTTTAAAATACCACAGTTCTTATAGGCAAAAATAAATAAAGTAAAATTCATTTCTTAGCTTTTAAACATATTATAAGAAATTGATGAAGCACTCAAAACTTGCAGTTATTGGCTTGCTGGTCACCAAGGCAGGACTACTTTCTCCAGAGGTTTAACTCTGTTGGACATGAAGGCTCACAGGGCTGATAAAGACTTGGAAAGGTGTGAGCCGTAGCAATGGAGAGGGCAAATCAGCAATAAAATCAGAACAACCACCCTGTAACCCAAATACGAATCTCCCATACAAAAATCAATTCAGCTACATGAGAGATTCAGATTATACTCTATCAAGCAAAAAATAAATAAAAAATAAAGAAGACAAAACATTGTGGCACTCTAAGGACGAACTGTGAACTTTTGTGGACAACAGTCCCTGCACAACACACCTATATCTGAACTAATTTGTTACAAAGAGTATCAAAAGTCTATTCCTTGGAATGTATTAGTAGAATCCTGCAACTACACAGGTTTCATTTTATATAAACCTTTTGATTCTCCTTGTCAACAACTTCCTTCCCAGCCATTCTCTTTCACAAAACACGGACTAAAATCCTGTTGGCATAGCTATGGCTGGAGAAGGGTGATGATGTCACCAGCAGAGACATTTTTTATATAATTAAAGACTTTCCTCTTTTTTCCTGTGTCTTGTCCAACTTGTTTCATCACATGGAAACTACAGAAACCATAGAACAGAAGGAGAAAGCCTTTAATTACCAAAATTCACTGCTGCCGGATTACTATATCTGCAGAAATAGATTAAAGACTTCCTCCTTCCAACCTGCAGGTCCCATGTCTTCCATATAATGAAATGGTTGTTTTAAAGTTAGATAAGCTGTGTGAGAAAAGGAAGAAGTCTTTAATTAATGTATTTGTGAAAGCTTTCACGGCCGGGATCTAATGGTTGTTGTGGGTTTTTCGGGCTCTTTGGCCATACTCTGAAGGTTGTTCTTCCTGCCTTTTCGCCAGTCTATGTGGCTGGCATCTTCAGAGGACTTTAATTACTCAAAATCTCCTCCTGCTGGTGATGTCATCATCTTTCTGCAGCCACAGTTATGCCATTATGATTTTCTTCCATAGTATACTTGATGTACCACAAACTATACTATACATTAAAAATAAGAAGGGGAGGGAAGGTATCAGATCGTAAGTGGCTTACCCCAAAATAATATAACATGTAGGATAAAAGAATTTATCATGATGTTTTGACTGTTTACTACACCGGAGATTGGGAGGAAGGCTATATAAACTCTTAAATAATTTTTTTCTTGGTGGGACAATGTGTCCATTGTAGGTGATTCAAATACCGACTAGTTTGTAATCAACAACTGGTGCAACCATGTCCTTATTCTAGTTGCACCCCATCACGTCCTTTATGTGTTTAGAGATGAAAGAGCATTAGATGAGCTGTGCTGGGATTGACCAAAGGCTATCTTGTCCATTGGACAAATAGGTACTTTTGAGATTTTCATAAGCAGGACACAAGAAGAGATTCTTAAGTTTCCAAGTAACTGGTACAGAAAGGCACATTTCCTCTAATGTTGATGGTAATATACTGCACTCATGACTAGTAGATCTGGGATGTGTGAACACAGTGTACAAATTTACTAACATACTGTACCTTCATTGCCACATTCTCTCTTTTTCTCATCTTGCTCAATTAACCATTTCAGAACCAGATGACCCGCTGGGTGTTCTGCAATGTGAAGCTGTAAAATAATAGAAGCATCAGCCCAGAGTGTTCACTGTCCATTCAAAAAGTCCTTTTAAAACTCTACAAGAGCTAGACTGAAGCCAATGCTTATTGTATAAATATAATTTGTTTCTTCCCCCATATAAAAAGTGGTGCATTAAAGAGTGGAGTGTTGAGAACATTGAGACATCTAGGTCTTCTTTCCCATATTAATTTATGGCAATTCAATCACATAATGCTATTCTTTATATTCAAATCTATTGATCTTTCATTCCCTAGCTGCTTCTGTCTTTCAAGCCTCTGCACTTTTTGAGAAAGCTTAGCCATAATATTTTACAAAATGTTTATGGCAGTGTTCTATGCTGGTCTGTCAATACAATATTTGGAGACTGGAATACAAATTGTACACACATTCCCAGATCCTAGTATCTACTTCTCTCATTCCAAAAATGTTTTTAATATACCAGCATATTTTTGGAGTTCTTAGAGGTTGTGAAATGCAGGACAGGTATCATTTATATGCTGAAATTCGGAAACAAATCGTCCATTCAACATTTGTTATATACAGGATTATCCAATCATATATATCCAATCACTCATCTACGAAACCACAGCCTACCCATGGTCCAAGCTACCCTGTAATGTGAGCTGCCCCTGCAAGAAAGGACTATTTCCAGCCAGTGGAAAAGTTTGCAAGAAATTCTGTTCCTAATACTAAAGGCCAGGAACTCTTTCAAAGTGGTTTCTTGCTACGTCTCATTACAAAGCTGTACGCTATCCTTTTGACCATTTTTTAAAAACATCATGCCCTGCTGCTCATTTCCTCAGTTTCACAGAATTATTGGATTTCAAGCTGAAGCTATGAGCTAGATCTGACTCTTTTAGGTGGAAAAGATTAAACATTTTCTCTGAAAATATCATAAACACATTCCTATGGTTTGGCTGGTGAATCAAGATAAACTAGAAGACCCGAGTCCTCTCTTAATTTACTGTGTTTCAACCACTAAATTACAGGACTCTACCCACACCCTGCCTATTCAAAGATCAGTCCATATTCTGCTGCTTTTTCTTGCTCAAGCATGGTTACCTGCCCATCTTGGCCCCCTGGAACCATCTCTTTTGAAGCAAGACTAGCAATGGCTTTCATAGCAGGCTGGACATCACCAATAGCATGTCTGAGAATTCCAGTCAATACAATGAATGTAGCTTTATCCATCACCATTTCTTCAGCATGGAGATTCAGGTAATTCAGTAAAGCTGGAGAAACAGCTTCCAGAAGTTCACGGCGGCGAAGATCTGTGTCTTTTTTACTGGTGGAATAAAGGAAGTACAAACAGTAGCAGTCATACTACAAAAAAACTGTGTCATACAAATTAACTCTGTCACTTCTGCTGCCCAATAGCAGCCTTCCCATTCTTCCTTCTCAGGCATAGTCAGAGTTTTATGGAGACATCAGTGATCACCCCTTCAGCATTCTTGACAAAGGAGAGGGTTGTATGCAATCCTTAAAATATACATGCAAAATCAGACATAGCAGGACCTGCTCTTATCCCATTTACAGATTTGGGAGGAGGTATGTACTTCAATTAGGCATGAAATAATTTGACACACTTTAGTGATGGCAGTTTTATATGTTTGTGATGACTTGACTCCTATGTTTTTTTCATAATCGCACCAGGTTATGCTTATCTTACTAAGGGGAAATCCACAAAACATCAGCACGGTACAATAATATGTTCCTCTGTGGATGAAGTGAAGTATGAAAACATTAGCATATGAAAACACAACATTTAAAATGTCATAATGGGAGACTTCAACCCTAAGCTAGAAAAAGAAGCCGGTGAAGATTCTTCCTAGTGTGGACTGGGAACACGGGACATGGAAAATGAACAATACGGTTTTGCAAAGAACCTGCAGTCACCAATACCACATTCAAATTTTAATTTTTTACTGTATTTAGTATTTTTAGGCTGCCTTTCTCTCAAAGAGGAGATTCAAGCAGCCTTGGGCTTCTCTACACTCAGAGCCCTTCCAGCAGCACCAGCGACCTGCTCCTGGGGTGGGCAGGGGAGAAAGACACCTGAAAGGGAGGGAGGAGGGGGACGAGGCAGTGATGATGGTGAGGAGAGGAGGAATAGGATGGCTGGCCTGCCAGCCTCCACCCAACCCTGTCCTGCAAGGGGGCAAGGGGCCTCAGGCCCAGGGAAAGACCTTGAGCAGCCCCCTCCGACGGAAGCACTGTTAACATGTGTTCACAATGGTTACTTTACAGTGTTATTCTCCAGCCTACATGTTTATTAACAGAAATACCCAGAAGAAAAACCTATTCTGCTAGTACTCTCTCCCACTGAAATATTTGTCTCTTAAACTGGAAAACACTGTTAAAGACTAACACCTCAAAGAGTCCCAAGAATCACTGCTGCTTCTGGATCTGACAAGCAAGGATCTGACATGTCACTCAGCACAATGAACTTCTTTCGAGAAGCCATCCCCAGTGTGCCTTGAATAAGACTGGTTTGCCATTTTTCATATAAGAGACTTAACTGAAGAGCCTGCCTCTGCGAAACATAAATGGCACAATAAAATATGTAGAAAAGTTAAAAATGAAGCCATCTGCCACTGTCAAGACAGAAATATTTTCTGGACTTCTAGAGGAGGTTTATAGAGCAACAACAATCACTCCCTAGAAACAGAAGTGATGCAAACGTACATACACAAAGCACAAATTCCATTAAACTGAAAGAAAAAATCTGCATTCTTAGACTTCCAATGCAACTCCCATAAAAATGAAGCATGTCACATCTCAAATGTCAGATTGCGGAGCACGCCTCTTATGCAATTTAAGAAGAAATCTCATTCACCCCAAAAGGACTTACAGCAAAGACCCAACTGTGGGTGGCATAAATTCAGGCTACATTTAGGGAGGTCATAAGGCAGCTGGTTAAAACAAAATAGCATTTTCTACTCACCTGTAAGCATTCCCATCACCCTGCTGCAGGATTTTTATCAGTGCAGGCGAGAAGTATGTAAGATCCCTTGGACTCAACAGATACAACAGGACTTTCCTTCCATATTTGTTGTTTATAACACTGGCTAAGGAATCAACCATTTCCTGAAAGTTGGGGAGAGAAGAGGAAGAATCTTCTTAACAGTGGGAACATTGTTTTCCATGAACACTTCTAGTTTCAGTTCCTTGAAGATGGGTCAAAATTTAGACTCACAGTTTACACTGCTACATTTTTATTCAAGAAAATCTCACCTACAACTGAATAGTTTATTGATTAGTGGCAGGACAGGTAGATGTACCTAGAACTGACAACCACACACATTCTATCAAGATGTCACACCATTGTCCACCCCTGCCTGAATCTTGCCCTTGTCTATTTCAGTAAACAGTCAGTATCTTATCTGGAGACTAAGGGCAATTGTGTAAGCGTTTCCCCTGCTCCTGCATGCCTCCTGCAGTGTAACCAGTCTCACAAGCAGTATAAGACCAGGTACACTAGAGCAGGAGCAATGTTTATGTGGCTACCCTTTTGTGATAAAGCAACAGGAAGCTGACCTATCTGTTTTTTAAAAAAGGAAAAAGAGCATGTTTTTAGAAATACCTGCAGCAAATTTGCACACAAGTAGGATAACATTTTGAGTACAGATAATCAGACTAATGTTGAGAGTTCCACCAAAGTAGTGATGTTTGCTCATCACTACTTTGGTGCAAGTTAGACTATTCACATGTGATAAAATTTAACTTTTTTCTCTGTAAGATAGTTCCTACAATGCTTCACCATGTCACTAATTTCCTATGCCTTGATTTCTTCATTAGAGAAAAAGAATTCTCATTTTAGCTTAGATATTGACTGACAATGGGTGTGTCAAGATCTTTATATATAAAACACTGAGAAAATTATGTTATCATTGACATAAATGGTACAAAAGGGCTGACATATTCTGAAGTAAACTACTAATTGATGGAATAGATGCCGATTTATTTCTAAGCAACATTACATGAAGGTGAAGTCACAGAGGATTCTCTCCTCTCAAATAAATGACTTTTCCTTTCAGTTTGAGCAAACTGACACTACATTGTAACATAAACTCTATGCAACAAATGGACTGTGCCCAATATTGGACAACATGAGAAGTTAACACATTTCAGATGACATCTGTAGCAACATTAATTCTCATATAGGAATTATGGTAAGGAAATTACTATCTTCTTTGAATGTTGCAGAGCCAGCTTTTAAACAAGGATTTTCTTTGGATATATTTCAACACTGGTTTTTCTTAAATTAAATGGGCATGCACACTAAATTCCAGTCAACACAATTAAGGGACACACAGTCAAGCACAAAAGTCCTAATTTTGGAGGAGGGGGGAGAGAAGGTTTAAGGATAATGCCTGATTTCTCCAACCCTTGTGCCTGTCAATGTGGGAAACACGGGGGTGGTGGTGGTTTGCAACACCTACTCCCCTTATTATTGTCTGCATTTTACACAGATATCCTCAGGCTGGGTCTGGTACAGGCAAGCCACCTGATCCTGGAGATTTTAGACATTTTAAGAGACTTGCAGGCTGCAGAATTGGAGGTTGGGGGGCAGGGAGTGTGGGGGACATAGGGGTCCCCAACCCCTGGTCCACACAGATCTGCTGCCCCCCATGAGTGCCACTGCATGCATGTACGCTCCACCTCCTGCAAATGCTACTGCGTGCATACGCACTTCGGCCGTGGGCGCATCATATGAATGCACATGAGCAGCCCCCCACATGCATGCGTGCAAGCACACTCCACCCCCTGTAGCCACACCACACCCCCGCGAGTGTGCCACACACCCCCAACCAGTCCGCAGTTGGAAAAAGATTGGGGACCACTGGGATATAGGACAAACTGGTATTTCCTCATTGAACCTATTTGATAAAGATAGCTAGTAATCCTCACACAAGAAAACAATGTAACAATTCAGATACATTTTAGGGTACTGTAACATTTTGTCAGTTGGCTGGATAACTCAATGGTTTAGTCATCTGGCGGCACAGCCCCAGGTTGGGAGTTTGATTCCCCACTGTGCCTCCTGGGAAAACAGCCAGCCTGTGTAGCCTTGGGAAGCTGCAAAGCCTCAGGGTGTCCCCTAAAGACAGAAAATGGCAAACCACTTCTGAGTATTCTCTAACTAGAAAACCCTGGAAAGGGTAAATTATAAATTGGAATTAACTTGACAACACACAATTATCATTAAAATTTTGAAACCTTTACGATCATAGTTTCAGGATATCATTATGACTGACTCTGTATGTGTGTGTGCGTGCGTGTACATATACCATATTTTTTGCTCCCCAAAATGTGGGGGGGAAGTCTGTGCGTCTTATGGAGAGAAGCTGGCGATTTCGCCCCCACTGGCCCCGTGGGGGGAGTCTCGCAAGGGTCCGAGGGAGCCTTCCAGGACCCTTGCGAGGCTCCCCCCACCCCCACAGGGCCAAAATCACCAGCTTCTAGGACCTTTTCTGAGCCTTTCAAGCCTCAGAAAAGGTCCTAGAAGCTGGCAATTTCACCCCCACTGGCCCCGTGGGGGGAGCCTTGCAAGGGTCAAAGGGAGCCTTCCAGGACCCTTGCGAGGCTCCCCCCACCCCTCACAGGGCCAAAATCACCAGCTTCTAGGACCTTTTCTGAGCCTTTCAAGCCTCAGAAAAAGTCCTAGAAGCTGGCAATTTCACCCCCGCTGGCCCCATGGGGGGTGGGGGGAGCCTTGCAAGGGTCAAAGGGAGCCTTCCAGGACCCTTGCAAGGCTCCCCCCACCCATCTCCCACCGGGCCAGAGGGGGCGAAATCGCCACCTTCTGGGACTCTTGAGGCTTGGGAAGCTTCAGAAGAGTCCCTGAAGGTGGTGATTTTGCTCCGCTGGCCCCGGGGGGGGGGGCAAGGTGAGTCACTAAAGGATCCTGGAACACATCCTAGGACCCTTTGGAGGCTCACCCTGCCCCCCCGCTGGGCCAGAGGGGGCGAAATCGCCACCTTCTGGGACTCTTTTGAAGCTTTGGAAGCTTCAGAAGAGTCCCTGAAGGTGGCGATTTCGCCCCAGCTGGCTCCTGGGGGGGCAGGGTGAGCCTCCAGAGGGTCCTGGAACACACCGTAGGATCTTTTGGAGGCTCATCCTGCCCCCCCCCCCGCCGGGCCAGAGGGGGCGAAATCATCACCTTCTGGGACTCTTTTGAGGCTTGGGAAGCTTCAGAAGAGTCCCTGAAGGTGGCGATTTCGCCCCCTCTGGCCCCCGAGGGGGCAGGGTGAGCCTCCAAAGGGTCCTAGGGTGTGTTCCATAAGACGGACCTCTCCATAAGGCTCACCAAATTTTTGGAGAAGAAAACTATTATTTTCCTGTTTTCTTCTCCTAAAAATTTGGTGCATCTTATGGAGAGGTGCGTCTTATGGAGCAAAAAAATATGGCACTTGAGGAGCAAGTAATACAGAAATCTTATTTTACACTTTCTGTGACAAATGTCTGAGTTACTGAGACTTTCAGTGCCAGTTAATGAGAAAAGGGTGGATCCTGGGAAACTTGTAGTTGTTCTCTTCTGTGAGTCCTTTGTCTTTCTACTGTGCAGCACAAGGACCTGTACTAGAAATTGAAAAATCTGCAACAGGATGTCTTTCAAAATAGCCCTGGCCCAGGGTCTGGAGATGACAGGGCCAGAGAGGGTGTGCAGCCTGTTTACAAACATGTGAAGCTAGCCGGGCAATCTCCATCAGTTGGTTTAAGCCTGCAAGCCTGACATTCTCTTCTTCTGTGGCATGAAATGCATTACGTTGGGTGGGACTCCAACAGTCTGAATCAAATTACCCTCCTTTAGTACAGAGATGAAAAACAGCATCACTGTTGCAGACATATTTTAATCCATGAAAATAATCTACTAGGTAGTTGACTGATTTAGCATAGATTTATAAGGCTGTTCACAATGACTTAGTAAATATGTTTCTTTTCATTTTAAAAGACAGAATGACATGGTCTGAAAATTGATCCAGAGTTTCTGATATAATTTCTGTCTTATGATAGTAAGAAGACTTTCAGGAAACTATTACTTACAGATATAATCAGTTGTTTCACAAGTTTGGTATCATCGATGCAGTCAAACGCTGCCAGCAAAACCAAATATGAAAATTCACCCTGAAATATCCGAAACAATATAAATCACAAAAGTGTTATTAGCCAAACCAGCTGGTCTGCAATGAAGACTATAAGATATACATTACCAGCAGTAGCTATTTATTTCAGTTAAGACAGAAGCATAAGGAACTTGACAGCTTTTGTATGTTGCCTGATGTGTAAATTATATTCTTGTTTAAAGCAAAATAATGTACAAGACTCTTACACAAGCTTGCAACTTTACATAAAACTTTCTGGAACTGAGCTCCACTGAAATATGAGACAACTGCTTGCTTGGGGGTGGACTTTGAGATGGCTGTATAGAACACTTGCTCCATGTTCAGTCTGGTCAAAAAAGATACACTAAAGAAAAAGGTGCTCTGCAAAGCAAAGCATTTCTCTAGCAGAGTCACGAATCAAGACTCGGTCCATGACAGATCTGTTTTAGAGAAACCCAAAGACATGAACACGAGCTATCAGCATGTATTAACGTGGTTTGCCAGCAGCACAGAACTGTGTGCTTTCTTCTGCCCCTGCCTTCTGGTCCTTAGCTACATAACTCTCCTCTACTGTTTTGTCTGTGTTTAAATGGCTTCCTAAATTTCAGCATTAAACAAAAGTTAGGATCTCCTTGCAGTAGGCAACTGCAGAAGGGAAACTGCAAAAGCACTGGTAGATATTTTGGCTAGTTGTCTATCATGCACCTGGTTTGGCCTCTAACTGTATGGCCTC
Source organism: Pogona vitticeps (assembly GCF_051106095.1). NCBI lineage: Eukaryota > Metazoa > Chordata > Lepidosauria > Squamata > Agamidae > Pogona > Pogona vitticeps. The sequence goes on along the minus strand of NC_135784.1, from coordinate 230,830,782 downwards.
AAAAACAGCTTCCACAAACATACATATAGGTTTTTATAATTTGGCCACAAAGTTAACTTCTGAATCCACAGCACCATGTAGATCATATGTTGTGCAAATTAGGATGTAAGGGAAATGTCAGTCTTACACTGTAATCCAGAATTTACCAGGGAGGAAGCCCTACAGAGCACAGTGGGGCACACTGCAGAGTAAACATGCACAAGATAGGATTGTGTATCACTGTGTTATGAGACAGTACTTAAAACTACTTACAGTAGCAATTTTTTCTACATATGTCTTCATGGTTTTGATGATAACTTTTCTGTCCTAATAAAAGAAAATGAAATAATGTAAGTCATTTATGAATTTTTTTGCTTGGGCTTCAGAGATTCTTACAGAGCCAAAAAATCACTGACAACCATCACAGCTGCATATCAAGTATCTAATGTCTTCATTGACACCTTACAAGCTGGCTGACAGACTGAATCAAAGTCAACATGTAGACTAGCACTTGAAGAGAGCAATCTGCAGGTCACTGTTTAACTGAACTATTTTCAATTCACAAATCCTGCAGTATAGAAAAAGGATAGCTTTCAATGATTCTAGTATCATCCCTTTGGAAAGAACCCAACAGGGTGCAAGACAAATCACTCAGGAAACTGTTTTTATCTGTTTTAGTGATTCCAGAGTAATACTGCATTGCTACACTGGTAAGTGAAAAGAATTTGTTGCTGACCTGTTTTACTTTCTCATGACCGCTGCTAACTCCCTTTCCTCCCTACGCCCTCATAGGATGCACCTTCTTCTGGCTCACCACTCTTCCAGGTCTCTTGAAATGTCTCATCTCAGTTTAACTTCCCTCTCACTCCCCTTTTATCGGTGGTCCTTGGTTTCCCCCAACATCTCTCTTACTGTCACTTCCTTCCTCACCAGTTCGGTTTGATACTCTGCATTGCCTCTCCCTGCTTTAGTCTCCACCAACAGTAAAGGTCTCTTTGGGGCCCTGTCACTATTCCAGCTCTTTTGCTTCTTCCACTTTATAGGTTTCTTGCCCCCCCCCAACCTTCTGGTCATCAGTCTTTGCTGCTCTACTCTTCCTGGCTGCAACAATATACATGTCTCTCTCTGAACAATTCATACAGATGAAAAGTGGCTTGGACGTAAGATGGCCAACAGAGTTCAGCTAGCTAGCTGGAAGATGTAAGCTAGAGCCAATTCCATAAGGCACCTCCAGCAGACAGAACAACCCAGATGTTCCCCCATCTGTGCTCCCAATTTAGATAGACTGGGACAGCCTGAAATGTTTCCTGCAGAGATACATCTGGGGGCTGGAAAGGGAGGGATGGAGTGGCAATCAGCAGACATGTCTTCTGTTGTGCCAGCCTGTCATAAAGCAGATGACGGGAAGATGAATACAGAGCTGAATGTGCTCTCCAAAGCTCTGGGAAGATCCCTGGCAGCACAACACCTCACATAAATGTTCCAAACTGAAGTATTTACATAATGAAATAAAAGTTCACCTACAACATGTTATACAGGGCATTGTAAGGAAAATTACCATAGGATATCCATCACAAAGCTAGCTTGAAAAACCTCCATAATATTGCCTGGTATATTCTTAAACGTCTGTGACATTAAATAACAAAATGGACTGATTTTTTTCATACTTTGATTATATCACAGAAATACACAGCTGAGTGGCTAATAACCATGTAAAGGAAAAAATTCCAATTCAACTTTCTAGAAAGGCAACACAAATTTTGGACAATTAACTTCCACTAGTCAGTAACACAAGACAGTGATGCAAACAATACCTTAGTAGTCCCATGCCACAGGCAATGCATGGCTACTCTAGCTCCATCATGAGTGTGTGCCAAGTAGATTACAGCTTCTCTAATTGCCTCAATCATTTCCTAGACAGAAAGAGTATTATTTGCAGAAAACTGTTTCATGGTTATTCATAAAATAAAATGTCTGAAATAAGGGTAACTCAATTTTTTCAATCCTTACATCCAACTGGGACCACACCAGCCCCTCCCCTATGAAACTAGAAAAGACTGGAAAATCACTTATGTGCTTCAGTATTTATTTATTTGATTAGTCATTTTGACCATATCAAAAAGCATACAAATCACACAGATCCAAAGTAAACAGCTAAAAAGAGATAAAATACGTTTCAATAGTAAAATATAAAACAACACATACATATTTTAATTGAGCGAGTCACCCCTGCAAGGAACCCCTATTTGATCAATGCAGTGAGATCATAAGCCCAAATACTGAAACATTTATGGTTTAAATTGCACAAATACCTCCCTTTGGGTGGGAGGCAGATTTTCTGTTCAAACAAGGTGAGTGGAAGTCCCGTGGCTTATTTAAGAAGAGAACTGCATCCCCTGGAAAATCCCCATTTTCCCTTTCAAAAAAGTTCTGACATGGAGGCTCCCAGGTTACAAAAAATACTGGGGTTCCCAGGTTACAAAAAATACTGGGGTTATGATTCCCACCCTGGACCACAATAGTATGAAAGAAATTATTTTGATTAGCTCTGTAACATGAATCATTTTTTACTTAAAAATCAGGCCTGAAAAAAAATTCAGATTTGTAGAATTAGGGCACGTGAGCAATGAATGAACTTGCCAATGAATCTGTTAACTATTAGTATAAGATTATCTCTGTTCTGTTCTCCATCTCCACAATTACACTGACAAGTACTGAGGAAAAATGACTAACATCCAACACACAAGTTCAAGAGGAACTAAATAACTGCAACTGGCCTCTCTATGTCAAATCTAGGCATGCTTTCAGATTGTCTTATGCCTGCTGAAGTACACCAGAAAGCAGGCTGGCATGCGTAACCCACCAAAAATAACAGAGGCATGATGGCATCCACACTCAGATTAACACCAGAGCAATGCTGCCAATTGCTGAGGTGACAAATAAAGCCTGTACAGAATCTATTAATAGCCACAGAGGATGTAAACAACACTTGTATAGCTTATTACCTTCAACATGGGCCGAGATATCCTGTCAAAAAACAATTAACCACAGCCTGGGTCCAAAAAAGACCAGCATTTTCTTCAGCAATAGTGGCAACAGCAGGGTTTTGCTCAATAACCTTGTATTTCATGCAAAGCCCTGCTGAATGTATGGGAAATACTTTTGTTTTTTGCAAAAATTATTTCTTTGTTTGTTTTCAGTCTTCAAAGGGCATCTCCACCTAGAGGCCCTCGCAGTAATCCAAGCGGAATGCAACTAAGCCATGTGTCACGGTAGCCAAATCAGATATCCCAACTGAAGAGCTTCTTGGTCTGAGTTGACCTGTTTTTATCTGAAGAACCCACAAAAAGCTAGATAGCTATTGAACACTTGGTTCACAACTCTACAATGGATTCATTAACAAGAAAACAGATCATTGTAATGCCCGGAGCAACTAAAGTCTGTGTGCTAATACTTACAGATCTCTGTTCAGGGAGTGCATGGGTGAAGAAGTCCAAAAAAACTTTATGTACCAATGAATGTTTTATTACTGCTTCTCTGTAAGATGAAAAAAAAAAGGGGGGGAGGAGGAAATACACATTGTCATCTACATAATATGAAATATTGTCTTCTAGTAACACATAAAGTTGTATCTGCAAAAAAGCTCTGGACTGTTATTTTAAGTTCTGTTCAAAAGAGTTCTTGACAAAGAAAAATGCTGCGAGGAGGGCCTAACTGATATGCCGTCTCCAAGAGAAAGACCCTTTTCTTCTTCTCTTTCAAAAAATGCCTTCCCACAAGCTGAACAGTGCGCTTCGATATTTAACAAACCCCCCATGGGTAAGAATTACTTTGCTTCCACTTGCTTAAATGGTACCATTTCAAATTTATTTGTATATCCGTACGTGTAAAAACTATCAGGAGACTACTTTATGCCAAGCCATTGGTTCTTACTTTTGAGCCATTGGAGTGAGGATCTGTTTCATTTCATCCATAATAGCCTCCCGCTTGTCAGGATGAGCCATTAACACTTCATTCAGGGTTGCGTTATCTGACTGAAACATAAGAAATCCAGTACATACCTTGACTATTAATATTAGAACTATACAAACTAAATAAAGTGCAAAAAACCACACCCTTAAGCACACAGCACCTATCCAATTATATCCGTAGCCAGACATTTCTAAACCTGCCATTGTGACTTGACCAGGTCCAACCGAGAGAGCTGTAATGTGCATAGGATTTCTGCTAAACCAAGGCCTCCTGATTCAACAGTAATGCTGGGAATGCTACCACGGGAGCTGTTCTAGCATTTCACCGAAAACAAAAGAGTCTCCTCTTACATGAGGCCAGTGATTCCAGCAAGATCCTTAATCTGGCTCTACTTAATGAAGCCACACTGCTCTGACTTCTGCATAAACATAATTAGAATCTTGGGGTAGCTTGCAACTGCAGTTGGCAGGACTTCCTGAAATAGCTGAGCCAGCCTCTATTCATTCTCAATTTTGAAATGGTTAAAACAGGAAGGTATGAATGCTTCTCAAATTTGTGTTGACAGTTACCATTTCCAAAGGAACACAAAGTGTCTAATTAGTGTGCAAACTGAAACTCTGGCTAATTGGTCTCTCATTAAGGATAGCCACAAGGCATGATCTACAGCTCTTGAAAAATATGGCACAACACATGATAATAATGAGAGAAGAATTTAGGTAATAGCACATTAGCATTTAAGGGTTCAAAGCTTTTGAAGGAACTTCATTAAGATTTTTTTTTTAAAAAAAATAGATGCTAGAATGGAGAATGGAGGTTCAGACTGCCGAACACTAAAATTCCTAACTTGATGCTCAGTTGAATATCAACCAATTATTGCTATTAAGGTCCTTAAGGCTGATATTTTTGATCAATAGGAAAATTCAAAGTAAACACAGAGGTAAAAACATATGTAACAGTATTAGTTATATGTTTCCTTAATACTTTAGCTTTGAAAAATACTCATCTACCTCAGCATATTAACAAAATTGTTCTTCATAATAACTGAAACAGCAAATTTAAAACTGCATTCTGTATATCTGAAAGTACACAGGGGCCAAAAATCCATTTTGCCAGTAGATGTTTCACTAATTAAACAAAGATCGTCAACACTGGCCTCCATTTTAAAATAGACCCAGGCCTAATAAGTATGAACTCTGGTAGCAAAGTATCAGGGTGAATTTGATTTAAATTAAAAATTGGATTTTTTTACAGATTTAAATTTTTTAAAAATAATTTTTTAAAATTTAAATTGTGATATATAGTAAATCAATGCTTTGAAAAAAAATCATTGATTTTTATCCACCCTGCCAAGTATGGTAAGTTTAAATTCCAGTTCATTCTCAAGTGGTTAACTTGCACACAGAAATATCTATACTTCTGGCTGTACCGGATAACAACTTTAATGAAGGTATGGAGATGTTATCACAGGTACCAGAGATGTATTCTTAAAGCAGAGACCACCTAATCTGTCTTGTTTACCACTCAGTCTTTACAACTATGTTTCTCCACCCACAGCTGCCAAATGCCTCTCTCTCTCTCTCCAGATAAGGAGCTCAAACTACTGGCGAAGCAAGTTGAAAAGGTCACAGCACCACAGAGCACATGCATGTGGGTATTCCTTCAAGGGTCCTGATACAAAACTATGTTCTTTTATTCTCCTCTACTCCCTGCCTTGCCTCTCCTCCTACACAGGTCATGGTACCTTTAGATACTGAACAATATGGGAAAAGAGCTACACAATTATTTGTACAGAAGAAGCTGTGTTAGTATATCACCTTGTACACTTGGAATGTATTTCCATACAGCTCTTCTGTCAGCATGTTTCTTTGCTCCAAAACGGCTTTGTCATTATATGCATACTCCACCACAGCAGATGCTTCAGCATGACGTAGCATCTTTCTCACCTCGCCTTTGAAGCTTTTGATTATTTCTGCAATTTGTGGCTTTGTTCTGTTCCAGTAGCAAGAAAACAGCAACAGACAGCAGAACAAAAGAAAGGAAGAGCAGACTAATTAATGACATCTTAAATATCCACAGTCACACATACACACACACCCTAAATCCTCACCAGCAAGCTCAACTATAGGCTTAAGTATTGGCTTATCAGTGGCTCACATGCTGTGGTTTTGCTTACCAATTCATCCCCATTTTCTCAGTGCCAACCCTGCCCAGAATTCTCCAGGGTACACATTGAGGTTGGGGGTAATCAATGTTTTCCATTAAATTGGACTTCAGAGTAAGTAAAAAAAAAAAAAACGCAGATGCATCAGAAAACATGTATGAACAAAGTTTATAGAAACAACCTAGCCCTAGAAACCAGGTCTAACTGACACTATAGATTGAGCCACAATAGCTAATGTCGCTGCAATGAGGAATTGCTTTAGAATTAGAAATGCAGACATCATATCAACCAACCCCGCATTTTTCAGATTTTGGAGTAGGTGTCAATAGCAGCTGGCCACCAGGAGGAAGGAAACTAGAGGTTTTCTTGACTTATAATTATAAACCACCCAGAGTGCTTTAAGTGCTATGGGGTGGCAGATCAGGAGCACACTGTATATCCTTTACATACTGGCTCTGCCGGGGACATTTGGCAACCTCAGACAAGAAAAACCATGCAAGCAAAACAAGAATCAAGTACATGGATAAGCAAGGTACCTACCCATAGACAAGAAGCTTTTTCACAATATTTCTCGAATATTTGGACTTGCTTAGTTCAATGAAACTGTCTGCAGGATGAGAAGAAAACACTAAGAAGCAATAATAACAGGGAAGCACTTTCAATGCAAAGGCTACATAGTTGAGACTTATACCTTTTAATTCTTCAAATACTTCTTGTCTCTGCTTCTCGCTGCCAAACTGGATGTAACACTGGATGACACGGGTTGAATCATGAGCGAATGCCATCTGCAGAGGCAAACACCAAAGTCTTGTGGCACCTTGAAGACTACAGACCTTTAACTGGCACAAGAATATGCAACTGTAGCCCACTTCTACAGATGCAAGGCACAGTATGTAAACATTATGCTAAATAAAATGTAGTAGTCTTAATGGAGGCAAATGAATCTATTATGCCAAACCATTAGGGCAGCATTATGTTTTGTGCATTTTAGCACCTTAGCTTTATAGTTAGCTATTGGAACACTTCTAAACAAAGATTACACCAAACTGGAGTGATAAAGATATAACTCTCCGAGAGTAAAATGATATGGGGTGTTTAAGAAAGATACAACCAAGCAAGGGAAAGAGATAACTAATCTGGAGGAAATTGACTTTTTTATCTTGCAAATATTTAGCACTTCAAGTATTCATTAGTACAGGTTATACAGAAACTCACTGTAAATTTGCCATATAGTAACATTTCACATTGAACCCTTACCACAGAATTTTCTTTGGTAAACATCAGGACTAATTATATATAAATAATTTATTTGAACCAGAGAACCACTTGTGTTATTTGAAAATATGTATTTCACAACCAGAGACTTTCTAGAAAGCACTGAGCTGGTGAGGGCTCCAGAAGGAGGATGGAATAGGTGAAAAATTGGGAGCAGAGACCCTTATGCAAGCTGAAACTCCTGCTAGCAGAAGATCCTTTACTGAGTCCCTGCCACGGTCAAATAGGTTGTGGCAGGAGAATTCTTTATATCATTCATTCTACTGAAATCATCCGATGGCACATAGTTCATAACTTCCCCCCCCAAAATCACAAGATGTACCAAACATTCCACTATTTATACACAAAGGTCAGCATTTTGATAATGGCATTTCCCTGTATCTTCATTTAAAAATTTTGCTATATTTCTTACAGTTTTTATTTTTCCCTGAAGTAGCTCCTGCAGTTCACTCAGAAGTTTGTTACGCTTTTCTTTGTCACAGTCCTTCCTACCAAAACAAGCAGATCCAACAGTAAGTCAAAACTTGCAATGAACTGACATACTTCAGATGTTTGTTGCCATCTTGTGTTGAAACATAATTTTAGTATTTAAAACAGTGTGGCCCAGAACTAATCAAGAACATTGTGTACCAGTAACACAATGAGTATAATATTTTATAACGTATTGTTTCCCAGTATTAAAGATAATCACTTTCAGTTAGTTGTGATTTGGGGGCAAACACAGAGATACACCAAGTTAAGACTTCATGGCCAAACGTATTTGAGATATAATGTGACCTACCCTTCTTTTCAATTATAGCAACCTAAGTGCTTATTATGTCAATGAAATTAAGGAGATGATTTAGTGTCAAAAAAAGGCCTTAATCAAGATGACGTGTCAGAAAAAAATGTGGTACAGAGTTTGCTCATGGCAGTAAATGGTGCTGGAGGAAAGTTCTCATTTTATCCCTGCAACCTCCGTGCAAAAGGTGAAGAATCCACCTAGCAGTCTGAGCTTAGATTAGGCATCCTTCAGTCTCAAGAGACTATGGTAACGTGCTCTGAATAGAAGACTTTGAACAGTCTGAACTAGAGCAGACTCATTAAACCTGTGGGGTTTATGTAAGTGTTAACTCACCACTCAGAACCTTATTCAATGAATTTACTCTGGCTGGGACCACCAATTGGATTTAGGCTAGGGACAGTCTCATAGACATCTAAACAGCTTCAAGGAAATGAATGTGGGTTTCCAACGGTCAGTCAAAATATCCAGTTAAAAGCGTAACACTTCAGGAGGATCATCTCACCAGTTACCTCCTTGTCCTGGATCTTCACTAAAGCATGCAATTGTTTACCTTTCATTTACAATCCAGTCTTCTAAAAACTTGACATGTTATTTCAGTTATAAATTTTTTTAAAATAAACAAACTTTATCATCAGATCTTCCATAGCATAGTACTAGAGACAAGAATGTCTGCACATATGTTATAGTAAAGAGCAAAATAGAAATGAGCTCTCCCCTCACCCACTTCTTAGGCAAAATCCAGTCTAAAATTCTGTTCAACAGAAAACAGAATCCAAGCCATCATTACCGTCGCAGGGTTTCCCAAATCTGCTTTCCCTTAAGCACTGCATCATAGTTGGCTTTGTCATTTAGCTGTCGGCTCTGCTTCAGTTCCTTCTTTTTCTTCTTGATGTCATCCCACTTAGGCTTCTTACGCTGTAACCCTACAGATAAAAATTTAACTTGTAACAGGTTGCACTGTATGCCCTAATAGGCATCCAATGCCATCAGATTTGATTAACATTGTGCCTTTGGTTTGAAACAGCTTATTCTGTTAATGAAATCTTAATCTAACATAGTTCACAGAATTTCACCTATGGCTGTTCCTATGACAGCGATGGAAGAAACAGGTTCCCCTTGACAATTTGCCCAGTCATGTCCGACTCTAGGGTGCGGTGCTCATCCCCATTTCCAAGCTATACAGCCAGCATTTGTCCAAAGACAGTTTCCATGGTCACGCGGCCAGCACAACTAGACACGGAACAGCGTTACTTTCCCGTGGTGGTAACTATTTATCTACTCACATTTTTACATGCTTTCAACTGCTAGGTTGGCAGGAGTTGGACAAGCGATGGGAGCTCACTCTGTCACATGGATTCGATCTTACAACTGCTGGGCTTCTGATCATGCAGCACAGAGGCTTCTGCAGTTTAACCCGCAGCACCACCACATCCCATCCAAGTCTAGGTAAAAGGTAAAGGTTCCCCTTGACACTGAGTCCAGTCGTGTCCGACTCTAGGGCACAGTGCTCATCCCCGTTTCCAAGCCATAGAGTGAGCGTTTGTCCATACAGTTTCCGTGGTCACGTGGCCAGTGTGACTAGACACGGAACAGCATCACCTTCCCACCAAGGTGGTACCTATTTATCTACTTGCATTTTCCATCCTTTTAAAGTGCTAGGTTGGCGAGGAGCTGGGACAAGCAACGGGAGCTCACTCTGTGGCATGAACTCAATCTTACGACTGCCAGTCTTCTGACCTTGCAGCACAGAGGCTTCTGTGGATTAACACGCAGTGCCACCATGTCCCTTCCTGGAATAAATAACATAGCCAATAAACTGACACTCAGTACAATTCTGACAATCAGCGGGAGAAGCCAAGTTACAGATGGCGTTCGTGGCTCCTCCTCCCTGAAGGGACAATCTGAAGAGGGAGCCCTTGTTGACAGCAGCCCTTTGAGAGCAGCTCCTTTACAAGCAGGGCAGGGCAAATGGCCTGAAATACTCAGTCTCTCCTCACTTCAGCAGAGCTGGGAAATAGCACATAACAGTATTTCTTGTACTATGAACATTCATACTCCTTTGCCTAATATATTTTAAAGGGAAAATGATATGCTCACCTCCTTCTTTATCGTCCTGAAGTTTGCGCTTCCTGGACAGGTTTTCTGATAGTTGTTTACTCTTGAATTGTTTTGCACCCATTTTCCCAGGCTTTTTGTTTCCTCTCTCAAATTTCTTGGATTTGAATTTGGGCTTGCCTTCTTCACCATCTTTTCTACTGAACTTCTCTAAAGACGAGGATTTCAATTTTTAAAAAAAGAGAAAAGTTACCAACTTAATATTTATTAGGATCACAGATTTTTTTCCCCCAAACTCAGCTTTGACAGCTGTATCAAAATTTCTTTAGTTTCTTATAAATTATGTATACCTTTAAGTTATGTTATGTTCTCTAGTCTTTATGTGGGTATGGTTAACATAACAGTTATACCTTATGATATAATGTTGGGTCTGTGGATGTGTATCAAACTACCTTCCTTTTTTTTTGTCAGTAATCTTATGTACAGTTAAGTGAACTAGAGTGGGTTTTTTCTCTCTCCATAACCTTCACGGATACTCTCAAAGAACCACCAGTTAACAATAATCATTTGTCATAAGAAACACAAAGCATTTAACAGACTTTTTCTACAGTGTCCTGTGGAGTGAGTCTACTGGTTTTCACCATGTTTTTCCAGGCACCAAGATGTCGCCTCATTCACATAGTTATTACCTAGGTCAGTGGTTCTCAAACATGAGTCTCCAGATATTCCTGGACTGCAACTCCCAGAAATCCTGGCCAGCACAGCGAATGGTGAAGGCTTCTGGGAACTGCAGTCCAAGAACATCTGACCTAGGTTAACAGTACAACTAATAACATCAATTCAACAAGCTCAGCATTTGTCTTGGTGGTGTGGGATGATGGGAGTTACAGGTCAACAATGATGGAAATAATATCTCATATACACTTTTCTTACCGTTGGTTTTTTTAAACTTCTTTTTTCCAGGACCTGATTTTCCAGCTTTGCTCACAAATTTCCTTTTAGTTTTGGCTTCCATTAGGTTAGTGCTGCAAAGTATAAGTAATTGTTATTGCTAATGACACAAAGGAAAACTCAAGAATTTGTACTGAGAGATGTGTGGAATATCTTCAGCAACATATGGTTATACTAGTTTTAAGTTTACTTTAGTTTAGTTCAATACTACAGTGGGCCCTCGACTTATGAACGGCCCTAGTTACGAACATTTCGGGTTATGAACCCGATCTCATCGCAAGTAGTACACCCTACTTGCGAATGCAGATCAGGTTACGAACCCAAAAGGCAGGGAGAAAGGGCGGGAAATTCGAATTTCCTGCCCTTCCCCCCTGACTTTGGAGGTTTCAAAAGGTTTCCTCCAACATCGGAGGAAGCCTTCTGAAACCTCCGAAGCCAAAAAGGCAGGGAGAAAGGGCAGGAAGTTCGAACTGAAGACCCCTTCAGCATCAGGTGAAAGGAGGGAGATGATTTCTCCCCAGCCGCCCGGCTTGCTTTTCCAAACGAGAAGCAAGCCGCGCGGAGGCAGGGGAGCTCCGGGAGGCTAGAGCTGGCCGGGCGCGTGGACACTTCGGACTGGTAAGTCCTTTTTTTAAAAAAAATTCTGTGTGGGTTTTGGAGGATGGGTTTGGACTGGGGGGGTTATGTTTCTGTGGGTTTTTGTGTCCCAACGTGGGACTTGCTCTTTTTATTTTTTATTTTTTTAATGCTGGAACGGATTAATTCCGTTCCCATGCATTTCAATGGGAAATGGTACTTCGACCTACGAACTTTCCGAGGTACGAACGTCATTCCAGAACGGATTAAGTTCGGAAGTCGAGGGCCCAATGTATACTCCATTTCTCCCAAAAATGAGAGCCAAGGTAATTTACTATAGATAACCTGAATTGCACTGGAATACAATGTTGTATTACCTTCGTAACAGATTTATGTACAACATAATCATCATACTACTTCTACACATTTTATCATCTCATTGTCCACTGGTGAGACTGTATGCTTCAAAACTATCTCACACACTTGTAGCACTATGCAGATTGCACATGCTTCTTACATTTTTAACTGCCTGGCAGCCAAGGTAATGGAGCCATCCACAGATGCAGCTCGCTCCTTTCCTAAAAAGGATTGCTGACACCTTACAAATAAGATCATTAAAACTAAACTCCCAGGAGGCATTGGATATTTCAGATCACTGTTATCCAGGAAAAAATAGAGGAGGGGGGTTCAAACTTCCAGGACACTTGCTTCTTCACATGGGTAGAGAAAGGAGTCAGATGGTACTGCTGGTTTGTTTTAACAAATTAGGGAACAATTGGTCCATAGCATTGACATTGCTGATATACTCCAGGATCTGTGGGAAATATACAACAATCCTGGCAATCACATGTATTATTTCCTTCTCTTTGCAATAAGTGGATGGATAGTGTGGTGGAACCCCCACGTCACGCCTGTCCATCATGGGGAGCTCAAGGGTAGGAGCCTATGAGAGGACAGGAGGGGCAGAACCAGAAGAACAGTTAGACAATTAGAGAGGAGAGTTGGAGAAAAGGGGTTGCAGATAGGGAATTGAAGAGAGAGAGTTAAGAGATTGAATTGAGAAAGTTATGACAGAGATTGGAAAGTGGGAATGTTACAAATAATAGGAAAGAGTTCAAATGCATAGGGAATAAATAGTCAGAGAATATTGTAACAGTGAATAAATACACATACTAACCAACGTAAAAGCAAATGATATTTAATGAATAATCCCAAACATCTGTGATTTTCTCCTGAGATTTGCATAACATATATAATATCAATAAATCTGTTGTATTGGCAGCACGTGACTAAGATCTATCTATTTGGTATTGAGTGAATAATACCTGGTGGCAGCGTGAAGTAAGGAAACACATCCAGAGGGTGGACTTGTGTTTAAGGGAAAATAAACCAAAGACACAGGGTGGACGCAACACATAGCCATAAATGTCCCCCCCCCCAAAAAAAAACCAAGGAAAAGGGGAAAAGGAAAATGCTGCACCACCACCCCACTCTGTTCTAGTACAAACCTGGAGCAGTTTGGGATAACAGTTCTGTGCTTTCTGATTTCTAAGATGATCCTTCTGGTAAGATTGCTGTGTGATGTTACTAAGCCCGCAAACACATTTATTAACTGGCTAACCATTTTTGCTGCACTCAGTCTAAAATAAGAAAATAGGCAACTCTGGTCCTGCTGATAAAATCTTCACTGCCCAGTTACCTAGCTAAGATTCTAATCTTCCATGGTGCAACTATCATCTCTTACCCTGGGTTGCTCACTTTTCAACAATAGATAGAATACTTTTTGCAGCTCAGAACTATGTGAAATAGCTGTTTCCCAAAGTTGTTTTAAGATGAATAACAATTGTTCTCATCTACCATAAGCTTTAGAATAAATACATTTGAATAAATATAATCATGTTATAACCTTTTAAAGAACTCAGTAAATACTCTTAGGCAACATGTGGGGGGGGGGGGGCTTCCAACCTTCTTACTCCGGCACTTCTATACAGAGATGATGTGCTAGGAGTCAGAGGAGATTTGACTGCACAAAACAGGAAATACAAAATGCATTTCTCTACACCAATGAGCTAAATTTGCTGTTCCAAACTCTGAATGAAGGAAAAGGAGATTCTGTGGCTGTCACCTGCAATAATGACAGAATACTGAAATACTAAACCAAACTAACAGCAAACAGAGTTAATTGGGGGGGGGGCAGAGTTTCAAGGAACTGGTGCGATTCAAAGAAAAACACCTTTTGTATCAGGAGGGACTGAAAGGGACAAGATTTGTAGCTAATAGCAACAGCTATTCCTTTTAAAGGGCTTTCACAAAACGAACACTATGGTATATTTCACTTCTTTAAAACACAATTAAAAACATGGTTCAGGCCTTCCCTCCAGCCAACTCTTATTTTTTTCTCTTACTTTCCTACTTTTTATTTTATTTTATTGTAGCTGTTACTGAACCAGCATGTATTTTTCTGTGTTTTATTGTCTGTTTTTGTATGGAAGCCGCCTAGAGTGGACTGGTAGCCCAGATAGGCGGGGTATAAATCAAATAAATAAATAAATGAAATAAATTCTGGTACCACACTTTAAAACCACCACTACCATGTCTCTTACAAACACTTCCAATTCCTGCATATCCAGATTGTGTCAAAGAGGCGAATATGAAATATTAAAAAAAATGCCAAATGGAGCTGACTGCAGCCAACCTGATAGTAAAAAACTTTACAATGAAGACGGCAAGTCACATCAGGCCAAACAGCTATCCTAAGTGCAGCAAAGTTCATGCTGAGGGCAAAGTCTAACACAACACCAGGAGGCCCCTGCCCTTGGGCTGCAAATCCCTCCAGCCCCGAAGAGGACAAGGAAGGAGGGGAACTGAAGCCCAAGACCCAGTCTAGAGGGCCATTTGCTCCTAGGTCCCTCCTACGTGTGTGCTTCGGAGAGTGTCCCACTGAGATCAATATCAGTTACACCCGGGCTCATGACCATCAGCCACTGCACTGAAGTGAACGGAGTGCCAGATTAGGACTCAAAAGAGACTTGGATTCAAATCTTAGGTCGGCCATGGAAATTCTGTGGGGAAGAGACGGAACTGGTGAAGCCACTCCATAAATATCTCACAAGTCTCGAAAACCCTACTAGGGTCCGCCCCAAGGCGGTTTGTGACCTGAGGGCACACCGTGGGCACAGAACGGTGTTTAAAGGCAGCATCACGAAACAGGCTCACCGGACGCTCCCCACCCGAAGACCAGCGTAAGAAGTTCGCTCCTCCGACACCAAGCCCCCCCCCCGTCTCCCTGCCCTCTGGATGCAGATTCAGCCGCTCCCACAAACTCACCTCGCAGTGGCCGAGGCCCACGTGCCCGTCTTTCCTCAGCAAGCTTCCTGGTCGGTCCTCTTCAGCAGCTGCTTCCGGTGAAGCTGCGTTCTCGTTGGTCGATAGAGAGCTGGGGGGGTGCGACAGTGTCGTGAAGACGCTGCCGCGAAGCAGACCAGTCTTGCGTTTCCGGGGTGGGGAAACGCGAGCGTCCGTAAACATTGCACAGAACTTCCGGTTCCCAGTTGAACAAAACAGAACCCTCTTGATGAGAGCGTGGAGATGCTTTCCCCCATCCTGCATGCGGCCATTGCCCCTCACGTCATGTTGCTTTTCTGGGAACCGGAAGAGAAGGTGGTGGGAAGGCGTTGTACAGTCTTTCCTCCGGAGCTTGGATTTGGTGAAACCGGCGTCCGCTTCATCCGCTGAGTTAGAGAGGGGGCAGCACGCGTGACGCTCGGTTTCCGGCTTCATGGGTGTGGGGTGTGTGCCTTTCCCTTTTAGACCCCTAGGGCTGCAGTGACGTGTTCTCGCCTTCAGAAGTGAAAGCTGCACTGTTTGGCTCTTTCCCGCCACCAGAGTTGGTCCATTGAACCCGTGGAGATTGGGCGGTTTACTACTGGCTTTTAGGCAGTGGGACTTAATTTTAAAATGACCTATATCGGATTGCACTGACAGAGTTCCGGAGATTAAAGAAATTATTTCATAGACCATAACTATTTTTTTTTGTTCGTGCAGTTGAGCATTGTATTGCATTTGGATGGTGTGTAATATATTAGCTGAGCATCGCTGCAGAGCAGTAAATCTGCATTTTTGGACCTGATGCTAACTGAAGGTGTGATCACATGGGAAAATAAATTGCAATCTGGGCCACTTGTGGAGCAGTCTGACCTGATCTATTTCCTGGTAATGACATGACCCCGATGGGAGCCTAACCTGGACCTTTTTGAATGATTCCCAGGCAGGCAGAGGGGTCCACTTGAAGGGAAATGGGTCCCATGAAAAATGAGCCTTTCTGATGCAGTTAGGTGCACACCTTTGCAGCTGTCTGATTACACCCTAAGACAGCACAGTAGTGCTTGATCTTGGATCTTCTAGCTGGTTTGGACTTCAGCTTCCCAAAGCTGCACAAAGTATGACCAATGGCAGGGATTTTGGGTGTTGAAGCCTTAAACATCTGGCAGGATGAGACTGTCCCATGCTAAACCTGGATGTGATCTCTCATCACTCGGCCACAGCCATCTTCACAGTATAATGCTGTCACTTTTCTCTGGGATGGCCAGAAATCCAACCCAT